>NC_086109.1:61980709-62296244 GCF_963921235.1 Mobula hypostoma
TTTAAGAGAAATTTAAATAGGTACATGGATGGGAAGGGTATGGAGGGCTATGGTCTGGATGCAGGGGTATGGAGAGAAGGCAGGTACAGGATTCTGAGTTGGATGATCAGCCATGATCATACTGAATGGCGGTGCAGGTTCGAAGGGCCGAATGGCCTACTCCTGCACCTATTTTCTATGTTTTGTATGATTGGACTACGCATAATAATATTTCAGCACGGATCAGATGGGCTGAAAGGTCTGTTTCTCTGTCGTTGTGTTGACTGACTAATTAACTTCCAATCAGCATTAAAAAAAACAAATTAGTTTGCTTTCTCATCTACTCACACAATTGCGTTTGAATTTCATATTCAAAAGTGAAGGCAATTTCTAGAGGTCTGCTTCCTTTGATTTTTCTTTCAAAAAAAAACTTAAATAACTTACTTGTAACTTCCTGCAAGAAATCCAGACAGGGTCTGCTAGTTCCAGATAGACTAACAGAGACAGCCAGGGGAGTCTGCCCTTCATAGTTCCTTGTATTACAATCTGCACCATAGTTATGTAACATCCTTGCACAAAGCACATCATCTTTCAGCGCAGATAAATGTAATGGTGTTTGTCCATCCTCCAAGCGCCCAAGGTTTGTGTCTGCTCCTCTTTGAAGGAACATTCGACAGTAAGAGTGGTTGCTTTTGATCACTGCATATCGTAACAAGAAACCATTCTGAATATCAATATTGGCATTGTGGTCCAAAAGAATTTTCACGCAGCTTGAGCGTTCTCTGATGATAGCCAACTGAAGTGGCGTTGTGCCTTTGTCACTGAGCGGGTCAACTTCAGCTTTAAATTCCAGCAAAAGCTTCACAAATGAATCCCTGCCATAATGGGCAGCCACATGAAGAGGAGTCCATCCATCGTTGCTTTTAGCATTAATAATATCAGGTCTGTGTTCAGATTCCAACATCAACCGTGCAATTCGTGCTCGGCCGTGCATGGCTGCGTAATGCAAAGCAGTGAAGCCTCCAATTAAATCTTTAACAGTGGGATCAGCTGAAAAAGATTAAAAGCAATTTAAAAGACAGTACTAAATCAGTGTTATCATCTTAATTAATTGCATTGTAAAAACATAACATCAAATAATACACTTAAAATTATTCCAGATGAATGAAACTTTCCCTGAAAACAGTACATTGAAATCTAATAGTCTCTGTCTTTTCCAGACAGCTAAGCAATCTTCAGCTCAGTTTTACTTACGTAGGGGGATAGTTTGAAACTGGTTTCACTGCTTGTGACAAACACATCAGCCCTTCAGTTTACCTAGAAGTTAGCCTAATACTGTAATAACCTCATGATACTGAAACAAAAATGTGGTGGCACGATTGATTCATATTTTGAACCACAGTAGCACATTCCTCTCTGAACCACAACAATGCAGATTCAACTACCACACCAGTTTCAAGCTCAAGCTCCAGATTGACATCTCTGTGTAACACAGAGAGAGTTCAACCCTGCTGTTGGTGTTAAACTTGGGCCTACCTGGCCTCTATACTACCCATGATTCCAGCTAAAGAGGAATATGTGAATTTTCCTTAAGAGAAAATCTCTCTCAAACAAAATCTGAAACAGATGACAGACAAAAATGTAGTAGGCCAACTTTCACCTTAAGTCTGCTGCACTATTCATTACGCTTTTCAGCAGCAGTGCAGCAATATGGCACAATCTCTAAATCCTATAATTTGTTTCATACCAGAGAACTTACTTTTTTGTTTTCAATAATTCAACACTGTGATGTTTATTTTCATCTTGGTTCTAAATGGTTTACTCCTTAATGACATACCTAATTATTTCATTGTGTACAAGCTAGCTGATAGAGAAATACTTTATTTGATGCAAAATACCACGGGATACTGAGTGACAACATCTGATGCTCCGTTCCGGGCAAAACACATTGATTTAATCATGAAGCATGTCAGTGGTTCCACTTCATTAGGAATTTGAGGAGATTTTGTATGTAAACAAATTTCTAAAGATGTATGGTGGAGTGCAGACTATTCTGACTGGTTGCATCACTGCCTGGTATGGAGGCTCCAATGCACAGGAATGTCAGAGGCTGTAGATTCAGGCAGTTCCATCACAACCTTGCCCACCGCTAAGGGCTTCTTCAAGATGGCAGCATCCATGATTAATGACTGTCACCAGCCAGGAACTGCCCTCTCCTTGTTACTACTGTCAGCGAGGAGTTTCCAAAGCCCTAAGTCCACACTCTACAATTCAGGAACAGGTGCTTCCCATCTGTCATCAGATTTCTAAATGGTCATGAACACTACCTCATTATTCCCCCCCCCCACACTATTTAAAGTTTACAGTAAGTTTGTGCTTTGCATGATACTGTTGCCACAAAACAACAAATTTTACATTGTATAAAACTGTGATAATATTGATTCCTAACTGCTAGTCTTTCATTCTTGGTTTCTATGACCTGAAAAGCAAATCCGCAGATCACCATCTACAGCTTTAGAATTCAGATTTGCAATGTTCACCACAAAGTATCAAGGTAGCAGAGCAGTACATTGTGTATAGCTTTCCCTTGAGATGTGCGTAGTTGTTAGTCATGTGATGGAATCAGCAGTTTTACTGATAAGGGTCAATTAGAGATTTTAGTGGTGCAAAGGGCAGCATAGACTGGTGACGCTGAAAATTCTGATTCTGTGGTGTAGACCTTAATAATCACATTCAATTTAAATCTGACTGATAAGAGTCCTAAGGCATTATACAGAAGCACTCTCCATGAACCCCCTAGCTACAATCCTTGCTTAAACAATAACACTAAAACCATTTAATTAACTTCTATTTTATTTTGCTTGAGAATCCTATAATGTGCAAATCAGCTGACAAATTCACTTTCATAGCAACAATGCCTAAATTTGGAGTGGAATTATCATGATGTGATAACATGTTAAATAAATGGATATTATTTTCTTTGAGAGTCATTTAGCAGTGCCAGAGGGTACATAGAGGTGGGGGATAGAAATTTTGCTAGATGGTCACTCTGCAGAACCTACTCGCTCCTCGGCATTACAGGCGCTGCAAAGAAAAGTCATCAGGACCATCACAGAGACTGCTGAGTGAGCCTCCAGATGGCTATGGATCAGGAGGTGTGACCCGTGGACCAGTGTCAGGGCCTGAATAACCCTGGCTAGGTTGTTTGGGCAAGGGACTGATGTTGAAAGATGCGAAAACACCCGATGACCCAATGTTTCACTACTGAGGACATGCCCCAGCATATCCTAGGCTATATCACAGTATCATAGTTAGAGCACTTTCATTTGGTACCAGGAGCTACAACATTCAACACGTGCCATTCTTCTCGTAAAGCTCGATATATAGCCTGCAATCAAGTAGGAACAAAGTTTTGCTAACTCTAATTGATTCCCAGCTTACAGCCTATACCTGCACATTTCCTGTGAAGCAACAGTCTGCTATCTAGAGGAATTCATTAGTTCAAGTAGCATCTAAGTAAAGGGAAAATTAAATCTCTGTATGACAACTGACAGTAGAGAGAGGAGATAACCTATGTAAAGGGGAGGGGAAGTGATGAAGCAGGAGCATAATGCAGCATTCCTCCCCACTCACAGTGCTACCCCACCTATAGAGTTCCTCCAGATATTGGCAACTGTAGTCTTTTGTCTCTCCATTTGTTGCAGGGCTTTGGATGATAATCAGTAAAGGCAATTGCAGTACAATTCTCCTCCCTCCATCCATCCCATTGGTACTGAACCCAGGACTTTCAATTGCTTTATTGACAATATAACAGAATAGAAATTAAATAGATTATCTATATTCTCAACAATAAAAACTGACAACTATCCAAAGCCTTTACACTAAAAGAATTTGTTAATGTGATTAACTGAAAAAGCCCAACTCTGGTAATATAGTAGACTCATTGTGCTAGTTTTTAAAGTCTCTTGTCTACAATTCTGATTGATGGATGAAAATCTATAGAAACCTAGCAGTCATAAAATGGATGTTTAACCTAGAGACTGAAAATTCTAAAAGCCCTAATTTCAAATTTGTTAGTATGCTTATTCTTGTTTAGTACCAGGAAATCTACAAAATTCTTGTAATTCCTACCACTGTGACAACAGACCAAATTATCAGAAGATTGATGCCGATAAGATGACAATGGGGGAACATTCAAAATGCTAATAAGAGAGAGAAGAGAGAGATTACCGAAAGGAGACACAGTTCCGAGTATTGTCAGAGACCGGTTGCTTTGAACCCGAACTGTTTGAAGTTTGATGGACAGGTGATACCCCAGCAGGGGGATAAAAGGAATAGGTTCGCTAAGGCAAGACACACACAACACCACGAGGTAACGAGACCCTGGAAGCGGCGTGCCCCCACAAGTTGGTGGGAGTTTTGGAGGTCTGGTCGCGGGACCAGCCATAGACGCACAGGGTGGAAAGGTGCGGTCGGGCGGGAACCCGGTGTGTGTGGCCACCCTTGCCTGGGTGCTGGGTTCACTGCAGAAGAACGATCGTATCTGGAATGGAGGGGTCACAGTCGGTGACCTCAGAAGACATTACAAAGGGCTCGCCCGAAAGCTAACTGCAAGGAATATCGAAGGTCTGTTTGGAATCCAATTTGCATATTCATTCATTCTCTCTTTCCCTCCCCAACGGCACAACAGCGATTACTGCGAACTGAACTAAATTGAACTGAACTCTGTCACTTGAGACTGATCATTTTACCCCTAGACTGTGATAGAGCTTGATTGATCCTATTATCCTAGTTCTGTGTACATGAGCGTTCATTCATTGCTAACCTGTTGCATTTATATCCTTACTATTAGAGTACTGTGTTGCTTATTTCTTTAATAAAACTTTCTTAGTTCCAGTAATCCAGACTCCAACTAAGTGGTCCATTTCTGCTGGTTTGGCAACCCAGTTACGGGGTACGTAACATAAGTGGGGTTCTCGTCCGTGATTTTGAACGCTAAATTTGGGACAGGGTAAATTGATTGGGTTAAAATTCCCGAAAGAAAGGCAAACAGCAGAAATGGAGATTGAGGAATTTCTAAAGGCGCCGACTTTGGAGGCATTAGAGGATGCCAGGAAAGTAGAATTGGCAGCTGTGGCCAAACGGTTGAATCTTGTTAAGGGGAAGTCGACAATGAGGAGAGAGGAGATACACAGAGCTATCATAGAGCATTATGTGTCTAAAGGTGTGTTTCCCCAAGGGGAGCTGGAGGTGATGTCTATTGGAAAACCTGGTGAAGACGCAGTACAGGTGCAGATTGAAAAATTAAGACTTGAGCACAAGTTCCGGGTAAGACAGCTACAACACGAAGAGAGAGAGAAGCAGTTAGAATGGGGGGGGGGGGAAGAGGGTGGAGAGGGGGGAGAGAGAAAAGCAGGCAGTTGGAGTGAGAAGAGAAAGAGAGGCAGTTGGAGTGAGAAGAGAGGCGGTTGGAGAAACAGAGGGAAAGGGAATTCGAGCTGGAGAGGTTAAAGATGATGGCAGAGCAGGGGCCCATGCCGAACCAAGGTGGAGGGTTCAGGGTGACCCAGGAGGTTAGGCTGGTTCCCCCATTTGACGATACCGATGTGGAGCAGTACTTTCTCCATTTTGAAAAAGTTGCTGCAAGTCAGGACTGGCCGAGGGATAAGTGAGCTGTTTTGCTTCAGAGTGTACTTAAAGGAAAAGCCCAACAAGCTTACTCGGCTTTGTCCGCAGAAGATGCCCAGAGGTACGAGGTGGTGAAAGAGGCCATCCTCAGGATTTATGAGTTGGTCCCGGAGGCATACTGGCAGAGGTTCTGGAATGCGAGGAAGCAGTGGGGCCGCACGTATCTAGAGTTTGCCCGTGAGCTGCAGACATATTGTGAGCGTTGGTGCGCCTCGAAAGGGGTCAATGGGGATTATGACAGACTGCTACAGCTGATCCTGATTGAGCAGTTTAAAGGTTGCGTCCTTGAAGGTATGAGACCCTACCTAGATGAGAAAGAGGCAGACACTTCAGCCGCAACTGCTAAGTTAGCGGATGAGTACGCGTTGACACATAAAACGAAGTTTGCTCCGAGTAAAGGCTACCAGAAGGGTAGTCAGGACAGCGGGGAGAGTCCGCCAGAAAAGTCAGAAAGTAAGCCGGGGACTAGTGAGAAGGATAAGGTAGACCGGGAGCAGTTTGGTAGGAAGTCTCCTGGGGTCGTATGTTATAACTGTGGGAAAGTCGGACACTTTGCGTCCAGGTGCTTTGCCCCAAAGAAGGAGACGGGAAAAGGAAAGGTGGTGGTTCCAACTGGCTGTACTGAGCTGGTAAGCAAACCGCTAGGAGAGAAGAGGGCTGACAAAGTTCAGGAAGGGCGCGAGAGGTTTATCTCGGCCGGATTGGTGTCGGTGAAGGAGGGGTTAAACCCAGTTCCAGTACGGATCTGGAGAGACACGGGAGTGTGTCAGTCATTAATATTAAAGAGTGTGTTAGACTTTAGTTCAGAGACCGAGACTGGGAAAGTCAGGGTCATAAAAGGCATTGGGAAAGGGACTGAGGCAGTACCTTTGCACCAGATACACCTAAAAAGCGACTTGGTCTCTGGACCGGTCACGATCGGGGTGAGGCCCGAACTACCGATGAAAGGCGTGGAAGTCTTACTCAGTAATGACCTCGCTGGCGGAAATGTGTTCTCAGCAGTAAAACTGACAAGCCAGCCTGCCAGCATTGAAGCCCCGCCCATGGACTTTCAGGTTCATCCCGTTTGCGCAGTGACTCAGTGTATGTCTAGAAAGGCTGCCGACGTAAATATAGAATTGGCTGAGACGTTTCTACCAGCCTTGTACCAGGGGGAGGTAGAAAGTGCAAAGAAGGAGCATAGTGGAACAGGAGGAAGTGAGGGAGCGGAGGCAGACTTAGCATTAGCCAGGCAGGAATTTGTACAGGCACAGGAGCGAGACGAGGAGCTGATGGTTTCGGCGGAGACAGCTCTCTCTGAGGCAGAATTAAAAAGGGAGCCAGTAGGCTATTGTGTGGAGAAGGGAGTGCTAAGGAAGAAAGGGAGACCAAGTACCATGCTCGCAGATGAGGAATGGGGGATGGTGCCAAAAATTTATGGGGATGAGATTCTTAACTCGGTCCACAAGATACCCCTCAGTGGACATTTTGGGGGGAGAAAAACAGTTGGCGGAATCATGAAAGAACTTTACTGGCTGCACAGGAGGAAGGATGTTATTGACTATTGCAGATGCGAGTTAAAACATTTGGAGGATATTAACATGTTAAAAGCTCATCACGATCAGAAAACAGATCTAGCTGGTAATATCATGAAAATTAATGAGGCTAGGGTGCCACCTGATAAGGGGAAAACCCACTTTGAAAAGGTAAGTGTTGTGTTGACCAACTTTGCTGATGAGTTCTCTCCCTTAATCCCTGAACAAAGCGACCCGCTAAGAGAGCTAATTAAACGGCACGCACACGTAGGTCCAGATGTCCTGAGGTGATGCAAGGAGCTGGGACATGGAGCTGTTGTCACATCAGGTCAGCCTAGTGAGCAACACCCCTATAGAATGATTAAATCAGTGACAACCGGGCTAAAGAACACAGAAGTGTATATTGGCGATATAGTGGTCTGGAGTGACACGTGGGAAAAGCACATTGTGGCACTGTTCAAACGGCTGTCTGAAGCCAGCCTGACAGTGAACCTCGCAAAAAGTGAGTTCAGCCACGCGAAGGTCACTTATCTGGGATTTGTGGTAGGACAGGGGCAGCTGGCTCCAATGCAAGCTAAGGTGCGGGCTATCTCTGAAGTCCCCACCCCGACAGACAAGAGAGCCCTGAGAAGGTTCTTGGAGATGGTGGGGTACTATCGGAAGTTTTGCAGAAAAAGAAACAACTTTGCGGATAGTACCCACCCTCTTACTAAGCCCTTGCCAAAGAATGCTAAGTTGGTATGGGACGATCCTTGTTATCTGTGTCTGGGGCGAAAACCACTGAGAAGTTACACTGATCACCACTCATTAGTGTTTTTGGCCACTATGAAGTTTGCTAAGTTGGAGCCTGGATTTAGAGGATTATTAAAATAACACATATAAAAGGAACAGAAAATGTGATTGCTGACTGTCTGTCAGGTGTTGACAACTTAAAATTCTTTGTATTAGCCAAATAGCTGATAAACATGTATATCTGCGTGTATCTAATAGTGTATTCATGACTATAATTTTTACCCCGGTAAAAATCCTTGAAGGATAGGGGTGTGACAACAGACCAAATTATCAGAAAATTGATGCCGATAAGAGGACAATGGGGGAACATTCAAAATGCTAATAAGAGAGAGACGAGAGAGATTACTGAAAGGAGACACAGTTCCGAGTATTGTCAGAGACCGGTTGCTTTGAACCCGAACTGTTTGAAGTTTGATGGACAGGCGATACCCCAGCAGGGGGATAAAAAGAACAGGTTCGCTAAGGTAAGACACACACGACACCACGAGGTAACGAGACCCTGGAAGCGGTGTGCCCCCACAAGTTGGTGGGAGTTTTGGAGGTCTGGTCGCGGGACCAGCCATAGACGCACAGGGTGGAAAGGTGCGGTCGGGCGGGAACCCGGTGTGTGTGTCCACCCTTGCCTGGGTGCTGGGTTCACTGCAGAAGAACGATCGTATCTGGAATGGAGGGGTCACAGTCGGTGACCTCAGAAGACATTACAAAGGGCTCGCCCGAAAGCTAACTGCGAGGAATATCGAAGGTCTGTTTGGAATCCAATTTGCATATTCATTCGTCCTCTCTCTCCCTCCCCAACGGCACAACGGCATTTACTGCGAACTGAACTAAACTGAACTGAACTCTGTGTCACTTGAGACTGATCATTTTACCCCTAGACTGCAATAGAGCTTGATTGATCCTATTATCCTAGTTCTGTGTACATGAGCGTTTATTCATTGCTAACCTGTTGCATTTATATCCTTACTATTAGAGTACTGTGTTGCTTATTTCTTTAATAAAACTTTCTTAGTTCCAGTAATCCAGACTCCAACTAAGTGGTCCATTTCTGCTGGTTTGGCAACCCAGTTATGGGGTACGTAACACCACCAACACCAGATCACTGACTCCCTTCAAAGAAATGTATCTGCTGCCTGAGATGGTCAGGGCAACACTTTGTCACTCTACATAACGCTCTCAGGGCAATAAGTAGCAGGCAATAATAGTCCAAACAACAGGAATTCTGCAGACGCTGGAAATTCAAGCAACACACATCAAAGTTGCTGGTGAACGCAGCAGGCCAGGCAGCATCTCTAGGAAGAGGTACAGTCGACGTTTCATGCCGAGACCCTTCGTCAGGACTAACTGAAGGAAGTTAGTCCTTCCTTCAGTTAGTCCTGATGAAGGGTCTCGGCCTGAAACGTCGACTGTACCTCTTCCTAGAGATGCTGCCTGGCCTGCTGCGTTCACCAGCAACTTTGATGTGTGTTGCAGGCAATAATAGTCGACAGCATTGGCAAACAAGTTTTAATAAGGAAAATCTTACAATTTTTAATTCCTCCATGAAGGATTAAAATTACATAATTGGATAATGTTTTGTGCATTCCAAAATGCTCAGAATAAATTATCTATAATGCAACCACCATTTTATTTTTTGCATTTAGTAAGATCCCATGTACAGATGAATGGTTTGTGTTGGCATAGAAAATATTAGCATGACCTAAAATCTTTAATTATGGTCATAGCTTCACTAACATTCTTCTGAGTGCAAGGATGAGACACAGCTTCACAGCTCTTCTGAAAAAGCAATACTTTTTCAATATTGCATTGAGGTAGGTGACCAGATGATGTTCAATTCATTGGTCGAGACTCCAGTCCATGAGATTCTGACTTGGAAACTTAATTAAATGAACACCACGAGAGCATAGTATGTAAATTAACACATTTTTTTTTAAAAAGCTAACAAAAAAATCCTAAGAGGATGTTGGTTTAGTTGCAATCTATAGAAAGCTCTAGTTGCTATATCAGAAAGCTGAAACAAAATCACTTTTATTTATCATCATGCTCCAAATTACTTGAAATTCAAATTTACAAAGACATCACCATTTTTGCAGTTATCAGTGAAAAATTCAGATAAGATTTAAATACATAAAATTAATTTTGGATTGAAAAATGATTATTAAAAATTTTAACAAAAGCATCAGTTTGGAATTACTCAGGTTCCAAAGAAATGAATCTCAAAATGCTTGCCCTCTCCATTGGTTAACACTGCCATCTACTGAGTTAGAAAACAATCAAAAATTCAGTGATATATACTACGAAACAGATCTTGAAAACCTGAGTCTGAAAAGCAGAACCAAATCATGCTAAAAACATCAGAAAGTTATGCAGTATTAACGATGATCGAGAGAATGAAAAAGGATAAAACCATCTAATATGAAAGTAAAAGCAACAAGGCATTATTTTCTACGATGAGTTAACACCCACTGAAATTATTAGTAGCAATATTTAGTTCAGTTCTTAGAGTACAAATTTGGGTCGAATTGGTTCACATCTGTGCAAGTTAACCCAGAGTAATCTGCACACTACCGTCCACACAAGTGTGTTGTAAGTTTAAATTCTTTAAGTGCCATAACTAGAAATAAGTGAGACAAGAGTCTGCAGATGCTAGAATCAGGTGCAACAAACAATCTGCTGGAGGAACTCAGCAAGTTGATCAGCATCTATTGAGGGAAAGTAATTGAAATCCTGATGCAGGGCTTTGACTCAATGTCAATAATTCCTCCCTTCTAACAACGCTACTTGATTTTTTTCATTTACTCCAGCAGATTGCTTGTTGCTGTAGGAAATAGAAGCTTTGAAGCTTCAATAACTGAACAGGACAGGGTTTCAATCAATTACATGTTATTTGTGGATCCGTAAAACAGAGTGAAAGGGATTTTTAATGGGTCACCAGGACTTCCCATCTCACTTTTGGTGTATTCTATTGATGTTAATGATTGAAGCGCACGCAGCTCTCCGGTGAAATGATATCGTATTTGTTAACTAGGGGCCGTGCACAATTCTGATTTGATAGAGACAGACGTGAGAAGCAGAGGAACATCTGGAGAAAACCTTCTGAAATGCCCGGTTCGCTGCCTCTGCTACTGTGCAATCAAGAATCTCTGGAGGGAAGGCCCCAGATCCTCGGCTTTGCCTGCTGCTGACGAGCAAGGCCGAGGTCAAAGCGTTCGGCAGAGATGGTGCTCGGTACTCGAGGCTCAAAGTTTTCGGACGACTCAGTCGGACTGTGGTTGGGCGTGTCAGGGAGAGTTTTCTTCCTTCTCCCATCTGAGTGAGATGTGAGACTTTTGAGAGACTTTGAATTTTTTTTTACTGTGATCATGGCCTGTTCTTCATCAAGTTATGGTATTGTTGCACTGTTGTTGTAACTATATGTTATAATTATGTGGTTTTGTTAGTTTTTCAGTCTTGGTCTGTCCTGTGTTTCTGTGATATCACACCGGAGAAATATTGTATCATTTCCTAATGCATGCATTACTAAATGACAATAAAAGAGGACTGCGTGTCCTCATAATCTAATCTCTTCACCATCTACACCTCGGACTTCCAACTACTGCACAGAGTCTTGTCATCTTCAGAAGTTTTCTGATGACTCTGCCATAGCTGGATGCATCAGCAAGGGAGATGAGTACAGGGCTACGGTGGGAAACTTTGTCACATGGTCTGAGCAGAATTATCTGCAGCTTAATGTGAAAAAGACTAAAGAACTGGTGGTGGACCTGAGGAGAGCTAAGGTACCGGTGACCCCTGTTTCCATCCAGGGGGTCAGTGTGGACATGGTGGAGGATTACAAATACCTGGGGATACATAGAAACATAGAAACATAGAAAATAGGTGCAGGAGTAGGCCATTCGGCCCTTCGAGCCTGCACCGCCATTTATTATGATCATGGCTGATCATCCAACTCAGAACCCAGCCTTCCCTCCATACCCCGTGACCCCTGTAGCCACAAGGGCCATATCTAACTTCCTTTTAAACATAGCTAATGAACTGGCCTCAACAGTTTGCTGTGGCAGAGAATTCCACAGATTCACCACTCTCTGTGTGAAGAAGTTTTTCCTAACCTCGGTCCTAAAAGGCTTCCCCTCTATCCTCAAACTGTGACCCCTCGTTCTAGACCTCCCCAACATCGGGAACAATCTTCCCGCATCTAGCCTGTCCAATCCCTTTAGGATCTTATACGTTTCAATCAGATCCCCCCTCAATCTTCTAAATTCCAACGAGTACAAGCCCAGTTCATCCAGTCTTTCTTCATATGAAAGACCTGCCATCCCAGGAATCAATCTGGTGAACCTTCTTTGTACTCCCTCTATGGCAAGGATGTCTTTCCTCAGATTAGGGGACCAAAACTGCACACAATACTCCAGGTGTGGTCTCACCAAGGCCTTGTACAACTGCAGTAGTACCTCCCTGCTCCTGTACTCGAATCCTCTCGCTATAAATGCCAGCATACCGTTCGCCTTTTTCACCGCCTGCTGTACCTGCATGCCCACTTTCAATGACTGGTGTATAATGACACCCAGGTCTCGTTGCACCTCCCCTTTTCCTAATCGGCCACCATTCAGATAATAATCTGTTTTCCTATTTTTGCCACCAAAGTGGATAACTTCACATTTATCCACATTAAATTGCATCTGCCATGAGTTTGCCCACTCACCCAACCTATCCAAGTCACCCTGCATCCTCTTAGCATCCTCCTCACTGCTAACACTGCCACCCAGCTTCGTGTCATCCGCAAACTTGGAGATGCTGCATTTAATTCCCTCATCCAAGTCATTAATATATATTGTAAACAACTGGGGTCCCAGCACTGAGCCTTGCGGTACCCCACTAGTCACCGCCTGCCATTCTGAAAAGGTCCCGTTTATTCCCACTCTTTGCTTCCTGTCTGCTAACCAATTCTCCACCCACACCAATACCTTACCCCCAATACCATGTGCTTTAAGTTTGCACACTAATCTCCTGTGTGGGACCTTGTCAAAAGCCTTTTGAAAATCCAAATATACCACATCCACTGGTTCTCCCCTATCCACTCTACTAGTTACATCCTCAAAAAATTCTATGAGATTCGTCAGACATGATTTTCCTTTCACAAATCCATGCTGACTTTGTCCGATCATTTCACCGCTTTCCAAATGTGCTGTTATCACATCCTTGATAACTGACTCCAGCAGTTTCCCCACCACCGACGTTAGGCTAACCGGCCTATAATTCCCCGGTTTCTCTCTCCCTCCTTTTTTAAAAAGTGGGGTTACATTAGCCACCCTCCAATCCTCAGGAACTAGTCCAGAATCTAACGAGTTTTGAAAAATTATCACTAATGCATCCACTATTTCTTGGGCCACTTCCTTAAGCACTCTGGGATGCAGACCATCTGGCCCTGGGGATTTATCTGCCTTCAATCCCTTCAATTTACCTAACACCACTTCCCTACTAACATGTATTTCGCTCAGTTCCTCCATCTCACTGGACCCTCTGTCCCTTACTATTTCTGGAAGATTATTTATGTCCTCCTTAGTGAAGACAGAACCAAAGTAATTATTCAATTGGTCTGCCATGTCCTTGCTCCCCATAATCAATTCACCTGTTTCTGTTTGCAGGGGACCTACATTTGTCTTTATCAGTCTTTTCCTTTTTACATATCTATAAAAGCTTTTACAGTCCGTTTTTATGTTCTCTGCCAGTTTTCTCTCATAATCTTTTTTCCCCTTCCTAATTAAGCCCTTTGTCCTCCTCTGCTGAACTCTGAATTTCTCCCAGTCCTCAGGTGAGCCACTTTCTCTGGCTAATTTGTATGCTACTTCTTTGGAATTGATACTATCCCTAATTTCTCTTGTCAGCCACGGGTGCACTACCTTCCTTGATTTATTCTTTTGCCAAACTGGGATGAACAATTGTTGTAGTTCATCCATGCAACCTTTAAATGCCTGCCATTGCATATCCACCGTCAATCCTTGAAGTGTCATTTGCCAGTCTATCTTAGCTAATTCATGTCTCATACCTTCAAAGTTACCCCTCTTTAAGTTCAGAACCTTTGTTTCTGAATTAACTACGTCACTCTCCATGTTAATGAAGAATTCCACCATATTATGGTCACTCTTACCCAAGGGGCCTCTCACGACAAGATCGCTAATTAACCCTTCCTCATTGCTCAAAACCCAGTCCAGAATAGCCTGCTCTCTAGTCGGTTCCTCGACATGTTGGTTCAAAAAACCATCCCGCATACATTCCAAGAAATCCTCTTCCTCAGCACCTTTACCAATTTGGTTCACCCAGTCTACATGTAGATTGAAGTCACCCATTATAACTGCTGTTCCTTTATTGCACACATTTCTAATTTCCTGTTTAATACCATCTCCGACCTCACTACTACTGTTAGGTGGCCTGTACACAACTCCCAGCAGCGTCTTCTGCCCCTTAGTGTTACGCAGCTCTACCCATATCGATTCCACATCTTCCCGGCTTATGTCCTTCCTTTCTATTGCGTTAATCTCTTTTTTAACCAGCAACGCCACCCCACCTCCCCTTCCTTCGTGTCTATCCCTCCTGAATATTGAATATCCCTGAACGTTGAGCTCCCATCCCTGGTCACCCTGGAGCCATGTCTCTGTGATCCCAACTATATCATAATCATTAATAACAATCTGCACTTTCAATTCATCCACCTTATTACGAATGCTCCTTGCATTGACACATAAAGCCTTCAGGCGCTCTTTTACAACTCTCTTAGCCCTTTTTAATGCTTGCCCTGGATTTGTCGGCCTGCCACTTTTACTTTTCCCCTTTGTACTTTTTGCTTCTACGCTCACTTTACACTCCTCTGTCTCTCTGCACTGGTTCCCATCCCTCTGTTGTGAACTAACCTCCTCACACCTAGCCGCTTTAATTTGATTCCCACCCCCCAACCATTCTAGTTTAAAGTCACCTCAGTAGCCCCCGCTAATCTCCCTGCCAGGATATTGGTCCCCCTAGGATTTAAGTGTAACCCGTCCTTTTTGTACAGGTCACACCTACGCCAAAAGAGGTCCCAATGATCCAAAAACTTGAATCCCTGCCCCCTGCTCCAATCCCTCAGCCACGCATTTATCCTCCACCTCATCGCATTCCTACTCTCACTGTCGCGTGGCACAGGCAGTAATCCCGAGATTACTACCTTTGTGGTCCTTTTTCTCAACTCCCTTCCTAGCTCCTTATATTCTTCTTTCAGGACCTCATCCCTTTTCCTACCTATGTCATTGGTACCTATATGTACCAGGACCTCTGGCTCTTCACCCTCCCACTTCAGGATATCTTGGACACGATCAGAAATATCCCGGACCCTGGCACCAGGGAGGCAAACTACCATCCGAGTCTCTGGACTGCGTCCACAGAATCGCCTATCTGACCCCCTTACTATCGAGTCCCCTATCACAACTGCCCTCCTCTTCCTTGCCCTACCCTTCTGAGCTACAGGGCCAGACTCTGTGCCGGAGGCAGGGCCACTGTCGCTTCCCCCGGGTAAGCTGTCCCCCCCAACAGTACTCAAACAGGAGTACCTGTTGTTAAGGGGCACAGCCGCCGGGGTACTCCTCATCACCTGCCTTTTCCCCTTCCCTCTCCTAACCGTGACCCACTTGTCTGCCTCCCGTGGCCCCGGCGTGACCACCTGCCTTCCACTCCTCTCTATCACCTCCTCGCTCTCCCTGACCAGACGAAGGTCATCGAGCTGCAGCTCCAGTTCCGTAACGCGGTCCCTTAGGAGCTGCATCTCGATGCACTTGGCGCAGATGTAGACGTCCGGGAGGCTTGGAGACTCCAGGGCCTCCCACATCCGACACCGAGAACAGCAAACTGCCCTCACAGTCATAATGCCCCTCTCCTCAAATAGCAACAGAAAATGAATGTCAAACCTTCCTCGCCTCGCCCGCTTCCGCCTAAGCCCGTTGAGCCGAAGCCCTTAAGTCTTCACTCTGCTCCCGGCTCACTCCGCCGCCCGCAAACTACGCTGCCCGCTCTATGAGGCTTTGTTCCTTTTAAATCTGCCGCGCTGCACTGCCCGACGTCACACGCCTGCGCAGTCCCGCCTCTCAGAAAGCCGTTGGAGAAAAAAAAATAACGAAAATTTCAAAAATCTCTTTCTCGGCACTCCCACTCAGACTCTCAGACTCCTTCTTCGAATCAAATCCGAAGCAGGATGTCTGCCCTTTTAAATCTGCCGCGCTGCACTGCCCGACGTCACACGCCTGCGCAGTCCCGCCTCTCAGAAAGCCGTTGGAGAAAAAAAAATAACGAAAATTTCAAAAATCTCTTTCTCGGCACTCCCACTCAGACTCTCAGACTCCTTCTTCGAATCAAAAACGAATTGACAATAAACTGAACTGGCCTAAAAACACTGAGGCTGTCTACAAGAAGGGTCAGAGTCGTCTCTATTTCCTGAGGAGGCTGAGGTCCTTTAACATCTGTTGGACGATGCTGAGGATGTTCTACGAGTCTGTGGTGGCCAGTGCTATCAGGTTTGCTGTTGTGTGCTCGGGCAGCAGACACCAACAGAATCAACAAACTCATTCGTAAGACCAGTGATGTTGTGGAGACGGAACTGGACTCTCTGACGGTGGTGTCTGAAAAGAGGATGCTGTCCAAGTTGCATGCCATCTTGGACAATGTCTCCCATCCACTACATAATGTACTGGTTGGGCATAGGAGTACATTCAGCCAGAGACTCATTCCACCCAGATGCAACACAAAGCGTCATAGGAAGTCATTCTTGCCTGTGGCTATCAAACTTTACAAATCCTCCCTTGGAGGGTCAGACACCCTGAGCCAACAGGTTGGTCCTGGACTTATTTCCATCTGGCATAATTTACATATTATTATTTAATTATTTATGGCTTCATATTGCTATATTTATACTTTATTCTTGGTTGGCGCAACTGTAACGAAACTCAATTTCTCTCGGGATCAATAAATTATGTCTGTCTGTCTAATCGAGAACATTACGGCTTGCAATGGAGACTATGATTTCACAGATCCTCAACAGAAGCATCTGTCAGGAAGTAGTTTGCATTGCAAATGACACCCAAATACTAACATCGCTCTCCTTGACCAGTCAGCTGGGAGACGAGACTGCAGATGCAAGGAACGTTATCCTGCCAGCCTTCTTCCTTCCATCTCACGCTCCTGGTGCACTTCATGCTTTGCAATTCTTTGCTGTTCTTCCTCATGCACCAGTTACAAACTTTAACTTACTGGATTGTACAGAACTTAGCTATCACTAAAAAGTTTCCTAGTTACTTAGTGTATGTAGCAATCTGATAAAGGCAACAAAGTCTCACTGTGAGATAAGAAATCTTGCTCTCCATCACTATAGGATCTTGAGTCGCTTTCACTGTAGCTGCAAAGCTGCTGTGGTTGGCGAGCATACTAATGAAAGTTCCCATAGTAGAGGACAAACCGTTTCCCGGCCCATCTTTCTGACCAGAAAATAAGGCAGCATTGTAGACCCCAGCAGGCTGAAAATATGTTTTCCAGAAATACTGCAGGCACCAAAAGGAATTTCTTCTCATGATCCACCAGCACCAAGTATTTGCATATCCTCCATATATTGTAAATAGTATCTGGATGATCAAGATACAACATCCAAAACATTGCGATGGTCTTCTGCTGAAAGTGAACCATGAAAACATACAAGGAAGTACGAGCAGGCCATTTGGTCCATCAAATCAACCCCATCATCCAATGGCATACTCCATTTAGATAAGTTTTTTTCTTCCTCCTTCTGAAACGCACTACCTCACTGTTCTGCCTCTAGAGGCGCTGTCAATTTTGTATGCAGTTCTCTTTGAACAAACATCACTTCCAGTTCACACGCTGTTTGATTTTACATCTTTTCCTGCACAGGTCAATTTGAATATGTAATTGGAGCAAACACGGTAGAAAGATATCCATCCCTATCCACTCTTTATTTGCCCTTGAAACAGCAATATCTGTGAATCTTAAGCTTTCTTGATATTGGCAAACATTTAGTAAATGTATTTTGAAGGACATTTATCAATATTAATACAACATTGCATCACAAATTCAATCTGGTCTACATGGCATAGTAATGGAATGTTGAATGTGTGTATTACCTTGGTTAATGCTAGTATATTCAGGTGCGTGACGATTCTGTATTGAATCTAATACATGTTTTACTTAACTTACTGCAATTTCACAGTCTTCTCATTAAAAACCCTGAAGGAAACTTCCAGCTGGGGTGATTTTTGAGAAGGTATTTAACTCCCTACCTTGTTTTGTACACAACACACTGAGGGCAGGAGAGTGAAAAGGGTAACTCATTTGCAAAGGCATTGCCCACACACTGGAGATGCATCTGAACACCATATGCTACAATACAAGCTTCCGACCCCCACCAATGTCGATTGCCAAGATTTAGAAGTGAAAATGCGGCATATCGACTGTCTTCGCAACACTCCAACAAATCTACAAGCAGCATAAGCTCAGATCAGAGCCAAAGCAGTGGCTTATGCTAAATGTGAAGCTCAGATGCAAATACAGAAAGCTTGCATAGACATGGAGAGGCTATGTTAAATGCACTCAGGCTGCCTTAACAGAGGCAAAGGTGTATGAAGCAGCAGCTGACTTAAGATGGGGACATGTCTAGAATCAGTCATGCTTTGCCATCACAACCTCAATGCAGCTAACTTGCACTTAGTACAGGTACTGACAGTCAAGGTCTTCAGCAGTAAATACCCACAATACCCCTTTCTGCAGTTTCATCACAGCAAAGGTTTCAGTTAACAGTTGTTACTGATACCAATTCCATTTGCACAGACACGGACAGACTGAATTCTCACCCATCCCAGGATACGCATTTGACAAACCGGTCTCCATAATGCCCTGATTCAGGAGACGTAGGTGCATTGGATTTGGCTTGTCAAGACCTAGTCACAGCAAAACTAAAAGTATTTGACACCAGCCTACCAGTTATTTGTCTTGAACGTCAAGCTTTCACAATGCTGTGGAAATAATTCTCAAGCCTAGTGAAGAGCTGGACTTTCTCTGCAAGTAGCTTGATAGAGAGTCACTGCGACATTTGACAACGATTAGGGCAGTGGGCATCAATAGTGCAGCTACAAGTTTGAAAATGTTGTGCAGATGCTGGACAAATGTTACGATTCTCCAGAGGCAATTGAAGAATCTCCCTTCAGCAGACTTGACAACTTTCCAATGCTCCCACACAAAGAGCCGCAGAAGCTACTGTTTCGAAGCGAACGGTTAAACATTGTTTCAAGACTGAGACTGCTCATTCTTTTGCCAAAAACAATGATCATTTGACAGATTTCTAGTTTCAGCAGTGAAATTTGACAGCATGGACCTCAGGCAGGTTGTGTTCTGCATCTAGAGGCACTGTTCGTTTAGTATGCAGTTCGTTTTGTACAAACTTCCTGTTTGTAAGCTGTTTTTTAATTTACACCACCTCCTGCAGAGATTAATTTGGATTTCAACTTGAAGCAAACACACAAGAAAAATACAGCACGGTAGCATCGTGGTTAGCACAATGCTTTACAGTACAGGCAACTGCCACAGACTGCAGTGGAGGCCAAGTATGCATATTTAAACCAGAAGTTGATTGTTTCCTGATCAGTCAAGGCATCAAAGAATATGGTGAGGATGCAGGTGTATGGGGTTAAGTAGGATCTGGGATCAGCCATGATGGAATGGCAGAGCTTACTCGTGCTAAATGGCCGAATTCTACTTCCATGTCTTACAGCTTATGACCAGGGTTCAATTCCCGCTGCTGCCTGTAAGGAGTTTGTGCTTTCTCCCCATGACCGTGTGGGTTTCCTTCCAGTCCAAAGACATACAAGTAGGGAGGTTAATTGGTCATTGTAAATTGTCTCC
Source organism: Mobula hypostoma (assembly GCF_963921235.1). Taxonomy (NCBI): domain Eukaryota; kingdom Metazoa; phylum Chordata; class Chondrichthyes; order Myliobatiformes; family Myliobatidae; genus Mobula; species Mobula hypostoma. The sequence goes on from NC_086109.1 coordinate 62,000,602, forward strand.
TGATTAGGCCAGGATTAAAATCAGGATTAAATTGCTAGGCGGCATGGCTCAAAGGGCCTGAATAGCCTATTCTGCACTGTATCATAAATAAATAGACAAACATCTACCTCTATCGTGTTGGGCATGTGGCCAAGTGGTTAAGGCGTTTGTCTAGTGATCTTAAGGTCGCCAGTTCGAGCCTTAGTTGAGGCAGCGTGTTGTGTCCATGAGCAAGGCACTTAACCACACATTGCTCTATATCTGTGTGAGGAGTGGTGTGCCACGCAGTCTTTCGTTCCGCGCCTTATAAGGCATGAAAATGCCCGACACTGGCCTCTTAGGCCTGAGTTGATGATGCCTCCCGCTCCTACCTCTATCCACTATTTTCCCTTGAAACAGTAATATCTGTGAATCTTAAGCTATCTTGATATTGGTAAACATTTAGTAGATGTACTTTGAAGAAAGTACTATGCTTACCATTTATCACTATTAAGCTCATTGCACTACGAGTTTACTCTGGTCCACACAACACTGTTCAGAATGTTGCATGTATATATTAACTTGGCTAATGCTGATCATGAAAATAATCAATATTATTAGTATATTCAGGTGCGTAACAATTCTGTATTAAATCTAATACGTATTTTACTTAACTTTTTGCAGCTTCATAAAGTTTTCCCATTAAAAACTCTGAAAGCTTCTGGCTCAAGTGATTTTTGAGGTGTTTTAACTCCCTGCCTAGCTTTGTACACAATGCTCTGTGAGGACAGTAACCTCACAGTAAACAATGTTTCTCACCCAATCAACACATCCAGATTCTGTTGCAGAATTCAAATCTCTTCATCAAGCATGCTTCCCATCTGTGTCAACACATTACAAGATATAATGCTGATCCTTTATGTTGGCATTAGCCAGACCACATTGAGTATCATGAGCAGTTGTGGGCCTCTTATCTAAGGAGTACTGGCATTTGAAAAGGTCTAGATACTCCAATTTGCCTACCAGAGCACCAGGTCCACAGCAGATGCCATCTCATTAGCTCTTCACACAACATCTGGACAGCAAAGATACATACCTTAGGATGCTCTTCATCGATTACAGCTCAGCATTTAATACCATCATCCCCTCAAAACTATTCATTAAGTTCCAAGACTTGGGCCTCAATACCTCCTTGTGCAATTGGGTCCTGGATTTTCTCACTAGTCACACAATCTCTATCAGCACAGGTGTACTACGAGGCTGTCTGCCTAGACCCCATTCTACTTGCTTTATACTTATGACCGAGATGCAAAGCACAGCTCCCATGCCATATTTAAATTTGCTGAAGACATCATTGTTGTTAGCCAAATCAGCATGTAGAAGGGAGACAAAAAATTTGGCTGAGTGGCAGCACACAACCATGTCAGCAAGACCAAAGTCCTGATTATTGACTTCAGGAGGAAGAAATCGGAGGTCCATGAGCCAGTTCTCACTGGGGGCGAGGGTCAGCGACCTTACATTCCTAGGTGTTATCGTTTCAAAGATTCTGTCTTGGGTCCAGCACGCAAGTGCCGTTACAAAGAAAGCATCACAGCACCTCTATTTTTAGATGTTTTTCCACTGAGGTAGGGTGGGACTACAACCAGAGGTCATGGCTTAAGGGCGAAAGGTGAGAAGCTTAAGGGAAACAAGAGAGGAAACCTTTCACTCTGAGGGTCATGTGAGTGTGGAATGAGCTGCCAGCACAAGTGGTCCATAAAAGCTTGATTTTAACATCGAAGAGAAGCTTGGGTAGGGACATTGATAGTAGGGCAATGGAGGGTTATGGTCCCAGTGCAGATCGATGGGAGAAGGCAGTTTAAATAGTTTCTGCATGGGCCAAAGGGTCTGTTTCTGTACTGTGATTCTCTATGACTATGTTTGTAAAGGTTTGACATGTCATCGAAAACTTCGACAAACTTCTACAGATGTGTGGTAGAGAGTTTATTGATTGGCTGCATCACAGCTTGGTATGGAAACACCAATGCTCTTGAATTGGAAAGCCTACAAGAAGTAGTAGGTATGGCCCGGCCCATCACAGGAAAAGCCCTCCCTACCATTGAGCACAACTACTTGGAGTGCTGATGTAGAAAAGCAGCACTCATCAAGCACCCCCACCATCCAGGGCAAGCTCTTATATGGTCTCATAGTTATTGCTTATTTATTTATTATAACTTTTTGTGTTTGCACGATTAGTTGTCTTTTGCATATCGACTGCATGTATGTCTATACTTTTGGAGGTGATCTTTTACTGATTCTGCTGTATTTCTTGTATTTACTGCAAATGCCTGCAAAAAATGAATCTGAGGATTTGACATATGCACACTTTGATAATAAATTTACTTTGAACTTTGTATTCATTGCAGTTGAGAAAAATGAATGGAGAGGATCTCATTGAAATCTATCAACTAATGAAAGGATTAGCTACAGTGGACAAGGAGAGAATGTTTCCTATAGCGTGGGAGCCTAAGACCAGAGGGTACAGTCTTAGAATAGGACATCCCTTTAGAACAGACATGTGGAGGACATGTGATGAATCTATGGAATTTATTGCTGCAGAGGGCTGTGGTTGCCAAGTTTTTAGGTATATTTAAAGCAGAGGTTGATAGGTTCTTGATTAGTAAAGGTGTCAAAGGTTGCACAGAGAAGGTAGGAGAATGGGGTTTAAGGGGATAGTAATGATGGAATGATGGGGCAGACTCAATGGGTCAAATGCTGCTCCTATGTCTTATCAACAAACAATGACACTTGAACTCTGCACGACACTACTTCCCTAGACATTAAATGATTGAAAACAAAGCAGTGATCCTCATGCACCCCACTATTTACTTTCCAGTCTGAAAACAACTCATTATTTTGACCATCTCAAATACAATTCTTGATTAACATTTCTTCACGATGTCTCATCAAGTGCAGTAGCCTTTTCTGAGGCCCTCATTTAGAAATCCAAATACATTATCATCACATTCTCCTCCATCAGTCTAACTGCATTAGGCTTTTCTTCATTCTGGACTCCTGCATCACCTTAAAAAATGTTAAGCTAATTTGCCAAGCGTTCCCTTTTTTTTGGGGGGGGGGTGTTCCTTCTTGAGCAAGAACACATCTATTGATTTCTAATCTGCCAGGACCCTCCTGGAACAGATAAGTTTTGAAGAACATCAGTGGCTCTACTATTTCTGCAGCCACTTCTTTTAAAACTCCTGGGTGCAGGCATTGTATAAATTTGCTGATGAGATCACTGTTGTCGGCAGAATCTCAGATTGCAAGGAGGTGGCATATAGGAGTGAGATAAAATTGAGTGCTCCCAGCATAACTGACACACCTTCGAAATGAAGGTCTCAATAACCAAGTACCGACTTATAGCTTCCAGGCAGCCCAAAATTAATTCTTAAGTTGCTCATTCAAGTCTTCAGATTTCAGAAATGTCTTTTTAAATAGCAAGAAAAGCAATAAATAGGTATGTTCTCCATGTTCTAGCACAATGATGTCTTTTGACCTTTGAGCTCAATTTCTATTGACAATAGAAAGATTTAGTGTATGATTGGTGCACACCTAACACCAGGAAAAAGATCAAGCTCCCAGTCTAACGCTGCAGCCAGTGAGATTTCAGCTGGAAACAAAGGCAAACGTGATATATCTGGCAAATTGCAGTTAGGTCTTAAACACAGCTACTGCTACATTTCCAGGCACATGACCCGTATATCTTAAAACCCAAAGGGATGCTGGTCTAAGATTGCTGTGAAAGAATTAAAACCACACTTGCAATGTAGGCAACTATCCTTTTGGCCACATTAACTGGAAACTTACCCATCAGTGCAAGGAAGACCTCGGTGCTTACTGTGGGTAACGTTCCTTCACAGCTCCATGAGTGTGCCCTCAAAGAGCTCAAGAAATATCGGGGTACCAACCAGTTAAAAATGTGGTAGAGAATCACAAAACACACCAGAATGCTAGGGGTTCAACTAACCTGTACTGAGATTTATGCTCCACATAAACATCCCCTCCTCCAGATCTAACATTTTTAAAGCCATATTCTTCCACTCCATTCTCCATCATAGTTTTTAGTTGGTTTCTCATTTAAGATATTTTTGCTAAAGTTTGTCAGTTTGGAAATTCTTAGTTGTAAACAAAAATCTTGAACAGTGGTTTGAACTGCACATCACCATTTAATACTAATTTTTGCTTTGAAACAAAGTGGTTAGCATCTTTACAAGCAAATAGCAGTATATATATCCCTGCTATGTTCTATTGAGACTTTTAAAAAAAATACTGAACAGGAATTTTAAGGAGGACATAAAATCGTTACATTGTGAAGCCCACTTAGAATCAAAACAGATAAACATCATAAAAGCCTGGTCCTAGACCAGAGGCTCCCATTCGGGGTCCATGGACCCCTCAGTTAATGGAAGGGGTCCATAGCATAAAAAAGGTTGGGGACCCGTCCTAGACAATGTGTAGAAAATATAAGTACTGAGAGTACAAAGAACAAATCCCACCTAATACCATCTACAATCCAGAGATGGGTGAATGTGCAGAGGGAGTAGAGCTCCCTTCTCCAATTGCTATATTATACATCTTCATGGCACTTTCAATCTCTTATAATGTTACAGAAGAGCTAAGATAATAAGCAACAATACAAGAGTTCAATTAAAATATACATCATGTGCATAATTATAATTAAAATTGAAAAATTATTCAACTGGCTTAATTAGAGGCAAAAAAAATCTGACAACCAAAGTGTCTGCTAGTCAGATGGAGTTTAAATAGTTGTAATAAAGTAATAATATAAAGTAAAATGGTATCCAAGGCACATGGTTAAGCATCATGTAACCTTGTAAGAGAAACCTATCAAGAGATAGTCGTTTCAGCAGTTGAAGTGAAAATGAAAATGTAATAGGGAATGCCTAGACTGGAGAACCATAGGGGAAACAATAGTAAGAAAAGCAAAGCGTCATAAAAGCATTTTAATAACATGATATAAAATTAATATGCAAATATATACAATAGAAAAATCAGTAAATTTTGTAATAGAACATTTCCCCCAATTGTTGCCTACATTGTCAAATACTGTAGATTTAAATGTTTTGCAAACAAGGAATTTTGAAATCTAGAAAACAATATTGCACATTAAATCATCATTCAGCCCACTAACTCCATACCATATGAAATATTTCACCCCTGTCAACTTGTACTTGGGTACCTCAGTTTTCCCAGATTATTGGAATCATGGAAGCCAAACTATAAAAGGCTGATTATATGATCTTGTATACATAAATGGATCCAATTTGGGGTTATGGGGTTGGGTCGAGGCTGGAATGAAGATGTATCCATAGTGAGGAACAAGAAAACTGATCTACTGAAGCTGAAATATTCTGAATTCCCTAGAATTAGTTATATCACAAAAGTGAACCATGTTGTCACCACCAGCAATTTAAATTTTTCATAAATTTTCCACAAAGAATAAAACTCATTTTGATATCCAATTAATCTTGGACAGGAAACAAGACAATTAGAGCAGTGCACAGCTAGTGTAGAATTGTGTTAAAGATGTTTACGAATTCCTATGCATATAAAAGGTCCAATTTAAAAATTTTAGATAAATGAAAACTTATGAATAAAAAGTTTCCCAAGTTGTAATACTCTGCATTCCATAGTCCCAATGTTTGTCAGGGAAAGAAACATATAATACGTCAACACAAGAACCCAATGATTTACTCCTGCTCCTAACTCATAAGATCTTACAAACTGAGTCATACCATTGAAAAAATTATAGATGTCTTTGCAGGCCTGATGAGATGCAAATTTGATTTTTTTTTTGAAGAGGAAATGCTTTGAGGAAAATTCAAAGCAACTTTTATTATCAAAGTACACATATGTCACCATGTACAACACATTCTTTTTCTTGTGGGTATACTCAAGAAATCTAAAGAATAATAACCATAACAGAATCAATGAAAGGCCACCCAATTAGGGCATTCAACCAGACTGCAGAAGACAAACTGCACAAATACAAAAAGAAATAATAAAAAATAAGCAATAATATCAAAAACACGAGATGAAGTGTCCTTGAGAGTCCATTGGTTATGGGGATATTTCAATGATGCAGCAAGTGAAGTTGGTTCAACAGCCTGATGGTTGAGGGGTAGTAGCTGTTTCTGAACCTGTTGGTGTGAATCCTGAGTCTCTTGTACCTTCCTCCTGATGACAGCAGCAAAAAGAGAGTATGTCCTGGGTTGAAGAAGCCTCTGATGATAGATGCTGCTTTCCTGTAACAGGTTTCATGTAGATGTGTTCAATGGATGGAGAGCTTTACCCGTGATGGATTGGGTCACATCCACTACATTTCTGTTCAAAGGTATTAGTGTTTCCATACCAAGCTATAATGCAGCCAGTCAATATACTCTACACTGCACATCTATAGAAGTTTGTCAAAGTTTTCGATGTCATGCTGAATGTCTGCAAACTCCTAACGAAGTAGAGGCACTGCCGCGCTTTCTTTGTAATAGCACTTACATGCTGAGCCCAGGACAGGTCCTCCAAAATAATAACACCTGGGAACTTAAAGGTGCTGACCCTCACCACTCCTGATCCTCCTATGAGGACTGGCTCAGGGACCTTAGATTTCCTTCCCCCTGAAGTCTATAATCAGCTCCTTGGTCTTGCTGACATTCAGTGGTTGTCCTTATGATGCCACTCAGCGAGATTTTCAATCTCCGTCCTATATGCTGACCTTTGATTTTGCCCATAACAGTAGTGTCATCAGCAAACTTGAATATGGCATTGGAGCTGTGCTTAGCCACACCATAGGTGTAAATCAAGTAGATCAGGGGGGCTTAGCACACAGTCTTGTGGTGCACCTGTGCTGATAAGAGATTGTGGAGGAGATTTTGTTGCCAATCTGAGATGACTGGTATCTGCAAATAAAGGAATCCAGGATTTAACTGCACAGGGAGGTATTGAGCCAAAGGTCTTGAAGCGTATTGATCAGTTTTCAGGGAATGATCGTATTGACTACTAAGCTGTAGTCAATAAAGAGCATCCTGGTGTATGCATCTTTGCTGTCCAGATGTTCCAAAGTTGAATAAAGAGCCAATGAGATGGCATCTGCAGTGGACCTGTTGCTCCAGTAGGAAAATTGGAACAGATCTAAGTCAGTTATCAGAGAGGAGTTGATAAGTTTCATCACCAACCTCTCAAAACACTTCATCTCTGTGGATCTAGGAGCTACCGGGCAATAGGCATTGAGGCAGGTCACCGTGCTCTTCCTGGGTACCGGTACAAATGAAGCTGCTAGAAGCATATGGGTACCTCATACTGCCAAAGCAAGAGGCTAAAGATCTCAATAAACACACCAGCCAGCTGATCAGCACAGGTCTTTAGTACTTGGCCAGTACTGAAGTGTAATTAATGTAGACTTTAGTAAGGGCTTTGTTAAGGAGAGCAAATCAAAAATATTAAAGGTTAATTGATCCAGGTCAAATTTGATCCAAAATTGGCTTGGAAATTAGAGGCAGAGCATGATGATGGAAGATTGCTTTTGTGATTGGAAGTCTGACCAATGGTGTGTTTAAGGATAACATCCAATAAATCCACTAGTTGCTTGGTTATTTCTTTTAGTTCTCTGATTCCATTAATTTCCCCAAGAATTTAAGAAAGCTAATACTAACACCCGACAACTCATTTCATTACACTCTTGGTTTCCTGGCATTTCTGAGACAGTGAGTCTTTTCCTGTGAAGAAATAAGCCAAGTATTTGCTTAATATGTCTGGTGTTTCTGTTTACTCATAAATTCTATCGCTTCTAACTTGTTCTTGATTTATTTTTGCCAAATTTTAAACTGCTCTCAATCCTCAGGGTTGCTCACGAGGACTCAAGAGTGACAGATGCAAAAAATGTTATGACACTCAACGTCAGAATTTAATTTGAGAGCAATTCAGCGTTGAAAACATTCTAGTTGCAAAGGTACAGCATCAGAATTAGAGGTGGAGAATTGAACCTTAGGAAACAATGCATGATCTATTGTAGTTTCTTATTCATATTAGACCTGTAATAATGGAAAAAAAATGATTAAGCCACTAAGCCCAAATTCTAGTGTAACAATTCCTGCCAGTCAAACTTCATCCCTTAATTCTTTTTTAGAACAAGAAACATAGAACAGTATAGTACAAGAACGAGCCTTTGGCCCACAATGTTGTGCTGAACCAGTAAAATTAGTAATCAAATGGCTAACTAAACTAATTTCTTTTCCCTACACAATGTCCATATCCTTCCATGTTTCTCACATTCATGTGCTTATCTAAACATCTATTAAAAGTCTCTGATGTTTCTGCCTCTATGAGCACATCAGGCAATGTAGTCCAGGCACTTACCTGTTTAAAAACTTGACCCTCACATCTTAGATGCATGCCCTCTGGTATTAGATAGTTCAACCCTTGGAAACAGATATTCTCTGTTTACCTATGCCTCTCATTATCTTATAAACCTCTATCAGATCTCCCTTCCACTGTTCCAGAGAAAACAACTCCAGTTTGTCCAACCTCTTGTTATATCATATGCTTTCTAACCTCTTCTGCACCCTCTCCAAAGCCTCAAAATCTTTCCAATAATTGGACAACCCTAACTGTATGCAATACTCCAGATGCAGATTTTTAAAGCTGCAACATAACCTCTTGACTATTGAGCTTAATGCATCGACTAATAAAGACAAGAATGCCATATGCATTCTTAACAACCCCATCAACCCGTGTAGCCACTTTCAGGGTGCTATGAACTTGCACCCCAAGATCCCTCTGCTCATCACTGTTAAGTGTACTGTCTCTTTACATTTAACCTACCAAGGTGCAATATGACACCAGGTTAAATTCCATCTGCCATAACTCTTCTTTAGATTAAGTTTATCCTTTTTTTTTGTACTACAATCCCTTACTTTCAGCTTTTTTTTCCCCTGTAAGTTTTACTGTTTTTTGTCATGAATTACATTATAGTTTTGGTAGTCGGCATATTTTCTTTTTTATATACACATATAATTACAGCTCTGTGGGGTTGAAAGCTCCGATTAATTTTTCTTTTATACATAGAAATGGTTGGCCTGAGGTTTTATAGTGGGAGGGTGGGGAGGACACTAATTTTATATGAATTTATTTTGGGTGCTTTTTTCCTTATTGTTATGAATCATATATTGGACACATTTGTCTTGCAGTGTACAAATCTCCATTTCGTTGATAGGTTTTTTTGTTGTTGTATTGTAGAAATGCATAAAAAAATTAATTTAAAAAATTCCATCTGCCATTTTATGCTATCCACACCACCACCAATCTTTACCCATCCATCAATATTTTCATCCATGTTATTTATACACATCACAAACAGCAGAAGGCCCAGTATAGATCCTTGTGGAAAATGACGAATCACAGACCTCCACCTAGTACAAGTCCCTTCGACCACTACCTTGTCTTCTACAGGAAAGCCAGTTCTGAATCCAAATGGCGAATTCACCAAGGATCCCATGCACCTTAATCTTTTAGATGAGCTTCTCATGAGGGACCATGCCAAATGCCTTACTAAAATCCAAGTAGACAATATCCACAGCTGTATCTGTATCACCCGCATCACCTCAGCAAAAAACTCAATCTAGTAAAACATGACTTGTCCCATCAACTCTGTCTAATGTTCGCTTAAGTTGCCCTGTTCCAATTTAATACTCTCCCAAAAGGTCCATACTCACCTCTAGCTATCTTAAAACTTGAGTTCTGATCACAGTTCCCCAACTGCTCACCCACTGAAATGGTCACCTGGCCAGGTTCATTACCCATCACCAGGTCCAGTACAGCCCCTACTCTTGCTGAATAATCTATTTATTGATTTAAAAAACTCCATTCTTGATGCAGCTAACAAATTCTGCCCCATCTAAACCTCTAACACTCAGATAGTTCCAGTTTATATTAGGAAATTTGATGCCTCTGATGACAACAACGATATTGTTTTTACACCTCTCCTTAATCTGTCTGCATATCCCAGTGCCGAAGAAGAGCAAGGTGGCATGCCTGAATTACTATCGACCTGTGGCTCTGACATCAATTGCTATGAAGTGCTTAGAGAGATTGGTTATGGCACACATCAACCACAGCCTACTGGTCAACCTCGACGCTGTGCAATTCGCCTACCGGAGCAACAGGTCAATGACAGATGCCATCTCTCTGGCCCTACATTCCTCCTTAGAACACCTGGAGAATAAAGACACCTTTTAAGGCTCCTTTTCATTGACTACAGCTCTGCCTTTAATACCATCATTCCAAATAAACTGATTCCTAAGCTCTGGAACCTGGGCCTTAGCACTCAGATCTGCAGCTGGATCTTCAACTTCCTCACAGACAGGACCCAGGTTGTAAAAATAGGGGACAAGCTCTCCTCTACAATCACTCTGAGCACCGGTGCCCCACAAGGCTGTGTACTCAGCCCCCTGCTGTACTCACTGGACACCCATGATTGTATAGCCAAGTTTCCATCAAACTCAATATATAAGTTTGCTGATGACACAACAATTGTAGGCCGTATCTCGGGTAATACAGAGAGGAAATTAAGAACCTGGTGGCATGGTGTGAAGGCAATAGCCTATCACTCAACGTCAGCAAGACAAAGGAATTGGTTGTTGACTTCAGAAGGAGTAGCGGACCGCATGACCCCATGTACATAGGTGGTGCGCAAGTGGAACAGGTCGAAAGTTTTAAGTTCCTCGGGGTCAATATCACAAGTGACCTGACTTGGTCCAACCAAGCAGAGTTCACTGCCAAGAAGACCCACCAACACCTTTACTTCCTGAGAAAACTAAAGAAATTTGGCCTGTCCCCCAAAACCCTCACTAATTTTTATAGATGCACCATAGAAAGCATTCTTCTAGGGTGCATCACAATCTGGTATGGAAGTTGTCCTGTCCAAGACCGGAAGAAGCTGCAGAAGATCGTGAATACGCCGCAGCACATTACACAAACCAATCTTCTGTCCGTGGACTCACTTTACACCGCACGCTGTCGGAGCAGTGCTGCCAGGATAATCAAGGACACGACCCACCCAGCCAACGCACTTTTCGTCGCTCTTCCCTCCGGGAGAAGGCTCGGGAGCTTGAAGACTCGTACGGCCAGATTTGGAAACTGCTTCTTTCCAACTGTGATAAGACCGCTGAACGGATCCTGACCCAAATATCCGGACCTTCCTCTCGGTTTTCTTGCACTACCTTACTTCCCATTTTTCTATTTTCTACTTATGATTTATTATTTAAATTTTTAATATTTACTAATTGTAACTATTTTTAATATTTAATATTTGTAATCCAGGGAGTGTGAAGTGCAGAATCAAATATCGCTGTGATGACTGTACGTTCCAGTACCAATTCTTTGGCAACAAAGTATATCTGTACCTCAATATCCCAATCCCAGAGTAATTGCACCTTCCTATTTTTGAGGTTGACTGATTTCGATTCAGTAGATGAACCGTCCATTAAGTGCACTGAGTGCAGTTTAGTGATACTGTCCCTGATTAGTAGTGCAACTCCCCAACCTCTTACCTCTGTCTATCTTTTCTAAAACATTGAAACCCTGAGACATTAAGCACCCATTCCTGTTCCTCTCTCAACCAAGTCCGTATTGACCACATCATACTTCCATGTACTAATCCATGCTAAGTTCATCACTTTTACCCATGATACTCCCAGCATTAAAATACACACACTTCAAACTATCCATCCCATCGTATCTATTACCTTGCTCCTGCCTATTATTACTGGCCTTGACATCAACCTTCCTCTCCATCACTCCACTTTCTGATCTGGTGCTCTGGACCCCATCTACCTGCCAAATTAGTTTCTGCATCATATATTTCAATTGCCCCTCAAAAATTCAAAGCTATGTGCTTTAATCACTAAAATGTAGTAAAATCCCATATTCTCAGCTTTGCATAATTCTTTTCTTTATTTTCTTAATGTTTAAATTAATTTACAGAATTTTGGTAGGGCTGGCAAGGCACTATTGCCCAATTCCTGGAAGTGTTGATTACTATTATTTATACTCCACATTCAACCCTTTTAGCTTAAAAATTTAGAACAAGCAGTCGCTGCAAGTGGCTAATGGTGTCTCCACAACCACGTTTTGGAAATCCAGTGATAAATTTTGTGACCTCCAACTCTGGACTGAGTCCTCTCATTTACAGTTCCCCTCTTATTCAATCTTTCTCACTAAATAGAACCTCTGAATTATGATATCTTTGTACATCTTCTCTAATTTATCCAATGCTTCAACATGTTTCCTGCAAAATGGAGCCCAGTTAGTACTCTAATGTAGATTTATACTATATTTAATACAATGCTGTCCCCAAATCAAAAAATCAGATGGGATAACACTTCCCTACTTTTCCATACTTGAGGCAAAATACACCAAGGTTAATGATCACAGCTGACACTAAGATAGAAAGGCTTTTGGGATGGAGCATGGATATCTCGGCTTACCAAAAGCTCAATATCAAGTAATGTATTCTAGCAAAATGGCACTTAGAAGCAATACATAAAGTAAAAGAGAGAGAATCTTATTCTTGAAATCAGTGTTGAAAGAACTGGTTTGAGCAGTATGTTTAGAATGTCTCAACATGTAGACGTTATGTCAAGACATTTTAACGCTACAGCCAAGTAATGCTGGAAATATTTGATTCACTAGAATTCAAAAAGCATATGTATTGGATGTGCAGGAAGATACAAGTAGAATTACAATACAAAGAGAATAACTTATGAGCTAAGCAGATGGTTAGCTAAAAGACATCAAGGTTGCCTTACTGAGATACAACAAGCAGTACACTTGAAATCAAATGGCCATGTAGTCTATTCCTAGTGAGGACAATTTCCAGCTTTTCCTACTTGTGGTGAGAAAGCAGGGCCGACTCAGTGTTAAATATCAAATTTTGCACTTAGTGTCCTTGCCTGCTCGCCAGATTTAATGATAGTGAATCAGCAACAGTTTTTAAATCAGACCTTCCAGAAGGAGCATCAAGTGCAATCAAAAATAGCAATCAATTCCATCCTGTACAAAACATAATCAAGATCAACATAGGAAAGCACCGGAGGAAGTCAGCAAATCAAGCAAGCAAGACTGGAAATGAAATGAAAACAAAAACCCACATGGTTTTTCAGGGCACTCTTGTTTCCTGCCACAGTTCAAAGATGTACCGAGTCAGTTACTTGGTCACTGTAACTAGTAGGTTCAGGTTAATCAGGTTTGCCTGGGCGCCAAGGCTCAAAGGGCCAGAGGGGCTTACTCCGCATTGTATTCCTAAATAAATAAACTGTGGAAGGAAATGGACAGTCAAAAATTTGGGTCAAGACCCTTCCTCACGACTGAAAGAGAAGGGAGGTATAAAAAGGTGGAGGGCAAGGGTGCAGCAAAAGCTGGCAGGTGATAGATGGATCCAGGTGAGGGGGTGGCAGGTGCATGAAAGGGAGAGTAGGGGTGATGTCAGAAGCTGGGACATAGTAGGTGGAAGAGAAAAAGAGCTGAAAATGATGGAACCTAATAGAAGGCGGTAGAAAATAGCAAAAAGGGAGAGAGATGAGAATAACTGGTGAGAGTGTGGGCGATAGGCAGGGGTGAGGGGGAAGAGATAGGACAGTGGAACTAGAAGGATCAAGAGGAGAGAGAGAAAAAAATAAAAGGGAAAAGGGACAGCAGGAAACTGTCACTGGAGTTTGAAATTTTCTGTTCCGCTGTTCCAGCATCTGCTATCTAATGTCTCCACAATCAAGACATCTAACTTTGCAAATTAACAACCTGAGTACACTGATTAGATCTGTGAAGCCAATTTCTCTATCCAAAGAATGATACCAAACAAATTAAAAGTATGCATCTAATGAATTCTTATTCTAATTCAAGAGATACATTGGAATTAAAGAACTATTTTAGTTGAGATAAGTCAACCAATTTTGTACAATAAGTAGGATTATGCCAATCTACAAAACAGCCTATCTACTTTGCTTTTGGCTTCCCAAAACCAACCATGAGATCTAACTCCTAACCATGATTGAAGGATATTTATAACTTGTTCAAAATACAGAGAAGGAAAAAGCATTATTCTCCAATTTACAAAAGAATGATATTCCTGGAAAGTGATTTGTTAACAAAATTTAGCAAAATCAAAAGGCTGGATGAAAAGCATTATTTGGGTACAGTGTATTCTTATCGGTGGAGAGTGGTGCAATATTGCTACAGCAAAAAAAAAGATGGACAAACTGAAACCACGTACTACAAAAAAAATCAATGGTGCTATAACAACAATTCACTGAGGGCATTCATAAAACAGGAACCTGTTTATCTTACAAGTGTTGAAATCCTCTGATCTTCATATTTCACAATGCATTAAAATAATCACAAACTGTGCAATTTGAAATAAAATTAATAATTTAGACTTAATGTACTGCCTTCACTTACCTCCATGCTCTAAAAACACTCGAACACATCTCTCCTTGCCTCTAGCTGCAGAGAAATGGAGTAGTGTCCATCCATTAGCATCTCGACCATTAGGAGAATAGCCTTGCTCCAACATCTTGCGCACAGTATGAACATCACCAGCTGCAACAGCATTTTGGATTTGCAGTTCTTGCTGCAGTTCTGGATTTCTTCTACAGTGATGATGGAACATGCTAGTGACTCACGTTGTCACAATAGATGCATGAGGTCAATGTTGTAAACCTTCTTCAAGCTTCAACAAGAATTCACAAATTAGTTCAATGTTATGACAGTCTTCAACATCAACTTCAAAAATCAAATCCTCTAATATAATCTACTACCGAATAAAATGGTGGTAAACCCATCAATAAACAGAAGTCTGCTTCAGGACTACAAGTTTTATTCTCAGCAAAATATCAAAAGAGGGGGCCTAGAGTAAAATAAAAAAAATAAAAAACAATTCCTCCATCCAAATAATATCAAAAAGATTGAAACATTCCCAATCCTCACAACTGAATATGTTGAGTTTAAATTTCATAGTTTGTGCCCATATGCCCTTCTATAAAACTAGTTGACAGTAGTTCAAAATCTCATTTCAAGATATGCCATCACATTACAATTCATGATCAGTTTAACAGAATAAACACAAAATACAAAACAAACTGAGGAGCACTAACAGAAGATACAAATTCAGGATACAACAAACAAATAAGGTATATTACTGTTGTTCTGAAACATTGCTTAATGACAAGAAGTGACAGCTATATATTTCTGGTTATAAGGTTTCCATAGTGAATGGGATCTAAAAGGAAGTTGCATATTGATTTTAACAAAATAGTAACCGTGCTGAGGAGAGACGTGATGCTAGAAAGATCACCACAAAAAACAAGAAAATAAAAAGGAGTAATTGCAATGCTGGGTTGTACTGTGGAGTCCCAAAGAAGCAAGATAGTCAAGCAAATGTGCAAATTTCTGAGAAATTCCAGCATCAGAGGCTGGTAGAATTAGGGGATTTCAGCTATACATGGCATTCACTGGGACAGTAGAAGTACTCAAGTGTATTTATTGCAAAGCCGAGAAGAGTGACGTTACTGTTCGGTGTTAGGGAAAAGAGCAACCGCAGGCAAATCAAAAAATTAGCAGTGAAAGACCACCAGTGAAAGCAGAGATCAAAATTTTGATCAATTTTGTACAGTTTTGGAAAAGGACCAAAATAATAGAACAAAAGCAAGGATTCACTTTTACTAAGCTGAGACATAATTTAGCAAAACTAAACTGAAATAAAAGTTATTTCAATCAAAGACCATATCACTGTAAGTGCAATAAAGTTTGTTCTCACCAACAAAGGTGGGATGGGAGTAGAGAAGAGGCTCCCAAATTTAGACACAGCTAGGTGTCACATTCAAGGCAAGACCAGATGTATAATAAAGTACCAAAAGAAAACAAAGGCCTGATTCCACTAAATTTGCAGGGTTAAATTACACAGGATATCAGCAAACCAGAGATGCATAGATATCTTCAGATAAATGAAATCCATTCTTTTTAAAACCATGTTTCATAAAAACAAAATGGAAAAGAGTAAAACAGTAAGTGAAGATCCTCTTCTGAATGTATAATTTACTGCTTTGACAAGGAGAGCAAGCAACAGACACCGGAATTCAGATGAGACGCACAGGAATGGATAAAACTGCAGTCCTGGATCAGAACAGTGGTTCATTCCAGAAGGGAAGAAATAGATTCCAACAATTGTATTGCTATCCTCTGACTACAGGTATGTTGACAGAGAATAGGAAGATTGTGCAGCATTATTAAAGGAAGAAAGACATTGAATAATTACTGGTTAGAGGGAATTTATTGAAAGAGGGGATCCAAGTTTAATCAATCAAATGTGGATTTGTTAAGGAGACGTTTTGTCTGACTTTGAATTTTGAGTAGCAAGATGAGCCAAAAGGGCAGTGCATTTGATAACCTATGTAGATAATAACGCAGGATGAAGCCATAGATGATGGACAGATCATCTCCCTCCTTGCTGATTCCATCTGTCTTCTGCCAGTCCTTGCTTTACCCTTCCCTCTCCCCTCTGCTTTGCCAATCCTGACACAGGATCGCAACCTAAAACACCTACTACCTTTTTGCCTTCAGATGCTGCTTGACCCAGTGACTTTATCCAGAAGTTGTTCCACCAGCTGCAGTGTTTCATCTCCTAGGCCATGTTAATAGACTGGTTAAGCGACTACATGAGTAGGAAATAAATTCAATCCAGAAAATAGTGAAATCATGCATTCGAAGTCAAACAATGCAAAGGTGTCATAAACGGTTGGTTACGGAGAAGAGGAAAAGTGAATCTCCAACCATCAAAGGTAGTTGGTTCAGGAAGGTGTTCATTAAAGCATATGGGTAACTTGCTTTCAAGAAGACATTATACAAGGGAGTTAAAACTGGAATGCTGATGAGATCACAGTTAGAACTAAAAACCTATCTGCAATGAAGTGACTGGAACTAATGTTACTTCACCAGAGAAAGTGCCAAGGAGATTTAAAGGTGTCATCAGGACTGCAGATATTTAGCAATTGAAAAGATACTGGCTAAACTGATACTTGCTTTGGAACAAATGAGGTACGAGAGCCTTAGTTTTGGTACATTGGTACAAAAATGGAGCAGCCTGGACAGGGGAAACAGGTAGGACTCACTACCTTTATGTGCTTAATAACAAGGAGACATTAGTTTAAGTTAATTAGAAACTCACAGGGAGTGAAGAAATACATTTTCACTCAAAAAGTGCTGAATGTTTGAAACATACACCCGAAAGGATGATTGGAGCCTGACACCTGTAATCGCCTGGTTAAAGGCTTAATATACTCAAAAAAAAACTGCAGGGTTACGGAGCAAGAACTGAGGAAAAGTGAGATTGGCCTAAATAGTTATTAGTTTAAGTACAATGTTGGACTGTGTGACTCCTTTTTGTATTCTCTGATTACTGATAATATTTGTTTCTTCTTCCCACTATTTAGCCACAGGATTTCACTATGCAGCACTGTATTTTTGGTTAGAAATCAAAGCGAATTACACCAACATCAATTAGAAGATAACCTGATAAACCACATTCATCCCATCACAAGAAATCAATGACACAGGTGGCCTTCTGGTATGTGTCCATAAACATCTCAAATCTGTCACTATATTGTGTTGAAGATAGTGTGGATGACAAAGCTCCAAATGGCAAGTCACCAGATATGCTTGGTATTGGTATACATGCAGGAAGGAGTAGCCCTCTCCCCACACTGCAGGATATTGCCAAGTCTGCGGAGTGGTTAGTGTAATGCTTTACAGTGTCAGCTGAAGATTGGGGTTCAATTCCTGCCACTGGCTGTAAAGAGTTTGTACGTTCTGCCTATGCCCATGTGCTCTGGCTTCCTCCCATATTCCAAAGGCGCACAGATTAGGGTTAGTAAATTTTATACATGTGATACTGGCGCCGAAGGCATGATTACACTTGTGAGCTGTCTGAGGCACATCTCAGACTATGTTGATTACTGACTCAAAGCAATGCATTTCCCTCCCTGTTTCAATGTAGATGTGACAAAAAAGCCATTTTGGTGAAAAGTCAAAGTGTAAGGTGAAAGTCAAGGTCCATCTTTCTACAGAAGGTTGCTGACTGCCTGGAGCTTCTTTTCAGCATGGAAATGGCAGCCAACTGTATTTCAACCCTAGCAGATGCAACCATTGCACAGCAAATGTCTCAGCTTCCACTGTGCATAAACAAAACCCAGTCAACATCAGAGTACTAAAGTTGTAACACAGACCAGTGCCCTGCAAGCTCAGGTCATTGAGACACGACTGCAGTGCCGGATACCAGTTTTCAAAACAAGCAACATGGTATTCCAGCAAAATAATCTTCAATTAGGGTTGCTAGAGCAAACATCCAAGGAAGATGCACTAGAACACAACTGACAGCTATGTCTTTACCACTGCTCATTAGCTAGTTACTTCAGAGCACCATTACTTGTTACAATACTATATGGCTTGAGGTCAGGGCACCTCAGGATCATCCTTCAAATCAATCTGCTGCTTTCTTCGCTGAATAAGCATCCTTCTATCCAGTCTGGCTACAGCCATAGGGAGAATATTGTAAAGAAATTGTAAAGAAACAATGGCAAAATTCAGAAGTCAGGAACTAGGAACACAGCAAAGAGTGAAGAGTTTATAACTGAAGCTTTTGGCATTTATATGGAGATCTGATGTTCAATAATGGCTGATAGGCTCTGTTTTCAATTATGGTTAAGTGCTTGCCAGATTGATCAGAGGGAAAACTAACAGGAAGGAGAGCATAATGGAAACTGTGGCAGATGGTGGAATGCATGTTCCTTTGATTTTATTCTTTCATTAGATGTGGACATTAATGACAGGTCAGTAATTAGTGATCATCTGCCCTGAAGAAGGCTACTGCAATGGCTGAACATAGATATTCCTGCAATTCAGATGAACACACGATTGAGTTTTCAGAGAAGTGAAAACACAATTTCAGCTCAGGATAATGTGACAAAGGTCAATTTGTAGTCTGCGGTGTTTTAATTGTTGCCAGAAGCTGCAGGGATATTAGCAAGTTTTGTTCTGTATTTTGTAGATAAGTGCATCCACGGTGCAGCAGTGGGAAGAAGAGACCATGTTCATGCTGACATGAAGTACCAATCCAAAGGGCTGCTTTATCTTTCATACATCAGCGTAAATGGTTACAACTGAAAGATATTCCAATACATACTCGACATGCACTTTAGAGATGGTAGAAAGACTATGCAGCATCAGGCGAGACCTTTGTCACAAAGTCTTTCATATACGCCTGCTGTCACATTTGCCAATGCCATCCATGTCCTACAGATTAAAATAGAAACTGTTTGCCTGACACAGTACATTGATTGCCACAAATGTAACTTGCTACTTCTCAGTCAAAAACAAATATTGTTGAAATATAACTCAACATGCAGGCACTATGTCTGGCACCTCACTCATCTCTTATGTTCATTCCATCAAGGACCATTTTTTTGTGCCTTACAACATAAATAATAATTGCCTACTAACATTTCTTTTTTATGCTTTAGTGCTGCACAGCCTCAGCTCACAGCAGATGCAGCAAGCTCCCGAAGCTCGAGCTCATCTCTGCATTGAAATGTGCTCCAAAGTGCTCCATTGAAGCACTGGTGTTTTCCGTGATGACATAGGTATGAACAATACCATCGTGCTCATTTTTCCAAGTCCTAATGCAGTGAAGGGTCAGGTGTGAAATAGTTCTCATTCATGCTAGCAACTCTTCTTCACTGAGGATTGAGAAGATTTGGTATATCAAAGACTCTTGCAAATTTCTACAGATATACAGTGGCAGGCATTCTGACTGGTTGCATCACTCACTGCCTGATATGGAGGCTTCAATGCACACGATCAAGCGTCGTAGACTCAGCCAACTCCATCGCAGGCACAATCCACCCCACCAGAAGACAACTTCAAGAGGAAGTACCTCAAGGTGGCTATGCCCATCATTAGGGTCACTCACAATCCAGGCCATGGCCTATTCTCGTCACAACCATTAGCAAGAAGATACAAGAGCCTGGAGAGCAATGCTTAATGTTTTAGGGACAATTTCTTTGCCTCTGCCATTAGATTTCTGAACAGTCTGTAAACGTTACCTCATTATTCCTCTTACACTATTTATTTGTGACTCATAGTAATTTTATGCCCCGCACTGTACTGCTGCCTCAAAACAACCAATTTCATAACATGTCAGAGATGATAAACCTGATTCTGACAATTTCACAATACTTTGAAGCCTTTCAAAGGCTTTATCCCAACTAGGGAATTGGTAACAAATCGCTTAAAAAGTTTAGAAAGAAAAGTAGAACACTGGCCTTTATATTAAGAACAGCTGATAACAGAACAAAAGTCTTGCTCCAATTGTATTAAGAAAATAGCAAAGGTTTTAGATTGCAAGGCAAGAGATTCAATTAAAAACATCAGTTATAACATCTTTTTTGAAGTATTGCGGTGGACTATCGCCGCAGCCAGTGAGGAGGCAGGCGGGGGCAAGGTTGGTTCGGGGGATGAGACGTGCTGGGCCATTACAAGGCACAATGTGTTTGAGCTGGGGTCACAGACGGAGTTCGCATCACTGCTGGAGATGGATTGAGCGGTTTGGAGAGTCATCAATGAGGAAGGATTTCAATGCCTGTCCACCTATCCCGGGTGCAAGGTTGAATCGCTCCAAATGCTGAGCCAATTTGGTGAGATCGAGAATGGCTTTGGGCTTGGCAGCCCAAACGCATCATAGCACTAGGGTCCAGGTCCTAGAGCGAGGCACTACCTGGTGCTTGGACAATTTAAATGTCAGTCTAGAAGCCAGAGTGTCAATAATAGAGGTAAGGGTTGGGCTGATTTTGCTCGCTCTCCTGAAAATGTTCATTCCTTTCTCAGAAGCTGTGAAGTGATCCAGTTGCTCTGCGTTTTTGCCGCACTGGTGTGATGAAATGGGAACAAGGCATGGGCTTACTCCAGCTGCTCTGGGAGAGGACCTGGGACTCAGTCTGGTCTGGAATGCTGTTGACTTGCTTCTACTGTTTGCATGATCTGTTTTTGGTTCTCTTTCTCTCTCTCTGCACAATGGTTTTTGGTCTTTCTTTTTTAAAATTGGGTTATTCGTGTTTCTTGCTTTGTGGCTGCCTGTAAGCAGACAGATTTCAAGGTCTATAATTTATACATTCTTTGATAATAAAATTGCACTTTGAATCTCTGATAGCTGGGAGAGTAGACTTGTGGTATGGGGGAGATTAAGCAGACAGGCCTGTATCCACAGTTTAATGAAATAAGACAATCTCACTGAAATGCAAAATTCTTAAGGGGCTTGACAAAACAGATACAGAATTTATGCTTTCCCTGGCTGGGAATACTGGAATCAGTGATCACAGTTTAAATATAAGGAACCAGCCATTCAGGACAGAGATGAGAAGAAATTTCTTTATATAGAGGAAATAAATTTTGGAAGTCACTTCTCAAGACAGGCATTGATAACTTGACAGATTTTATGGTAGTTAAGGATATACACTCAGTGGCCACTTTATTAGATACAGCAACCGAACCCAGTGCAGTCTTCTGCTGCTGTAACCAATCCACTTCAAGGTTCGACATGTGTTTTCAGAGTTTCTCTGGACACACCAATGGCACATATGGCCACACCACTGTTATAACTCAACAATTTAAGTTACCGTCACCTTCCTATCAGCTTGAACAAGTCTGGCAATTCTCTGCCCTCTCTCATTAACAAGTACTGATGTTCACTGGACTGTTTTTTGCTATTTGCACCATTCTCTGTAAACTCCAGAGAATATTGTGCGTGAAAATCCCAGGAGATCAGCAGTTCTGAGATACTCAAACTGGTATTAACAATCATTCCATAGTCAAAGTCCCTTTTCCTTCCCATTCTGATGCTTGATCTGAACAACAATTGAACATCTATTTATTTATTTAGAGATATAGCAAGGAATAGGCCTCTGGCCCTTCAAGGCACACTGTCCAGCAACCCCGAAAACTCTGATTTAACCCTAACCTGATCACGGGACAATTTACAATGACCAATTAACATACCCAGTAAGTCTTTGGACTGCAGTAGAGAGTCCTTAGAGAGGACATTGGGTTTGAGCTCCGACTCCCTGAGCTGCACCATGCTAACCGCTACACTACCATGGCGCTCCAACCTCTTGATCATTTCTGCATGCTTTTATCCATCGAGTTGCTGCCACATAATTGGCTGATGAGATATTTGCATTAAGGTGTACTTAATAAAGTGGCCATTGAGTGTCGAGTTAGTGCAGAGAAACAGCAATGAGATATATAGTCAGCCATGATTATTTTGAATGGCAGGGAAGGCATAAGGAACAAAATGGCTGATTCTTGCTCTTATTTCTCTGTTCTTCTATACTTTTCTTTGGAGAAATACCATATTACATAGGTTAGAGTTAGTGACTATATCAAATTAACATGCAGGAGTGACATAATACTCAGCATAAAATGCATTTCTAATGTTTTAGATTAGTCTATTTACATAATTGCTCATTAAATACCAGATATTTTAGCTCCCCACAATGGGAAATCTCCAAATGCAAGTCACTACCCTGGTCTTCAAATGCATGATTTTCAGTCACACATTTCTTATCAAATCAGTTACACAGCTAAATTGAAGCAGTCAAATCAACACTGCAGCATCATAGCAGGACAAACTAGATATACCTGGAGGTACTACCTCACTCTCTGACTACTGAGAAACTGTCCATCACCTACACTGAACAATTCAAGAGCACAATAAAATAACAACTAAGAGACAGCTGTATTGCTGCAGAAAGCGCAAATTATTGTAAGGTGTCATCCTTGGAGTAAATATAACATACTTCGCAGGATCAAAGACATCAAAACATTGACAAAAAGAGGTAGGATTAAGGATCAACTAAAAAGGTAGGTAAACAGGCAGAAGGTTATGGGAAGGGATTTCAGGAACCTAGGGCTATGCAATTTAATATGAAGCTGCCCAGTGGGGCATCAGAAAATAGCAATACATGGAACAGAATTTGAATGCAGAGACCAAGTTAGTTTTGGGCTGGAGGTAGTTTTGTGGATCAATAGTTTAATATCATGGAATTCTCTATCTATACCACTGATGATAAAGAAAATAGTCATTCAAAGGCCAAGTAACACCAAGTGAAGGAGACCACAAAAGGAGCAACATATGCAGCCTTGCCACCATTGAACACAATGCAAAAGCCAGTTTTAAGTTGCCTAGCAGTTCAATCTGTGAAACAATGTTATAAAGAGAAATCTAGAAATGTATTATCCCAAATAAATACACACCTTAAACAAACCACAAATCTCTCAAATGCCCTCTATGGCTCTATAATTACAAAATCTAATCACTGTTTTGGGGAGTGGAGAGGCAGAAGGAATGCTGGTTTATTCCTCTATCAACTCAAAATTCTGATTTTTAAATGCATTAGCAAATAAATTAAAACTCTCCAAGTCAATAAAAAGAATAGACTTAAAAAAGATACCGTTTTCTTCTATTGACTCACTACTTCCGATAAAGCTCTGATCGAAAAAGATTTGGCCTGGAACAGATCATCACTCCTGAGCACAATGTCAGCTAAAACATACCATCCTATTGGACCAAATGAGAACCAGCAGTATTGGATCTAGAGAGCATAGGTTTTCTGGGACTCTGTGGAAGTTACAGAATGAATTATTGGAAAGCTACGAACATTACAAGAGACCAAGGTTGAACTGTCAAATTATAGGCCTATATACTATGTTTTAATTTAACAACAGGCAGTGCATGCAAACATTATAAATTTTGAGGAAGAGCAGATCAAAACAAAGTTTTGGGCACACAGGTCAC
This sequence comes from Mobula hypostoma, assembly GCF_963921235.1. Lineage (NCBI taxonomy): Eukaryota > Metazoa > Chordata > Chondrichthyes > Myliobatiformes > Myliobatidae > Mobula > Mobula hypostoma. The sequence continues at coordinate 62,024,504 of NC_086109.1, forward strand.
AGTAAGCAAATTTGTAGATTTGATGGTTACAAATCTAGCAAAATTAGCTTACACAAAGTTTTCTTTGATTTCAGAGCAAGTATTTGACACAGTGGTATATCTGACAGATTATTGAATAAAATTTCACACTATGATAGTGCAGAAAGTGCCATTTGGCAATACTGGCAAACTATCACATAATGAAATTTGTATGATACAAGTTTTAGATCTGCACTCCTGGCTGTTGCTGGAAACTTTTTTTTAAATCAATAGACATGGCTGTGTTGTCCAGAATTAAAACACTTAAGTGATCATTATGCATATTATTCACCTAAATTAAAGGGGTTTATAAGGACTAGGTCTGTATTTATAGGTGTGCATGAATAGGGAGTTGGAACTATGATTATGTCCACAATCAGAGAAACAGACTAAATACAGAAGTGTATATTCAACAAATTAACTTAAAAACTGAAGTTCCAATATCAAGGGGGTAATTCTGTAAGGGACTGATTGGAATTTTTCTGCAATGAAAAAAAATTCCAACTCTTCCCTTTTCTATGACATTTATAAACAGCTTGAAATGGAAAGTATAAAGAATCATTGCAGGAAGTTACAATTAATGAAGGGTTTATTGCTTGATGATGTTCAATAACACCAAGTTTCATCAAAACGAAAGCACTGGCTCTTCCTAATGCATTTTAATCAACACTAGATCATATGCTTTACAGCCATGCAATACACTCAAACTCAAAACATACCTCACCTAGTATTTAGTGAGAATGAAAAACAGAAAATACTGTTTGACCAGAATGTTTCCAGCATATTTTGTTTTTAATTCTGGTTTTCAGTGCCTACAATAGCTTTGCTTTTGTGTGAACTGCTTCCTAGGAGCAACATCCAGCAGTTAGGATTAGGATAGTAATTTTGATTCAAGGTCCTGAGACCAATCCTCAAACCCCACTTTGTTCTAACAGTGTTTACCAGGTGACATGTAGTCAAACTGCACCCAATTTCCAAGTTAACTCATCTTCAAGGGACAAAAAAAAACTGACCAAAATGTTGTTTACAATGTCAGACACTTAGATTTAATCTAAGTGAAGCAAAATTGAATAATTACACAGAAAACAAAACAAGATACTAACTATAAAAATATTTGATAGCAAAAACTGAATATAGCTGTCAATTGTCAAGAGAGCAAGGAGATACTCTGGGAAAATTGCCTTGCAGGAGTACATGGTAGAGTTAGGACAGACAAAAGGAAAACACTCAATACAGTGGAAGAGATATGAATATTCTACTGGTTGAACAATTGTGTTATTTTTCTCTTTCTTTGCAGTGATTTTGGTCTTTCTTTTTAGTAAATTGGGTTCTTTGGGTCTCTTGCTTTATGGCTGCCTGCAAGCAAACAAATCTCAAAGTGTATAATTTACACATTCTTTGATAATAAATGTACCTTGAATCTTTGAATATTTTGAAAGGGCATGATGATTCTAGTTATGAATGCTCCAGCATGGCCCTTAGTCTTCCCTCATGAGAACAGACTCAGAATTTCCTCAAAAGATGTAACCTATGGACTAGAAAGATTTATGACTAAGGAACCAAATGAACACAGATTAAGCATTCTTTGTTCATTATGCATATGCATTCTACCGGGGAGTTTTCTGCAAAGGTAAGATATACCTACAGCTTCCCACAACAGACATGCCAACTGGGCTACAGGAGAAACGGTGCAAGTTATGAGAGGAAACAAGCTGTTATACCACAATAAATGCGATTAACCTCCTGGTAAAGGAAAACAAGCCATCTACACAACAGGGAGTAAAGTATCTCCCACAGCTCCCAGCAGTTCTCCCTCACCTATCTAATAATTCATTTGGAAGGTAATTTTAAATTCTTACTGAAGTGTGCATTAGATTGAGAGCAGGAGTGTAGGCAACAACTTTGGCTGTTAGCATACTGCTGAAAATTCAATTGTGCCTTGGTCCCTGGCCAAAGTCCTATTGGAATAAGGGCAGAGCAGCTGGTGATGGCGAGTAATTCAATGAAGTCAGAAGAAACTGCAAATTCTGAAATCTGGAACAAAAATAAAACTGAAAGCCACCATAAGGTCAAACAGCACCTGTGGAAGCCAGAAGTACAAGTCAATGTTTTGGGCTAAGATCCTGTATCAGGACCGATCAACTATTTAAAGTAGATCTGTCATGATGCAACCTGAAACAGTGGCACATAACTATGTCTCCACAAATTCTGCCTGACCCACTGAGTTCCTTGAGCATTGTTTTTTTTTGTAAATAGAGTGGATTTCGGTTAATTGAGCCAGTTAATCTAGACAGCTACTTATTTGGGACAACTCTTAAAGAACAAAAACAAATTGAGAAAATAGCCTGGAGTCCCTTCATTTGAGACACTACACTGCTTAATTGTGACAGGAGACTGCTGCTGAACATTTTCCAACTAGCATCAGTCATGTGCACATTGCGTGGCCGTTAGACACTACACCATGCTCAGAATGAGCAGTTTTTAAAATAGTATTATTTGCATGTTTGTGATCAAAAAGCAGTCATTTTTGTCACTGAAGGTTGGCGAGTAATAAACAGTAAAATAATTCAGAATTGTTTTGCTCACTGCAGTTTCAAGCATTCACTCTTTCAGATGCCAAAATCAGCCAGGAGTGAAAATGGCATAAGTTAGGAACTATGAAGAATTTGAAGGTAACAATAATCTTAACTGTTACAACTGAAATGAAGATTTGGAGGATGCAATCGAAAACATTGTGTGAAGGCAGTCCATTATCTGCACTAGGTGTTTGCACTGATTGTTCATTTACAGAAATCAAAAGAACATGACAGTCTACACTAACTGAATTCTTCCGTCGGTAGGTTTTAGAAAGTAATGCACAGTCTTATAGTACTGTAGCCTTGTTCTAATTTACTCAGTTAAATGGCAATTTGTCTTTTTCATTTGTTTTTAAAATAGTACCATGAAACTTTGGCTAATTGAGGCAGATGCTAAAAATGTTCTGTTCCCAATGTGTCCCAATTAACTGGAATCCACAGTAATTCAATTACCTGCCATGCATCCCAGTCTGGTAGTTTCCTTCAAGAATGTACTGAAAAAAAGCCTGAAAAGCTAAAATAATTTCCATACTGGTGTGCAAGAGCGATTCACACCTGAAAGTGACTGGCAAATTTCCAGATTGATTCAAACCCCAAAAATTCTTATTTTTCCAGAAAAGAAACAAATAATATTTGGATGCAAAACAAGCTAAATGTGTTACATAATTTAAATTATAGGGATTAGAATCTATAAGAAAGGGAAAATCTAACTCCAGCCAGATTACATTTTTATGAAATATTAATGAATGGGAGAGGATTGATAAATGCAGCAAAGCATGTTGTGTATACAGATTCTATAACATGTGATTAATTGTTCTCTTTACAGCTGGATGCTAATACAAGGTGAGATCCAGATGTTAGCATTATGATCACTGCTCTTCTCTCCAAAATGGCAGTTAAGATTCAATACATCATCCATCACAACTTCCACCATCTCCAAAGGGATCCTACCATTAAACATATCTATGCCTCCCCCACCCACCCTCCACTTTCCACAGGGATCACTCCCTCCACAAATCCCTTGTCCATTTGTCCCTTCCGGCATTCATCCCTGCAAGCAGCTTAAGTGCCCATTCACCTCCTCCCTCACTTCCATTCAGAGCCCCAAACAGTCCTTACAGGTGAAGCAACACTTCACCTGCAAATTTCTTGGTTTCCGTACTCCCAATGCAGCCTCTTTTACATTGCAGAAACTGTCGTATATTGGGGGACTACTTCATTGAGTGCCTTGGCTCCATTTTCCAAACTTGGAACTTCCTGGTGGCCAAACATTTTAATTCCAATTCCCATTTTGACATGTCGGTCCATGTGCCAAAATGAGGCCATCCTCAGGGTGAAGGAGCAACACCTTCCTTATATTCCAGCTGGGTAGCTTCCAACCTGATGGCATGAATATTAATTTCTCCTTCCGGTAATTTTCCCCCCTTCCCCCTCCCCTCTTTTTCTATTCCCCACTCTGGCCTTTTGCCTCTTCTCACCTGCCTAAAACTTTCCCCTGGGTCCCTTCCTCCTTCCCTTTCTCCTATGGTCCACTTTCCTCTCCTTTCGGATTCCTTCTTCTCCAGCCCTTCAGCTTCCCCACCTACTTGGCTTCACCCATCACCAAGCTAGTCTCCTTCCCCTCCCCTCAGCTTTTTATTCTGGTGTCTTACCCCTTTCATTTCAGTCCTGAAGAAGTGTCACAGACCAAAACATCAACTGTTGATTCATTTCATAGGTGTACCAAAGGTCATAACACAGGAGTGAGATTGAAAATTCGGCTAAGGTGTAATAACGCTCTCTCACTCAATGTCAGTAAGACCAAGGAACTGATTGTAGACTTCAGGAGAGGGTCAGTAACTTTAAGTTCCTGAGTGCCACTATCCTGGAGAACCTGTCCATCATACAAATATAATTGCGAAGAAAGCACAACTGCACCTCTACTTCCTCAGGAGTTGGCGGAGATTAGGCATGTCATCAAAAACCTTGGCAAAGTTCTACAGATGTGTGGTAGAAAGTGTACTGACTGCCTGCATTACAGCCAGGTATGGGAACACCAATATCTTTGAGTGGAAAATCCCACAAAATGTAGTGGATTTGGCCCAGTACATCATGGGTAAAACCCTCCCAACCATTGAGCACATCTATATGAAATGTTGCCGTAGAAAAGCAGCATCCAAAAATTCTCACCACCCAGACAATGTTCTCTTCTCACTGCACCCATCAGGTAGAAGGTACAAGAACCTCAGGATTCGCATCACCAGGTTCAAAAACATTTACTATCCCTCAACCATCAGGCTCTTGAACAAAAGGGGACAACTACACTCATTTAAGGGCTCTTTAATGCTTATTATTTATTGCTATTTATTTATTATCTGCATTTCTTTACAGTATACAGATCCTGTTTACAGTTACTGTTCTATAGATTTGCTAAGTATGCCTACAGAAAAAGAATCTGAGTTGTATATAGTGACATGCACGTACTCTGATAATTAATTTTACTTTGAACTTCGATTTCCATAGATGCTGCCTGACCTGCTGAATTCCTTCCGCATTTTGTGTGTTGCTCTAGGTTTCCAGCACCTATAAACTTTCTCCAGTTAGGATTCATGTATAGAAACTACAGTTTTGTAGGTGACAAAATTCTTTAGGTGAAGTAAACATAAGGAGCACAGTAATAACAAAGGTGCAATATACAGGTTTTAAAGAGATGTGAAGTACTATATTGTGCAAGCAATTAGAAAAGAAAATAAGAAAAAAGTACTTTGGAAGTACAGAAGATAGACCTGGAGACCTGGTGCTTCAAGTATACAAAATGTTGAAGGCACAAGGCCGGATAAAAAGGTACATGGAATACTAGGCTTTATAAAGTAGTAAAAGGTACAAAACAATTTTTAAAATATAAATTCTGAATTATGCACCCACTGAGGTAATGTGTGCAATTCTGAGGATTTCTCGTCACAGGCAGGATTGGGTGCAAAAAAGTTATTGGCACCATGGATACCAGAATTTAGTCTGTACAAAGAGTAGACAAACAAGAGGAAATCTGCAGATGCTGGAAATCCAAGCAACACACACAAAATGCTGGATGAAGTCAGCAGGCTAGGCTGCATCTATGGAAAAGCATATAGTTGACTTTTCAGGCCGAGACCCTTCATTGAGACTGGAGGGAGAGGAGAAAAAAACACAAGGTGATAAGTGAAACCGGGATGGGGGGCGGGGGGGGGGAGAGAGAAGAGAGATCTAATAGAAGAGGACAGAAAGGCATGGAAGAAAAGGGGGGGGGGAAGCTCCAGAGGGAGGTGATAGGCTGGAAAAGAGATCAGGTGGGAAGAAGGAGTTCATCCTCAGGGTCCCCTTAAATATTTCACCTTTCACCTATGACCTCTAGTCTCACGGAAACTCAGTAGAAAAAGCCTGATTGCATTCAGCCTATCTATACCCTTCATAATTTTGCATACCTCTATCAAATCTCCCCTCATTCTTCCATGCTCCATAGAGTATAGTCCTAACCTATTTAGCTTTTTCCTATAACTCAGGTCCTCAGTTACCAGCAACATCCTTCTAAATTTTTTTCTGTCCTCATTAATCTTATTGATACCTTTCCTGTAGGTAGGTCAGCAGAACTGCACACAATATTCCAAACCTGGCCTGACCAATGTCTTACATAACTTCAATACAATACTTTCATATCTGAAGGCCAATGTGCCAAAAGTTCCCCTTATGAACCTATCTACCTATGACACTATCTTCAAGGAATTACGGATCTGTATTCCCAGATGCCTGTTTTATGTTAAGCAGTAAATGTGAGGAAAGGGAACATCAATGTTTCAGGATGAAACAGCGCAGAACTCAATGCAGGGTTTTGACCTGAAACAATAAGTATTCAGGATTGTTCACATCAGAAGAAATATTGAATTAAAAGAATTACAGTTTTTTGCAAAAGAAATAGAACTGGGAGTTTTTTTAATGTAAAGTTACAATCTAAAAAGGTAATACAAGTGTAGAATCAGTGGTTACAGCTCAGGAAGTTATGAAGTCATTAAGTCACCCGTGTCTGTGCCAGTTCTTAACCAAAGTAACTGAATCCACCCTCCAGCCACTTCTCCAGAGTCTTCCAAATTTTCATTATCCTATATTTACTCAATTCCCTCTTGAAGACTGCAGTGAACCTGCCTCCCCCACAAGGCATACATTCCAGATTCCAACCAGAGGCTGCAATACAAAATTTTTTCCTGCCTTTATCCACTCAGCACAAACCCTTCATCATGTCTTGTCATCTCTCCATTTTTATTTGCACTTTTATTTTGCTTTACAGCCTGAATAGCCAACTCTTGCTTCTTGTTGCATCCTTGAAAAATACAGCAAAGACAGTACAGCAAAAATAAACAGTATGAATGTGCTCAATTAAAGTGAGAGAAACAGCAACGGAAAATCTGAGTTTTTGCATTTCTGGCATTGGCACAAATGCAAGAACATGCATCAGAATAACTATTAACTACAATGTTTTAACGTAGTAGCATCTAGCTACAAATCCGCAAGCAAATTTTCCAACTAAAATGAATGTATGTTGCCAAAGACACTCGCAAATTGATGAACCATGGAGAGCATTCTAACTAGCTGCATCACCGTCTGTTATGGGGAGTGGAGGAGAGAGAGGGTGTTACTGCACAGAACCAAAATAAGCTGCAGAGAGTTGTAAACTTAGTCAGCTCCATCATGGGCACTAGCTTCTGTAGTACACAGGACATCTTCAAGGCGCAATATCTTAAAAAGGCAACATCCATCATTAAGGACCCACATCACAGGTGATGCCTTGTTCTCATTGCTACCATCAGGAAGGAGGTACAGAAACATGAAGGCACATACTCAGCAATTCAGGAACAGCTTCTTCCTCACTGCCATCCAAATTCTTACTGGACATTGAACCATAAACATGACCTCACTACTTATTTCTATTTTGCAGTAGTTAATTTAACTATTTAATACATATACTTACTCTAATTCTCGGTTTTATCTATTATCATGTATGCAATGCACTGCTGCCGCAGATAACAAATTTCACGACATATGCTGGTTATGTTAAACTCGATTCTGTGTACATACAGAGCTATTAAAATATTAACACGAAACGCTGCAAAACATATCACCATCGACAGAGAGAAGATAATATCAACTATAACACCTGGTCAATTCACTCTATCGAGCTGCCATGAGAAACGCTGCTTAATTCATATTTAGCAGCTCTTAGTTACATTTGCGTTCAACTTAGGGCAACCTCTAATTCTGAAGATAACCTTACGCCCAATGCGGAAAGCGGTGCTTATCTCAGGAAGAAAACTTCAGTTGTCAAGTGAAACAAGTGAGTGAAGGGAGGGCCGCCCGGGTCTTGCAGCAATTGGAGCTGCAGCTCTCAGTAGCCCCCAGAAGGGCCGAGGCCGGGGAAAGGCCGGAGCCGGGTCCCCCCAGGTGTGTCTCACCCTGCCTTCACCATGATGAGGCAGATCAGCTGCGACCCCCCCCGTCCCCGTCGCCGCCGCCCACACTTACATTCCTCCAGTGTCGGTCGGCCTCCCTCTTGCCCCACATTACACCATCTCCATGCATCCTCGCTGAGCTCTTTCTGCGCTCGGGCCGGCCAGCCCACCCCGCCCCCCAGCCTCCAGCCTCGCTGACCAACGCCGCGGTGCTTGACAAGAGGTCCTCGCTGCACAAGGCGCCCTACCTGCTCGGGAGCTTGTGACCGGGGACGGAGCAGGCCCCGAACGCGACCAGTGAGCTGTACGCAATTTCCTGGAGAACTTGTTGCTGCGGAGCCATCTCAGGCCCGGCACCGGCAGCCGCGCTGCTCCATGCGCGCGTGTGTAACTCCGCCCCGATTGTCCAGCCCCCACCGCGGACGCCCAGCTCGGCGCATGCGTGGCGTTGGGAGGACGGCGATGGCGACGTCTGGTGAGTGTGCGCGTGCTCGGAGGGCGAGGAGGCGGGAGAATGGCCGGTGGGTGCGTTGCGGAGAGGAGAGATGAGGAGATAAATGGGGTGGGGAGTGTGATGCTGGGGATCTGTGTGTGGAGGAAAAGGAAGACCAGAAGGGGACATTGATATCGGCAGGGAAAGTGAGGGTCTCAAATTTAACAGATGCGTGATTGAAGAGTTATGACCTCCAGGATGTTCGAGTGACTGAAGAGTGTTTAACATCATTCTTTGCGGATAAATAGTGTTGTCCTAAGGTCTTAAATCTTATACAACACAAAATAACGTTTACTGGGGTAGAACTGAAAATTTAATTGAATAGTCGTTAAGTTTCCTTTATAAGCTCAACAACCAATCCGATTTTTAGTGCTTAAAACTATAAGGGATGCAGACTTAGTTAACCATATAACCATGTAACAATTACAGCACGGAAACAGGCCATCTCGGCCCTTCTAGTCCGTGCCGAACTCTTACTCTCACATTGCTGGCCTTCATTGCTGGAGGGATTGCATTTAAAAGCAGCTGTACAGGGTACTGGTGAGGCCACATCTGGAGTACAGTATGCAGTTCTGGTCTCCTTTTTTGAGGAAGGATATACTGGCTTTGGAGGTGTGCAGAGGACGTTCACCAGGCTGATTCTGGAGCTGAGGGGTTAGACTGAGGAGAGACTGGGTCACCCGGAACTGTACTCGCTGGAACTCAGAAGAATGAGGGGGGATCTGATAGAAACATATAAAATTATGAAATAGAGGCAGGAAAGTTGTTTCCACTGGTAAATCACACTTGAACTAGGGAATTTAGTCTCAAGATTTGGGATTATAGATTTAAGACGGGGATAAAGAGAAACCATTTCTCCCAGAGAGAGATGAATCTGCTGAATACTATACCCAGGAAAAGAATAAAGGCCAACTCATTAAATACATTTAACAAACAGATATATTTTTGCATAGCAGGGGAATTAAAGATTATGGAGAAAGGGTGGTTAAATGGAGCTGAGTCCATGGCCAGAACATGTTGAATGGAGAAAGAAGTGCCATGGGCCAGACGACCAACTCCTGCTCCAGTCTCTTACGTTCTGTACCATACCCCCAGCACTAAAACCGAGCCACATCTAACACTCTTACGTTCTGTACCATATTCCCAACACTAAAACCGAGCCACATCTAACACTCTTACGTTCTGTACCATATTCCCAACACTAAAACCGAGCCACATCTAACACTCTTACGTTCTGTACCATATTCCCAACACTAAAACCGAGCCACATCTAACACTCTTACGTTCTGTACCATAGTCCCAACACTAAAACCAAGCCACATCTAACACTCTTACGTTCTGTACCATACCCCCAGCACTAAAACCGAGCCACATCTAACACTCTTACGTTCTGTACCATAGTCCCAACACTAAAACCAAGCCACATCTAATACTCTTACGTTCTGTACCATACCCCCAGCACTAAAACCGAGCCACATCTAACACTCTTACGTTCTGTACCATACCCCCAGCACTAAAACCGTGCCACATCTAACACTCATATTCTGTACCATATCCCCAGCACACAGTCCCCTTGACTCGAACACTTTCCCCACACCCCTCACACAGCCCCTGCTTCACAGCTCTGCTAAGAACAAGCACTCTTGCAACCCCCACCGATAAGCAAAGGCAGTGAGGAAGTGAACACAGAGTAATCAATGGATTTAGCAAAAGACCAGACACTCTCAAACAGGGTGTATCAGATGAAACCTTGCACCAGGGTCCGTAGGGAAGTCAAAGAGAGCCTCCCATTTTTGGAGGCCAGATCTCAGAGGCAAAAGTCCAGCATGTCCAACAACAGATTTGGGTAAATGTGTGTGGCTGGGAGATCACAGTCTACAAGGACTGGCTGATGGGAATAGTATGGAGGCAGTCAGAAGCTGCAAAGGATGGGCAGAGTGAGGTGAGATGGGGGAGGGAGTGAGCTGAGGTGGGAGAGGGACAAGGTTTGTGTGGGGGGGTGAGATGGGGCTGGGACAAGGTATGTGTGGAGGGAGTGATGTGAGATGTGGAGAGAGTGAGGTGAGATGGGGGAGGGAGTGATGTGAGGCGGGGTTGCGACAAGGGACAAGTGACCTTCCCGTACAAGTTCAGAGTGCACAGGCAGTCAAACGCACACACTGACAAGTGTGTGGAGGGAGTGAGGTGAGATGGGGCCGGGACAATGTATGTGTGGAGGGAGTGAGGTGAGATGGGGGAAGGGAGGTGAGATGGGGCTGGGACAAGGTTTGTGTGGAGGGGGTGAGGTGAGAAGGGGCTGGGACAATGTATGTGTGGAGGGAGTGAGGTGAGATGGGGCTGGGACAAGGTTTGTGTGGAGGGAGTGAGGTGAGATGGGAGAGGGGGGTGAGGTGAGATGGAGAGGGAGTGAGGTGAGATGGGGCTGGGACAAGGTTTGTGTGGAGGGAGTGAGGTGAGATGGGGCTGGGACAAGGTTTGTGTGGAGGGAGTGAGGTGAAATGGGTCTGGGACAAGGTTTGTGTGGAGGGAGTGAGGTGAGATAGGGCTGGGACAGGGTATGTGTGGAGGGAGTGAGGTGAGATGGGGCTGGGTCAAGGTTTGTGTGGAGGGAGTGAGGTGAAATGGGTCTGGGACAAGGTTTGTGTGGAGGGAGTGAGGTGAGATGGGGCTGGGACAAGGTTTGTGTGGAGGGAGTGAGGTGAAATGGGGGTGGGACAAGGGATAAGTGACCTGCCCGTACAAGTTCAGAGTGCACAGACAGTCAAATGCACACACTGACAAGATCTATCTCTCATACGTTTACAGCAAGCACTGGGAACAAGTACACTATTGGTGGGCTGCAGAGCCATATCAGTGTTACCTTTTTATTCTGTGGAAAATAAGTATTAAGGAATATAGTGACTATGTTCAAATACAAAACTATTACAGACTAGCATTTCTTATAGGGAGAGATAAGAGAGAACATTCCCCTGGGGTAGAGATACATAACATAGATACACACACACTTGACACTGTTAAACACCAACACAAAAACACTATTTATTTAACTTTGCTTTTAACTTGTGATGATATAGAGCTTACTGAATACAAAGTTGTAAACTCAAACGAAGATTTTAAGCCCTATTGAATATAAATAGCCATGAGTACCCTCACTAAAGGGAGATTATTCTGTAACTATCTCATCTTCAAAGACTAGTTTACTTCCTCATTTATACTCACAGTCATAGTCATAGTCATACTTTATTAATCCCGGGGGAAATTGGTTTCCATTACAGTTGCTCCAGAAATAATAACTAGTAATAGAACCATAAATAGTTAAATAGTAATATGTAAATTATGCCAGTAAATTATGAAATAAATCCAGGACCAGCCTATTGGCTCAGTATGTCTGATCCTCCAAGGGAGGAGTTGTAAAGTTTGATGGCCACAGGCAGGAATGACTTCCTATGACGCTCAGTGCTGCATCTCGGTGGGATGAGTCTCTGGCTGAATGTACTCCTGTGCCCACCCTGTACATTATGTAGTGGATGGGAGACATTGACCAAGATGGCATGCAACTTAGACAGCATCCTCTTTTCAGACACCACCGTGAGAGAGTCCAGTTCCATCCCCACAACATCACTGGCCTTACGAATGAATTTGTTGATTCTGTTAGTGTCTGCCACCCTCAGCCCGCTGCCCCAGCACACAACAGCAAACATGATAGCACTGGCCACCACAGACTCGTAGAACATCCTCAGCGTCGTCTGGCAGATGTTAAAAGACCTCAGTCTTCTCAGGAAATAGAGAGGGCTCTGGCCCTTCTTGTAGACAGCCTCAGTGTTCTTTGACCAGTCCAGTTTATTGTCAATTCGTATCAGAGAGCAGAGCAGGGCGGATGGTGTTGAACGCACTGGAGAAGTCAAAAAACATGACCCTCACGGTGCTCGCTGGCTTGTTCAGGTGGGCGTAGACACGGTTCAGCAGGAAGACGATGGCATCCTCAACTCCTAGTCAGGGCTGGTAGGCGAACTGGAGGGGATGTAAGTGTGGCCTGACCATAGGCCGGAGCAGCTCCAGAACAAGTCTGTCCAGGGTCTTCATGATGTGGGAGGTCAATGCCACCGGTCTGCAGTCATTGAGGCCGCTGGGGCGCGGCGTCTTCGGCACAGGGACGAGGCAGGACATCTTCCACAGTACAGGAACCCTCCAGAGCCTCAGGCTCAGGTTGGATACATGGCAAAGTACTCCACATAGCTGAGGGGCACAAGCGTTGAGCACCCTGGTACTGACACCATCCGGTCCTACAGCCTTGCTTGGGTTGAGACATTTCAGCTGTCTTCTCACCAGTAGAGCTGTGAAGCCCACCGTGGTGGTTTCGTGTGGGGAAGTGGTATAGTCATGAGAGCAGGGAGGGGGACTGTGAGGAGGGGTAGGAGGGGAGAGTGGAATATGTGTTGGTCGGGGGTCGACAACAGTTGACCCATGTGTGGGATGGGCAGGGGCCACACTGCCAAATCTGTTAAAGAACAGGTTAAGTTCATTGGCCCTGTCCACACTGCCTGCCGCTCCTCTGTTGCTAGTTTGCCGGAACCCAGTGATGGTCCTCATCCTCCTCCAGACCTCTCTCATGTTGTTCTGCTGGAGTTTCCACTCAAGCTTCCTCCTGTACCTGTCTTTAGCCTCCCCGATCCTGGCTTTCAGGTGACTCTGTATTGCCCTCAGCTCCTCCCTATTTCCATCTCTAAACGCCCTCTTTTTAGCGTTCAGGATGTCCTTAATGTCCTTTGTTACCCATGGCTTGTTATTTGAATAACAAAGGACAGTTCTTGTTGGAACATTGCAGTCCACACAGAAGTTGATGTAATCAGTGATGCACTCTGTGAGCCCATCAATATCCTGTCCATGTGGCTCACAGAGTGCCTGCCAGTCTGTCACCTCAAAAACAACCCTGGAGCGCCTCATAAGCCTCCTCCGACCATTTTCTCACTGTCCTCGAGGTTACAGGTTTACGCTTCACCAGAGGCACGTAGCAGGGTTTTAGATGCACCAGGTTGTGATCTAACCTTCCCAGTGGGGGGAGGGGAGAGGAGCTGTATGCATCCTTAACGTTAGCGTACATCAAATCCAGAGTCCTCTCCCCTCTGGTTGTACAGCTCACATACTGCGTGAAGTTGGGCAGTGTTCTAGCCATGGTAACCTGGTTGAAGTCACCCGAGATGGTAATGAGGGCACTCGGATGCTGGGTTTGTAGTCTGGCTATGACGGTATAAATGATGTTACACGCTGACGTCGGGTTGGCAGAGGGAGGGATGTACACAACAACCACAATTGCATGCGAGATTTCCCTTGACAAATAATATGGCCAGAGTCCAACAGCAAAAAGTTCAATATCCGGGCTGCAGACCCGTTCCTTGATCGTAATATGCCCAGGATTGCACCATCTGTTATTTACCAGAACCGCCAGTGCCCCTCCTTTATGCTTACCGCTCTCAGCGCAATTCCGGTCACCTCGAACGGTTTGGAAGCCCTCTATGGAAACGCTTTGATCGGGTATGTCCTCGTGCAGCCACGTCTCAGTGAAGCACATGATATTGCTCTCCCGAAATGTTCTCTGACTCCTGACAAGTGCAGTCAGTTCGTCCATTTTATTCCCCAGCGATCTCACATTTCCCATGGTAAGAGAGGGGAGACACGGCTTATAACTTCTCTTCTCCAAAAGCCTCTGTTGTCTCGACCCGGTCCTCTTCCCTCGCCTTTTTGATCCCCTCTGCATCCTCTGTGTGTTTTCCTCCAGATTTCAGCCGGTATGTCCGCTATTCTGTTCCAATACTTACTAATCGAACGGCATGTCCCCTCTCCCCACCAAGGAGAAGACACAGTACTTCCAGCTAACAAAGTAGTTTAAAACACAGTTCAAAAGTTCAAAGTAAAATTTATTATCAAAGTATGTATATGTCACCATATAGAACCCTGAGATATATTTTCTTGCAGGCGCACACAATAAATTCAATAACCATAATAGAATCAATGAAAGACCGCACGAACAGAGTGGACAGCACGTGTGTAAAATAGAGAAAAGAAATAATAAATATCGAGAACATGAGATGGAGAGTCTTTGAAAGTGAGTCCATAGGTTGTGGGAACAGTTCATTTATTTTCAGTGATACACATTCAAATCCAGTGGCCAAGTGGTTAAGTCATCTGAAGGTCATCAGTTTGAGCCTCAGCTGAGGCAGTGTGTTGTGTTCTTGAGCAGGGCACTTAACCACACATTGCTCCTGCACGTTTATAGCCCAGCGGACTGGACAAGACGACAAACAACATTCTTAAGATACATTTAAAGCTCCCAGAGGATTTCTATCTTAAACATTTCCAAATTACAAACTATTTCTATAACAACAAATAATTTCTAAGACACAAAGCACTTCTAAAACACACGTACAATTCCTATAAACTAAAAAGACTTACTAATGATACAGGCGAATGAATCATTCCTTGCAGAAATCGAAGCCAGAGGAATGGATTCTAGTCACATCTTGTTTCTATTCTTCTTGATGTTTTTTAGCCATTCCTAATAAGCCTGAACTGCTCTCTACATTTATAGTGGTTCTTTCATAGCTTTCTGAACTGAACAACTTAGCTTATCTGCTTTGAAACAAGCTAAATTAAGTAACCCATATCCTGCACTCTTGAGCGGCAATAAACCAGGTGCAGTGGGCTTCATCTGCTTTCCACAGACAGTGCACCTGCTATATACAGATCATGTTTGCAATAGTGTGTTTTAACTTCAAACTGATTACTGCTTGCCATTCACATTTAAGAACTGAAGACTGACTCCTGTTTATGGCCAGAAATTAAACAAAGGAATATTAGATATACATTTACTTACTGCTGCTATGTTTAGAAAGCAAGCTTTGCAAAACGTCAGACTCCCTATTCCAGGAAATGAATATCCATCACAAATTAACATTTTTTTTGTCTTGTATTTTCATCTTTGTGCTTTGTCCCATTGTCAAGCTGTTTGAACTACATCATTTGTACGGAAAGTGATCTATAAATATTACTATCATTTTATTTTTACTTTTTCTCTGCTCAAGCTGGTAAAACCTGAGGTATGGGCATAGCCAAGCGCACTCATTTCTCAATTGTTAGGAACTTTCGAACTTTTCTAGTGGTGTTTAGTATTGTGACTTTCTGGAGATTTGCGTAAGTATTGCTGGGTAGGCCTAATTGTTTAATGCTATTGTGTAGCATACTAAGGAAGCTGGCATGAAATCTATGGAATTGAGGGAATCAAGTAGTGAGACCATGGCAACTGTACAGATTGAAAAGGAAGAGGTGCTTGCTGTCTTGAGGAAAATTAAAGTGGATAAGTCCCCGGGACCTGACGGGGTGTTCCCTCGGACCTTGAGGGAGACTAGTGTTGAGATTGCGGGGACCCTGGCAGAAATATTTAAAATGTCGCTGTCTACGGGTGAAGTGCCGGAGGATTGGAGGGTGGCTCATGTTGTTCCGTTGTTTAAAAAAGGATCGAAAAGTAATCCAGAAAATTATAGGCCGGTGAGTTTAACGTCAGTAGTAGGTAAGTTATTGGAGGGAGTACTAAGAGACAGAATCTACAAGCATTTGGATAGACAGGGGCTTATTAGGGAGAGTCAACATGGCTTTATGCGTGGTAGGTCATGTTTGACCAATCTGTTGGAGTTTTTCGAGGAGGTTACCAGGAAAGTGGATGGAGGGAAGGCAATGGATATTGTCTACATGGACTTTAGTAAGGCCTTTGACAAGGTCCCGCATGGGAGGTTAGTTAGGAAAATTCAGTCGCTAGGTATACATGGAGAGGTGGTAAATTGGATTGGACATTGGCTCGATGGAAGAAGCCAGAGAATGGTGGTAGAAAATTGCTTCTCTGAGTGGAGGCCTGTGACTAGTGGTGTGCCACAGGGATCAGTGCTGGGTCCATTGTTATTTGTCATCTATAACAATGATCTGGATGTTAATGTGGTAAATTGGATCAGCAAGTTTGCTGATGATACAAAGATTGGAGGTGTAGTAGACAGTGAGGAAGGTTTTCAGAGCCTGCAGAGGGACTTGGACCAGCTGGAAAAATGGGCTGAAAAATGGCAGATGGAGTTTAATACTGACAAGTGTGAGGTATTGCACGTTGGAAGGACAAACCAACGTAGAACATACAGGGTTAATGGTAAGGCACTGAGGAGTGCAGTGGAACAGAGGGATCTGGGAATACAGATACAAAATTCACTAAAAGTGTCGTCACAGGTAGATAGGGTCGTAAAGAGAGCTTTTGGTACATTGGCCTTTATTAATCGTAGTATTGAGTATAAGAGCTGGAATGTTATGATGAGGTTGTATAAGGCATTGGTGAGGCCGAATCTGGAGTATTCTGTTCAGTTTTGGTCACCAAATTACAGGAAGGATATAAATAAGGTTGAAAGAGTGCAGAGAAGGTTTACAAGGATGTTGCCAGGACTTGAGAAACTGAGTTACAGAGAAAGGTTGAATAGGTTGGGACTTTATTCCCTGGAGCGTAGAAGAATGAGGGGAGATTTGATAGAGGTATATAAAATTATGATGGGTATAGATAGAGTGAATGCAAGCAGGCTTTTTCGACTGAGGCAAGGGGAGAAAAAAACCAGAGGACATGGGTTAAGGATGAGGGGGGAAATGTTTAAAGGGAACATTAGGGGGAGCTTCTTCACACAGAGAGTGGTGGGAGTATGGAATGAACTGCCAGACGAGGTAGTAAATACGGGTTCTTTTTTAACATTTAAGAATAAGTTGGACAGATACATGGATGGGAGGTGTATGGAGGGATATGGTCCGTGTGCTGGTCAGTGGGACTAGGCAGAAAATGGTTCGGCACAGCCAAGAAGGGCCAAAGGGCCTGTTTCTGTGCTGTAGTTTCTATGGTTCTCTGGTTCTATGTAGTGACTTTGGAATGTAACAGTTGCAGATATTATTATTGGGGCAAAGTATTCCATAGTTTTTCAATTTCCTCTTTTAATTCAGCATATTTTTGGTGTTTTTCACTTATTGATTTCTGTATGTTACGTGTGCTTGCATTCTATATCTATTAAGTAAGTTGTTCCTGCTTGTTTATCCTGTAATATTATATCTGGATGGTTATTATGGATTGTCCTATCTGTAATAGTAGATCGGTCATAATATAATTTGTCAGACTCGGACTCGAAAACTGGATCAGACTGTATTTATAATAAGGTATAATTGTCAGAGTGGTGGAAACATAATCCTTTTGGTATTAAAGAAATCTCTAGAAAAACATTTGAATTGTCTTTCACAAATACAAGAAAGTCTGCAGATGCTGGAAATCCAAAGCCACACATACAAAACGCTGGAGGAACTCAGCATGTCAGGCAGCATCTATGGAAAAGAATTAAACAGTTGATGTTTCAGGCCGAGACCTTTCTTCAGGACTGAGAAGGAAAGCGGGGGGCAATGCCAGAATAAAAAGTTTAGTGGAGGGGGAAAGAGGCAAGCTGGGAGGTGATAGGTGAATCCAGGTGGGTGGGAAAGCTCAAGGGCTGGAGAAGAAAGAATCTGATAGGAGAGGAGAGAAAATTGTCAAGGTAAAGAAGGACACACACAAAGCTGAATGATGAGATGAATACACAGGTGTGACCTGAGGATGTGACGGACTGACTAGCCCGTTTCTATCCTGTATGACTCTCAAGCGCACATGATTGGAGATACCAGACTGACTAATATAGGCCAAAGTTAGCATGGTTTCCTTAAGGGGAAATCTTGCCTGACAAATCTGTTGGAATTTTTTGAGGAAATAACGGGCAGGATAGACAAAGGGGATCGATGGATGTCACTTACTTGGATTTTCAAGAGTCCTTTGACAAGGTGCTTAACAAGATAAGGGCCAATGGTATTACAAGAAAATTACTAGCATGGATAAAAAATTGGCTAACTGGAAGGAGGCAAAAATGGAAATAAAGGGAGCCTTTTTTGGTAGGCTGCCAGTGACTAGTGATGTTTCGCAGGGATCAGTGTTTGGACTGCTTTTTTTGACATTATTTGACAGTGGAAGGTGCTGGTGTGGAAGGCTATGAAAGACATGAAGGAAATCTGGAAGTCGAACCTGACCAGAGGGATGAAAAAGAGGATCTTCATAGCAGTCATAGAGCCCATTCTCACGTACAGATGCGAGACATGGACACTCACGAAGACTATGCGAAAGTCTCTAGATGGTTGCTATACACAAATGCTCCGGTTGACTCTTGACGTGAGTTGGCAACAGCACATGATGAATGTTGAGCTCTATGGCAACCTACCGATGCTCACCACTAAAATCGAGGCGAGAAGACTGCAACTAGCGGGGCACTGTCTACGCCACCCAGAGCTACTTACCAGCCTAGTCGTCATATGGGAGCCCAAGCATGGGAGGATGAACCCTGGGCGCCCTCCCAAGACTATGGTCAACACGCTCCTAGAAGACAGCGGCGCGGCTAATGTAGCTGAACTGAACGCACTGATGAGGCCTGAGTCGATGTAGTAGTAGCATTTGTCAAAGATTTGAATGATGGAATTTATGGCTTTGTGGCCAAGTTTGTGGACGACAGGAAGATAGGTGGAGAGAGCAGGAAGTCTGCAGAAGGACTTAGACAGATTAGGAGAATGGGCAGAGAAGTGGCAGATAGCGTACGGTGCATGACCATGCACTTAGTAGCAAGAATAAAGACATCGTCTATTTTCTAAACAGGGATCCAATTCAGAAATCAGAGATGCAAGGGGTCTTGGGAGTCTTTGTGCAGGATTCCCTAAAGGTTAACCTACATATTGAATCGGTAGTAATGAATGCATTTTGAGAGGACTGGAATATAAAAATAAGGCTGTAATGCTGAGACATTATAAGGCATTAGTCAGACCACACATGGAGTATTGTGCAATCACGAGGAAATCTGCAGATGCTGGAAGTTCAAGCAACACACATCAAAGTTGCTGGTGAATGCAGCAGGCCAGGCAACATCTCTAGGAAGAGGTACAGTCGACGTTTTGGGCCGAGACCCTTCCTCAGGACAGGAGGGTCTCGGCCCGAAACGTCGACTGTACCTCTTCCTAGAGATGTTGCCTGGCCTGCTGCGTTCACCGGCAACTTTGATGTGTGTTGATGGAGTATTGTGACCAGTTTTGGGCCCCTGATCTAAGAAAAAGATGTACTGGCATTGGAGAGGGTCCAGAAGAGGTTCAGGAGAATGATTCCGGAAATGAAGGGGTTAATGTATGACGAGTGTCTGATGGCTCTGGGCCTGTACTCACTAGAGTTTAGAAGAATGAGGGGTGAATCTCATTGAAACGTATTGAATATTGAAGACATAAATAGAGTGGAAGAGCAGAGGATGTTTCCATTTGTGGGAGACTCTAGGACCAGAGGGCACAGCCTCAGAATAGAAGGATGTCCATTTAGAACAGAGATGAGAAATTTTTTAAGCCGGAAGGTAGTGAATCTGTGGAATTCATTGCCACAGATGGCTATGGAGGCCAAGTTATTGAGTATATTTAAAGGATAAGGGTGTCAATAATTACAGGGAGAAAGTAGAAGAAAGGAGTTGAGAGGAATAATAAACCAGTCGTGATGCAAAGTCGATAGGCTGAATGGCCCGATTCTACTCCTATGTCTTATGAACATGAACTGAAACTGGTAAATAAAGAGGGGATAGAATAGGGAAAAAAGTGTTTGGTTAGGAGGTTGTGAATTCTGCAGTGCTGCAGAGACTGGTACTAAGATGTCATTTGTAGACAATCTATCAAAGATTTGGATGAGGCAACCAAGTGTAACATGTACAAGTTTGCTGTGGATAGTAAATGTGTGGTAATATGAGTTCTGATGGGAGTACAGAGGGGTTTCAGTGGAGATTTTATAAAACTTTGAGAATGAGTGAAGGTATTGTTGAATATCGCTACAATTTTGGTACCTTTACTTTAAAAAAAATGCTAATAATTGAGGCCCATCAAGCGAGGCTAACAATTTTGGGTCTGTTTTTCTTGTAGTTTAGAAGAATGCCAGGTGACCTTATTAGAATTTTTAAGATTCTTAGGGGACCTGAGAGGGTAGATTTTGGGATAATTTCACTAGTGAAAGAGTCTTGAAGAAGGCTATGTAACTGCAAGATAAGGCAGCTGTATGCAGAAATTGCTTTTCTCTAGAGTTCTCTGTCCTGACAGGTGGTGGAAGCTGGATCATTAAAGCTATTTAAAGTGGATAACTATTTGATAGATAGAAGAATAGACAGATATTGATAAATGGCACAGAAGAGGAGCTGAGGCCAGAATAGACCAACCATGATCATATTCAATAATGGGGCAAGCTTGAAGGGCCTGATGGCCCAGAGTTGCTGGGGAATCTGAACCAGCGTGTCGGAACAGATAGTGGTGAGGTTGTGGAGACCCATGTTGTTAAGACCTCAGACAAAGTCAGGAATTAAAAGGTTGACCACGGTGGCACTAATGTTCTGAGTTGCATATACTTCAATGTGTTGTAGGAAAGGCAGATGTGCTTAGGGCAGCGGTCCCCAACCATCGGGCCGTGGACCAGTACCGGGCCGCAGAGCATGCGCTACCGGGCTGCGAGGAAACGATATGATTTGGTCAGCTGCACCTTTCCTCATTCCCTGTCACGGCCACTGATCAGCCATTACGCATGCGAGGTCATGACCCGCGCGTCATCCGTGTCAGGGCGGGAAGGTGATCAACTCCTCGAGCTTGCAAATGATGACGGGCTAAAAAGTATGTTTGACATAACATCTCTGTCGGCATTTTGGATCAAAGTCAAGGCTAAATATCCTGAGATAGCCACGAAAGCACTCAAAACGTTGCTTTCATTTCCAACTTTTTTCTGCGAAGCGGTGTTTTCTGCAATGAATGCAACGAAAACTAAACTGCGGAATAGACTGGACATAAGGAACCCCCTTCGAGTATCGCTGTCTCCCATCACCCCTTGATAGGACGGTGTTGTTGCAGGGAAACAAGCCCAGGGCTCCCCCTGATTCAGCGATATTGGTGTGTTGCAATGATTTTATATATTCATATGGGGAAATTGTGTGCTGTGCGTTTAATATCCAAATATTACTTAAAATGTTATGATGCGATTGACTTATAAGTGACCTATATAACCGTATAACAATTACAGGCAATCTCGGCCCTTCTAGTCCGTGCCGAACGCTACTCTCACCTAGTCCCACCGACCTGCACTCAGCCCATAACCCTCCATTCCTTTCCTGTCCATATACCTATCCAATTTTTCTTTAAATGATAATATCAAACCTGCTTCTGCCACTTCTACTGGAAGTTCGTTCAACACTTCAAACTCCCCTGATAATTGACTTATCATTATATCCATGCGAGGAAAATATGCGCTGTGTTTAATATTAAATTCGTTAGATAAACCCTTTTAGAAACAAAATAGAGTGTATTACCCACTTATCACCTATATTCCGGTAGTGATTAACACCCACCCCCCACGAACAGAATCGCCAAAAAGGATTTGCTTGGGGGCGGGGGGTGTAGGAATCGGCAGGTCACTACGCGTACGCGCATTGGTGCCCGCGCAAGGCTTCATGGTCATTGTAGTCTTGTGGGTAAACAACGCATTTGACTGCTACTCTTGTTCGTTGGCAACCCTACCCCCCCCCCCCCCCACTGGTCGGCCGGTCCGCAAGAATATTGTCAATATTAAACCGGTCCGCAGTGCAAAAAAGGTTGGGGACCCCTGGCTTAGGGCATCGATCAGCATCAAGAATTATGACATTGTAGCCATTATTGTGACTTGTTCCAGGAAGGACAGGACGGGCAGCTTAATGTTCCAGGGTTCCTTTGTTTTAGATATGATACAGCAGGAGGAATAAAAGAGGAGGGGGGTGGATAGCGTTACTAGTCAGGGAAAATATCACGGCAGTGCTCAGTCAGGACAGGTGGAACTGAGGAATAAGAAAGGTATGACCACTTTAATGGGATAATATTATAGACCACTCAGCAGTGCGTGGGATATAGAGGAATAATTTTTTATAGAGATCGTAGCCTGTTGCAAGAAACATGAAGTTGTGATTTTAACTTTCCATATATTGACTGGGACACTCATATTGTAAAAGGGCTGGATGGGAAAGATTTTATCAAATGTGTTCGGGGAAGTTTTCTTAATCAGTACATAGAAGTCCCAATGAGAGAGTGTGCAGTAGTTGATCTCCTATTTGGGCAGGGATTCCCAACTAGGGTCTACAGACCCCTTAATGGTAGAGGTCCATGGCATAAGAAAGGTTGGGAACACCTGTATTAGCGAATGAGAAAGGGCAGATAAGAGAAGTTTGTATAGGGGAACACTTTGCATCTAGTGATCTTAATCCCATTAGTTTCAAGGTAAGTATGGAAAAGTTTGGTCCTCAGGTTGAGACTCTAAATTGGAGAAAGGCCAATTTTGATGGTATCAGAAAGGATCTGGCAAGTGTGGATTGGGACCGGCTATTTTCTGGCAAAGGTGTACTTGGTAAGTGGTAGGCCTTCAAAAGTGAAATATTGAGAGTACAAAGTATGTATATGCCTGTCAGAATAAAAGACAAGGATAACAGGTTTAGGGAACCTTGGGTTTTGAGAGATATTGAGGCCCTAGTTAAGGGAAAAATAAAGGAGGTGCATAGCAGCTATAGACAGGTAGGAACAGATGAGGTACTTGAGAACTATAAGAAATGCAAGAGAACACTTAACACTTAAAAAAGAAATCGAGAGGGCTAAATGAAGGTACGTATGTGTTTGCTCTAGCAAACAAGGTGAAGGAGAATCCTAAAGGCTTCTATATATATGTTATGTTACATGTCAACGTTTTTTTTATTAACCCTAAGCGTCATTTAAGCATGCCTGGACAAGGTGGGTGGATGACGTCATTATAACAAACGCGTGAAGGCTTTTTCTATTCGATTCGAGAAGTTTCTGGCAAATTGGTCAGTTAAACGGTTCAACGGACCATGAGCTACCAGCGAGGGAGTGAATTGAGTTGAGGGAGTTGAAGAGTTCACTATAGCAGTGGGTGGTCCCAGTATTTCTCCGTGTCAGAAGATTGTGATAATTTGCGGCACACAGTGCATATTGGATACGTGACTGTCACTTTGTATGATCCATACTTGGATTCCTGGAGTATTCTATGGCGACCACTTTTTGTTAACCTATGCATGGATTCAGGTGTGTTACGTTGCAACCACTTGTGTTAAGGAATATTCCATGACTGTTACCTTGTGATATCCCTACGTGGATTTTGGAACTTAGGCGTCACCTTGTTATCCCTGCATGGACACTAGTATTTAAGTGACGACCACTCGACTTCTGGAAGTCTTCTGTGACTGTCACCTTGTGTCATCGTAATGTGGATTTATGAACTGTACCTCACAGACACTTGTACCTGTTCCCATGCATTTCGGAACCTTCTGGATTGTCATTCTAGGATTCTGTTTAAATTGTCTATATTTTGGGTTGAGTAAGACTTGGGAAGAACTGTTTCCACAGATTGTGAGCTAAGATGCATTGCACTGTTAATTTTTGGTTAGGGGAGTAATTGTTTTAATTGACTATTAAATTGAAAATATAGTTGTTTAACATTAAAAATCTGTGTCTGTGGTCTATTGCTGCTGGCAGGTAACAATTAAGAGCAGGGGACAAAACCTCTGGAAGATCAAAATGGTAATCTATGCATGGAGCCAAAAGAGATGTGGGAGATCTCAAATGGATTTTTTTGCATCTGTATTTACTCAGGAGACGGACACAAAGTCGACATAAGTGAGGCACTTATGACAGGTGAGGTGCTGGAAAATTGGAGGATAGGTAATGTTGTTCTGCTGTTTAAGAAAACTTCTAAGAATAAACCAGGAAGTTATAGGCTGGTGAGCCTGACATCAGTAGCAGGAAAGTTATTGGAAGGTATTCTAAGGGACCAGATAGATAAGTATTTGGATAGACGGACTGATGAAGGATAGTCAGTATAGCTTTGACATGCTCGGTCGTGTCTAACCAATCGTATACAGTTTTTTGAGGATGTTACCAGAAAAGTTGATGAAAGCAAGGCAATGGATGTTGACCACATGGACTTCATCAAGGCATTTGACAAGGTCCTGTGTGGGAAGCTGGTTATGAAGGATCAGTTGCTTGGCATTCAAGATGAAGCAGTAAATTGGATTAGACATTGGCTTTGTCAGAGAAGCCAGAGAGTGATAGTCTTAATCAAGGATAAGTCCAGGGTAGGTCTAATGAATGGTAGGGCATTGAGCAGTGCCATAGAACAAAGGGATCTGGGAATACAGGTCCACAATTCATTGAAAGTGGTGTCACAAGTACATAGGGTCATAAAGAAAGCTTTTGGCACATTGGCCTTCATAGATTCAAGTATTGAATACAGGAGTTGGGATGTTACATTGAAGTTGTCTTAGACGTTGGTAAGGCCAAATTTGTTCTATTTTGTTGAGTTTTGGTCACTTACCTACAGCTTGGCACCGGTGTCATCGCAGAGCAATGTGTGGTTAAGTGCCTTGCTCAAGGACACAACACGCTGCCTCAGCCAAGGCTCGAACTAGCGGCCTTCAAGTCACTAGACAAACGCCTTAACCACTTGGCCACGCGCACGTCTCTTTTGGCTCCACGCATAGATTACCATTCTGATCTTCCAGAGGAGCAATTTTGTCCCACGCTACCTGTAGGAAAGATGTAAATAAGATTGAAAGAGTACAAAGAAACTTTATAAGGATACTTCTGGGTGTGGCAGAAAGCACTCCGTAAAGGCACTCTTTATATATTCGCGCACGCACACATATACACACACACACACACACACACACACACACACACACACACACACACACATATATGCAAGCAATGCCTTGTTATTCTGCTGTTGTTGCACTAAGTGTTTTCCCTGGTATAGTCTCATAATGGGCCACATACCATGCTGATACGCTCAGTTTGGCTTTATGGTGTCTTTCCCGCCATACACAGCAGAATATTCCATTTCTCTTTTTGATGCTTATCCTATGTCTGGCATTGATGATCTGCAAGAAAGGATTGGACAGGCAAACTACATTTTTACACTTGACCCTTGTAAAGGCTACTGGCAGGTTCCCCTGGATGACCAACCAAAACTCCTCACTGCCTTCCACACAGCCCAGGTCTATTTCAGGCCTTTTGGTCTTCATGGAGCTGCAGCAACCTTCCAGCGGCTGATGGGCTAGGTGCTCCAAGGCTGTGGGGACAGCAATATGGCCTATCTAGATGACGTAATCATCTACAGCCAGACATAGTCAGAGCACCTGGACCATCTGTGCAGGGTCTTGGGGAATATTCATGCTGCCGGTCTCGCCCCCAATCTACAGAAATGTGAGTCGGCAAAAAGGGAAACTAGATACCTTGGCTACTTGCTGGAACGTGGAGAGGTTCGAGTACGGATGGACAAAGTAGAAGCAATCTGCAACAGTTCTCAACCTCATACCAAGAAGGAAGTGTAGTCCCTCCTGGATCTGGTAGGGTGGTTTCGCAGGTTTATTCCCCAATTTGCTACTTTGGCTACGCCTCTGACTAATCTTTCTGTGAAACACATAAGCAACCCAGTGACATGAGAAGTGAGCGTGAGAATACTTTTCAAGCCTTTAAAGCCCCCATGTGTTCCTTACCTGTCCTTCAGGGCCCAGACTTTGACAAATGCTTCCTTATCCAGGTGGATGTCTCAGGAATAGGCAATGGAGCAGTGCTGGCCCAAGGAGAGCCTGGAGAAGACTGATCTGTCCTTTACCTGAGCCAGAAACGCCTCCGAAGGGAAAGCAGGTATTCCACCTTTGAAAAGGAGTGTCTGGCCATTAAACGGGCCCTTGACAACCTCTGGTACTACCTCCTCGGCAGGAGTTTGACCTTTACACAGACTGCAGAGCGTTGACATAGATTCAGACAATGAAGAACCATGATGCCAGAATGACACAGTGGTACCCAGAGCTCCAACCCTTCAAGTTCTGTGTCCACCATTAAACAGGGAAAAAAATTGTTACTACAGACTTCCTGTCTCAGCTGAGGAGCAACGTCACCACAGGAGAGGAGGATGGTAGTGTGACAGAGAGCACTTGGTAAATGCACTCCTTACACATGCACAAACTTTGTCTTGTCAGTACGCACTTCAGTGTCTTCCCCAGTATATTCTCATAATGGCTCTTAAACTGAGCTGATACACTCGAGTTGGCTTTAGGGTGCATTTATGATGGAATATTCCGTTTCTTTACTAATGAGGATATGTAAATGGGAAAAGCGGCTTCCATCATCAAGGATCCCCACCACCCAAGACATACCCTCTTCTCATTATTACCATCAGAAGGAGGTCCAGAAGCCTGAAGACACACACTCAGTGATTCACGAACTGCTTCTTCCCTTCTACCATCCAATTTCTGAATGGGTATTGAACCCATGAACGCTACCTCACTACTTTTTAAAATTTCCGCTTATGTACTATTTATTTTAATTTAACTATTTAATATACATATATACTTAATGTAATTCAGTTTTTTTTTCTTTATTTATCCTGTATTGCATTGTACTGCCGCCACAAAGTTAATAAATTTCACAACATATGTCGGTGATATTAAACTTGATTCTGAGGTTGTTTGTGACTGTATTTAAGGTAGATACTTCTATTTATTTGGTAATATGAATGTAACTACATTGTGGGGTCTGTAGTCTTAAGTTAATTTTGTTGGTAATTAAAGGTTCAATGTTCTAGTGCTTGCTCCTCGTCCTCAGTAAGGAAGAGATAGAGGTTGTCAGGAGTTCACACTGGCTAAGTATATTGGCACATTGGTTGTACCATGGTCTAGACTGGAAACATTAATACATTTTAACAGAAAATCCTGTAGTCCATGACAGGTAAAGCCCTCTCCACCATTGAGCACATCTACATGAAGCCCTGTTGCAGGAAAGGTGTCCTTATCACCAAGGATCCCCACCCTTCAGTCCGTGTTCTCTTCTCGCTGCTGCCGTCAGGAAGGAGGTACAGGAGTGTCAGCATACACAACACCATGTTCAGAAACAGTTATCACCCCTCAACTATCATGTTCTTGAATCAGCAGGGATAACTTTACTCACCCCCACACTGAACTGTTCCCACAATTTATGGACTCACTTGCAAGGACTTCTAATCTTATGTTTTTGCTTTTTATTTTGTTTCTTTGTACTTACTGTGAATGCCCACAAGAAAATGAGTCTCGGGGTTGTATATGATGAATATATGTATTTTAATAATAAATTTACTTTGAACTTTGATATTCTTACCATGGAGGGAATAGAACAAAACATCACCAGATTGATTCCTGAAATGATCAGGTAAAGCAGACTAGTCCTTTGCTCTCTTGCCTTTGAATGAATTATAATTTATCTCTTGAAATATTTGTAATATGGAGTTTGATAGTCGATGCAGTGGTAATACTTGCTTGTGGTGTCGAGAACCAGAATCACAGTTCTGAAACAAGTGGTCAGCTATTCAATATTAATTAACAGGACTTTTTTTTTTTTACCCAGAGGATGGTGAATCTTCGGAGGGCTGTGGAGACTGAGTCACTCAGTACTTACGAGACAGAGGTTGGTAGATTTTCTGGGCCAGTAAAGGAATCAAGCAATGTGAACTTAGGGTAAGAAAGATCAACCCTGATGTTACTGAATGTGGAAAAGCTCAAGGGACTGAATGGCCCACTGTTTCAAATTCTTATACCCGTCATCCGGACTTTCTTTATTATCATTTTCCTTTCCCCCTCATCATGTCATATTCATCTGAAATGCTGAGCTGTGCACTTGCACAGACGGGTTGCAGTGTTTGGTGTTCAGGATTGTTATGCTGAGGAGCAGCATTGATGTGCCGGTGTGTAATCTAGGGATTACCAAGTGTGGGGGAGATTGTGAGGAATAATTGGGGGATAGTGAAAGGCAAGAATTCATCCCGGCATTGGTTCTGTGTGCGGTCGCCCATTGCACGCTCTTGTCTGTGTTTACCTTGTGTTGATATTTTACATCTGAACATACAGAAGATTGTTGAAGTCTGCTCTTCAGCCAACCAGCATGCTGCAGTTTGTAAAATGCATCCAATGGGATATTTGAAGCATTATGTAGAGAGCCCTACTAGAATATACTAGCCCTTACTTTAGGAATTGAGGAGGGGAAGCTAGTTAGACATAACTTTGCAGAAACCCTTTGAAAACAATGACAACAGTTCCTAAACTATATGGGGGGGGGGGGGCGTGGAAAAAAATAAGATCGAGTGGGACACAAAACTGGAGTAAAACAAATTTTAAACATGTAAGACTGTACCTGTGGAAGTGAATTTGGAGCAGCTGCTGAGGTGAAAACAACATCCAATAAGTGTCATTTAAATGCAAGGTAGTAAGAGTTCACAGTCAGCATGTTCATGTGAAGGTGAACTTATGAAATCTTGGTCAATATAGGATATTGAAGGTTATCAGCAAAAAGAAAAAAATGTGTCAAGTGTACAGAATTGGATCAAATGAGTCTTTAGAGGTCAATAGGGAATGCAGGAGAGAACTTCAAAATGGTAGATAAAAGGAACCTTAAAATAACTTTAGCAAGTAGGATAAAGTCCCTTAGGGAAAGAGTAAGGCCCCTCAGGGGCCAAGGAGCTAATCTACTTATTAAGCCAGTCCTAAATGAATTATTTCTTACTTGTATTCACCAAGGAGAAGGATGTGGAGGCTGGAGAGTTAAGATATTCTGGAGCATATAAGGAAGGGGAATGCACATCTACATGAATAAGTCTCTAAGGCCTGCTGGGATTTATCCTTATTTACTAAGGGAAACAAGGGAGGCGATTGCTCAGACTCTGATAGAGATTTTTGAATCTTTGTTAGCCACAAGTGAAATACTAGAAGATTGAAGGATAAGTAATTTTGTTCTCTTATTTAAAAGAAAAATGGACAATAGGGATAAGCCTGGAAAGTACATGTTGTTGAAACTTACATCAATGGTACAGAAGTTGTTGAAGAAGATTGTGAGAAGCAGGTTTTATATTCATTTGCAAAACCAGGGATAGATTAAAAGAAGTTGGGACGGTTTTGTGCAAGGGAAATCATCTCTTTCTGAGTTTTTTGAAAGGTAATTAAGAAAATTGATGACAATACTGCTGGAAATGTTGTTTTCATATTCCAGAAAGGTTAAGGCACAAGGGAACCGAGATATGTTGGTTAACTGTTCCAAAAATTGGCTTGATGATAGGAGACGGAGTGGTGGTGGATGAGTGTTTCTCTGACTAGAGTTTAGCAAGATGTGGTGAACTATAGATGTCAGTGCTGGCACCTTTGTTGTTTGTAATAGGTATAAATGACAAGGATGAAAATATAGGTTGCCTCATAAGTAAGTTTGCAGATAACATGGAATCCGTTGGAGTGGTATACAGTGAAGTATATTATAATACAGTGAGACCTAGATCAGGTGGATGGTTCAACAGAGCTGCTTCAGATGGAATTTAATCCAAATAAGTGTGAGGTAATATACTTTTGAAAAGTCAAAATTTGTTAAGAAATGTAGAGTAAAGGGAAACAACCTTAAGAATGTTAAAGTATAGGGCAAACTTGGCATGCTAGAAGTAGTGACATTGGTAGATAGGCTGACAACTCAGATTAGCATAGATAGGCGTCATGGGCAGCGTGGTGAACTGAAAAGGCCCATTTCTGTGATCCTCCCTCACCAATACTGCTCCAGCTTTAATACTTAATTTTTTTTCTCCTTTGCTTCTGCTACTTTAATTTGAGCAGATTTGAGTTTATTTGTATATTACATATACAAATATACATATGTATGTCAATGGGTTGACTGATTTCCAAACTGTAGTTTTTGATTCTTTTTCTTTTGTTGCCTCTTTTACAGTTGGCATCAGTCTTGATGCTCCATTCAATATGTTCAAGAAGTGCATGTGTACTACTCAGAATTCAGTGACCAGGATCAGGTGTTTGACAATGTTTGTTTGCCATAATTCCAATATAATATATAAATAATATGAATTCTGAAATGACTTTTTTTGCAATAATTTTGTTTTGTATCTTCCTTTTGTCAGCTGGTATAACAAGCTTATATGTTATTTCAATGTCTAGGCTATCAGATGTAGATCAGAAATAACAAGTCCAAGCAATTAACCTCACACATGGACACTTGTCCATTTGGTGTTACATTTCCTTTATTTTCTCTATTCCAAACTCTAGCTTGAATCTGATTTGGTGTATGGACCTCCAATGACACAACACGATGGAGAAATGCTTCATAAGCCTTCGTCAAGTCCACAGTGAGTTGTTGGCTGGAGTGAAGCCCAGTAAAAACAGCCATGAGCTAGCAGTGTTCCTGTCTCCTGAAACATTTGAACAAGATTCGGTCTCTCCCATAGAAACCAAGAAAAATAACCTTGTTTATCATTTCCACGGAAGCTCATTGCGTATAAATGGCAATGACGCACGACTAGAGAACCATTCATCAGCAAATTATGGTCAGAATGAGATCTTCTTACTTCAAATGAATATGATTCATCTGATGAGTTCTAAGCTGTATTCAGAGATACCAAGGCAAGATGTCAGAAAAACATACCTGAAGACTATAACAATACTACTGGAAGATATGAAAATTATATCTAAACTGGTGAGTGTTGGTTGATGCTTAATATTGATCGCTACTTTGCAGCACAGAAATAAGGATTTTGACTCCGCCAGTTTAGTTTCTTCATAAATTTTCTTTCAATCTTCACCACATCTGGTAAGCTATTCTAACTCTTCTCAATAAAGTGCCCAGTTCGCCCCAAATTCATTACTAGATCTTAGGTTACATTCCCCAATATATCTGCATCTACCTTGAAAACATAGCTGATTTTAAAGATTTCTAATACATTACACCTTGATACTTTTCACCCTTTTCACTGCTGATCCCTCAATGAGAACTGGTGTGTGTTCCCTTGACTTCCACTTCCTGAAGTCCACAATCAATTCCTTGGTCTTACTGACTTTGAGTGCAAGGTTGCTGTTTGACACCACTCACCAGCTGAGACCAACAAGAGGCCAATGGAGGCCATCATGAGCTTCAACTTTCATTCTATGAGTGGCATGAAACCTGCTAGTCTTTTCACAAGTGATATTTTTTAAACAATATTTCATTAAGGAGGCAACTAAAGACCTCTATCACCATGTATGTAGTACATGTCCACCTGCACTGCACTTTCTCTGTAGCTGTTGCACTTTATTCTGCATTCTGTTATTGTTTTGCCTTGTTCTACCTCAATACACTGTGTAATAATTGATCTGTATGAACAGGATGCAAGGCAAGCCTTTCACTGTACCAATTTAAATTTTGACAAGCATAAACTCATTTCAAGATGAAACAGAAAATAGGATCAGGAGTAGACGTTTGAGCCAGCTCCACTATTCAATAGATAATGGCTGATCATCTAAATTCAATGCCCCATTATAGTTTTCTACCTGTTGCACTTGCTCCCTCTGGAAAAATATTGAACTCCTTGGAAAGAGATGCTTATTGTTAGAGAGAATAGAGCTACCAGAAACACCCATTTCAAACCCACAGGTTTATTTGTAGCCATGGATGATAGTGAGGTTACCTGACAGCACAGCATTTATCTTGTAGCAATTTATGCCCTGAGCATCACCAAAGAAGCCCCATTATGCTCTTGACTCATCTGTGACTCAGTGGTAGTGCTCTTCATTTCAGAGTTAAAATTTCAAATCCCGCTTAATCTATGGCCCTCTATTTATTAACACCTTGAGCGGAACGTCATCAAGTGCCTTCTGAAAATCTATGTAAGCAACTTCTTCTGCATTTCCTTCATGAACATTCTCCATTACATCTTCTTCTTTAAAAAGGGCGTCGCAGTTAAAGCGGCGCTATTACAGCACGGGGCGTCAATATTTGGGGTTCTGTAAGGAGTTTGTATATTCTCCCCATGACCTTGTGGGTTTCCTCCAGGTGTTCCGGTTTCCTCCCACAATCCAAAGACGTACCAGTTAGGAAGTTCATTGGTCATTGTAAATTGTCTTTCGATTGGGCTAGGGTTAAATAGGTGGGTTGCTGGACGGTGTGGCTCGTTAGGCTGGAAGGGCCTGTTCCACACTGTATTTCTACGTAATTTATTTTTAAATTGAAACATGATTTACTTTCAACAGAAATGTGACTGCTGCCCTACATTCATCCAAATCAGCACCCTATATTAATTCAAAATCTGCAATGTCAGAAGTGTGTCTTTCTCTTGAGACTTCAAAGCATTAATAAGAGATTAGACTGCTTACTGCTTTCTTAAGTGGATATCAAAGATCCCATGGCATTACTCCAGTGAAGAGCAGAGAATTCTAGCAGTGCCCTTGATCACTCCATCACCATTACTAAAACAAATTATCTCATGATTATAACATTGTTGTTTGTGGTTTCTATGATACAACAGTACAACAAAAGCCACACTTCAGAAACACTGAATTTTTTTCAGGGAATCCTGAGAGCACTATGAGACATTTGTTATATTGTCTTTAATGTATAAGATCTGTCACAGCCCCAAATCTCTTGTCTTTCCCATTGGATTCAGAAGTCAAAAACAATGTTATAGAACTCCAGTTAGGCTGCATCTGGACTATTACATATAGTCCTGGTCACTCCACTATAGGAAGGATGGTGAGACTTGGGAGAGGGTGCAGAAGAGGTTTACCAGGATGCTGCCTGGCTTAGAGAGCATGTGCTATCATGAGAGGCTGGACAAACTTGGGTTATTTTCTTTGGAGTGGCTGAGGAGAGATCTGATAGAGGTTTAATAAGATTATGAGATGCATGTGTAGATAGAGTGGACAGGGAGTGTCTTTTCTCCAGGTAGAAATGTCTAATACCAGAGGGCTTGCATTGAAGGTGAGAGGAGATAGGTTCAAAGGGAAATTGAGGAGAAATGTTTTTACTCAGAGAGTGGTGGATGCCTGGAATGTGCTGCTGGTATGGTGGTAGAGGGAAATACATTAGAGGCTTTTAAGAGACGTTTAAATAGGCACATGAATGTGAGGAAGATGGAGGGACACAGACATTGTGTAGGTACGAGGGATTTGTGATTTTTTTAAAATTCCGTTTTAGTTGGTTTGGCACAATATTGTAGGCCGAAGGGCTGGTATCTGTATCGTGCTGTTCTATGTTCCTTGTTTAATTCCTAGGTTGCATGGTTTTTTTTAACCTTTTTGCAATCTTGCAATTCCTGTAAGTTCCTTTTCAGCCACTAGCCCTTCCCAGTACCCTTACTCTAATTTACTGCGTCTCACATTCCCGCCCCCCCCCACCTTTGAGTTATGTAAAATCATGAGAGGCATAGACAGGTGAATGGTCACAAATATGTTTTCTCCCAAGAGAGTGGAGTTTAAAACTAACACATATTGGCTGGGTGGCAGGGTGGAGATGCAGCTCTACCAAAAACACTCCTTCCCTCCGCTATCTTGCAAGTCACCCTTGGGGCAATGTGTAGCTCCTG
The DNA here is from genome assembly GCF_963921235.1 of Mobula hypostoma. Taxonomy (NCBI): domain Eukaryota; kingdom Metazoa; phylum Chordata; class Chondrichthyes; order Myliobatiformes; family Myliobatidae; genus Mobula; species Mobula hypostoma. The sequence continues at coordinate 62,058,569 of NC_086109.1, forward strand.
CTTGGTATGGACAAGTTGGGCCTAAGGGCCTCTTTCTATCTTGTGTAACTCTGATTCCTTGCCCCTCTTCCCAGCATTTCCTCCTCTTCATTCCTGTAAACATTTTGGTGTTCTTGTCCTCTTTGTGACACTCCTCTTCGATAACATTCTTTTCTCTCTTCCACCATGCATTAGAAATGCTTTGTCAGCAAACACTACATATTATCTTTAAAGAGAGAAAGACTCTTCAAGTATTGGCAGTTAACAACCATTGTACAACCACCCCTCGGACTGAAGCTCACATTCTAAGTTGGTTTCTAATTTGTTTAAGACTCGAAAATTCTGAACTTGATTCCTCTCATTTTAAGTCTGATATCTGAGTCATGCAAAATGCAAATGTACATTTGAAATTTAAATCCAAATCTTTTAATAAATAATCATGGAGAAAATCACTGCATGCAGAAAGCTCAATGCCACCAGAAACACGAAGTGTGGCCATACTAATACCAGAGAACTTACTAAAGGAAAAATTTTGTTATTCTAAATTAAAAGCAAGAAATGCTGGAAATAATCAGCAAGTTCAGAATGCATCTGTGAGAAAAGAAACCCAGCTAATGTTTCAAGTGAAAGACATTTCTTCAGAACATTGTAACAAATTTTTTGATTTTCATCTTTGTAACTTGTAGTTTGGCCTTTTTTTAAATGTGCAGAATATGAAATGCCAGCCTGTCTAGAATTGAGGCAGATGAAATGAAGCTTGGATAGAATGGCAGTTCTGTACTTCTATGCATATGTATTACGTACATGGTGATATAGGTCTTTAGTTGCCTCAATGAAATATTTTAAGAAGACTAGCAGGTTTCATGCCACTCAAAGAATGAAAGTTAAAGCTAGTGATGGCCTCCATAGTTCTCTTGTTGTTCACAGCTGGTTGAGTGGTGTCGAAAAGACAACCTTGCACTCAATGTCAGTAACACCAAGGATTTGTTTGCAGACTCAAGGAAGGGGAATTCAAGGAAACACACACCTGTCCTCATTGAGGTATCAGCAGTGGAAAGGGTTTGTATTGATGCAGTTACAAAGAAGGCACCACAGCAGCTGCATTTCATTAGGAATTTGTGGAGACTTGTTATACCGCCAAAAACTCACGCAAATTTCTGTAGATGTATTGTGGAGAGTATTCTAACCAGTTGCTTCACTGTCGGGTATGGAGAGTCTATTACACAGGACTGGAAAAAGCTGCAGAAAGTGGGGACTAGCCTCCCCAGCATTAAGGACACTTACAAAAGATGACACCACAAAAAGGCAGCATCTGTCATTAAGGACCCCAACACCCAGGAAATGCCCTCTTCTCATTGCTACCATCAAGGAAAAGATACAGGAGCCTGAAAACTCATGATGTTTTTCGGAATAGCTTCTTCCCCACTGCTATCAGATTTCTGAATGGACGATGAACCCATGTACGCTACCCCACTATTTTATTTCACTATTTTATTCCTTTTTTTGTTCTCTTTTACACTTTTACATTACTAATTTTATATATATATAAATCTCCTTAAAGCAGTCATCATAATTCACAAGTACTAAAATCTAGGGTACTGCATGGTGTATACCATTGTTTTTCCATACCCAGGTCTTCACTACCAGATGCCTGAGACTTATTCTCTTAAGAAACTCCTTCTTATCAATCTAAATTCTTACAAGAAGATTAGGTCCAAATAAAAATCAGGGAGATAAGAGAGAATTAAATAGAAAAGTTATCCCTTAAAGGTCAAGTATTCATTACATAATTAATTATGCATATAATCAGAACAAAACAAAATGTCAGAATGATATAGAAAGAGTCTGAATACAATATTTGCATAATGTTATTTTTATTAGTTGTTGCATTCTGAACATTTTGCATTATACATGATGCATTCTTTCCCTAGGCTCTCTTGTTTGACTGCCAGGATAAGTTGTTGTCTCATATGGCAACGAAATGTGTTGCATCTTTGGTTCTGGTTCAGATTCTTTTCACGGTGAGTATAAATAAACGTATAATGGCAAAAGCATTTTACCACAAAATATGGCTGATGTGGTGTTGTTTTAAGTAGAATTGTGTAATAGTACTCTGGTTGAAATACTCATAGCCTGGACACACTCAGTTTCCTCTCACTAAGGAGAGTCTTTTGAATTTAGTCCTCAGGTTGTCATGGTTAAGATTTTGAAAATTGAACACTGCAAGGCAACCAGAATGAACACATTATTGTTTGAAATGTTTAGAATAATAAATTCATAGAAGTTTTTGGCTCAGAAGGAGGCCATTCAGCCCATTCTATCTCTTGGGACAAAGCCTTGCAATTACAGTTTATCAAGTGCTCATCCAGGGAATTTTTACAATGTAGTTAGCGCTTCTGCGTCACACGCCTTTTGGGCAAGATATTCAGATCCTGACCATTCTTTGACTAAGTATCTTCTTACCTTTCTTTTAATCCATCTAATTAGTTTATATCTTGTTACCTTGTCACTCAGCTAAAGGAAATAGGCCATTGCTCTTTGACCTGTCCAGGCATTTCATTCAATAAATTAAATCTCCAGACTCCTCTGTTGCAAAGAAAATGATTGCAAATTAAATGGTTTCTTCTTATAATCAAACATTTCCAGCCCCACCTTTATAAGTTGCTTTAGCAGAAATGTACTTGGTATTCTTATTCCAGTCTAACTAATGTTTTATATAGCTTTAGCTAAATGTTCTTGTTCTTGTATTCTGTACCTCAGCCAAATAGGCTTAATGGCTTCTTAACCAATCTATTGACCTGCTTTGCTATCTCCGGGAATCTCCAAATATGCACTGCCTCACTTCTCGCCAGAATAAATTCCATTTGCCACTTCTGTTCCCACCTAACAAGTCCATTGACATATTCCTGTAGCCAGGATCTTTCATCCTTACTTTCAACAACACTGATATCTTGGATGTGATCAGGTCGGCCATGTTATGAACTCTCTCGCCTCTCCTCCAGTCTGTCTCCTCACCATATGATGTTATCATAGAGTAAGTGATTTGTACTGATATTCCCAGGTGCAAAACCTCTTAGTAAGTTGACTTTAAGCCCTCCATTAGTATTTTCAGGAAAACTAGATCTGTCCTGTAATTATAGTTCAAATATTTATAACGCCATGTGGTCAACAGTGGACTTATTAGCCATAAGACGTAGAAGTAGAATTAGGCCATTTGGTCCATGAGTCTGTTCTGTAATTCCATCATGGCCGATTTATTATCCCGCTCAACCCCATTCTCCTGCCTTCTCCCCTTAACCTTTGACGCCCTTAGTAATCAAGAACCAAGATCAAGAAGTCAATAACTTCCACTTTAAGTATACCCAATGACTTGGCCTCCACAACCATCTGTAGCAGAGAACTCCATTGATTCACCACCTTCTGGCCAAAAAATATTTGCTCCTCATCTCTGTTCCAAAGGGACATCCTTTACTTCTGAGGCTGTACCTGCTAATCCTAGACTCTCCATGTCCACTCAATATTTGATAGGTTTTAGTGAGATCCTGCCCTCTCAATCTTCTAAACCCCAGTGAGTACAGGTGCCGAGTCATCAACCGCTTCTCATACGTTAACCCTTTAATTCCAGGGATCATTCTCGTGAACCTCCTCTGGACCCTCGCTAATACCAGCATATCTTTTTTTAGATTAGGGGCCCAAAATTGCTCACAATTCTCCAAGTGCGATCTCACCAATGCCTTATAAAGCAATTTCAAGGAGAATGTGAGTTGTTAAGTATTATAGTTTGACATATAACGTGAAAAGAAGCAGTCCAAACACTGACCCCTGCAGAACATCAGTAGTCACCAGCTGCCAACACAGAAAGGGCCTCCTTTATTCCCACTCTTTTCCTCCAGCCAGCCAGCCAATCTTCTGTCCATACTAGTATCCTTTCTGGTATGCCATAGGCTCTTACCTTGTTTAGCAGCCTCATGTGCAGCAACTTATCAAAGGCCTTTTGAAAATCCAAGTAAACATCTGCTGACTCTCCTTTGACCATCCTGCCTGTTATTTTCTCAAAGAATTCCCAAAGATTTGTCAGGCAAATTTTCCCTGAGGAAACCATGCTGACTTCGGCTTATTTTATCGTGTGCCTACAAGTACCTCGAAGACTCATCCTTAATAGTGGATTCCAACATCCTACCAACCTCTGAAATCAGGATAACTGACCTATAATCTTTAGTCTCCCTCCCTTCTTAGAGTGACGCTTGAAATTTTCCAGTCCTCCAGAACCTAGCAATTCTTGAAAGATGATTACTAATGCCTCCACAATCTCTTCAGGTACCTTTTTCAGAACCCTGGGGTGTAGTCCGTCTGGTCCAGGTGACCTATTTACCTTCAGACCTTTCAGCTTCCTAAGCACCTTTCCCTTAGTAATGGCAGCTACACTCACTTCTGCCCCCTGACACTCTCGAATTTCTGGCATACTGCTGGTGTCTTCCACAGTGAAGACTGTAACAAAATATTTCTTCAATTCATCCTCCATTTCTTTGTCTCTCAACCTCTCCAGGGTCATTTTCCAGTGGTTCAATATACACTTGCACCTTTTTACTCTTTATATATCTGAATAAAGCTTTGGTACCATCTTTTAAATTTATTGGCTAGCTTGCCTTCATATTTCTTTTTTTCTCTCCTTATGGCTTCTTTTAGTTGCCTTCATTTAGTTTTCCTCTGGCTTCCCACTAATTTTTCCTATATTGTATGCCCTCTCTTTTGTTTTTCTGTTATTTTTGATTTCCCTTGTCAGCCACGATTGCCGCATCCTCACTTTAGAATACTATTTCTTCTTTGGGATGAACCTATCCTGCACCTTCTGAATTGATCTCAGAAGTGCCAGCTGTTGGTGTTTCGCCATCATTCCTGCTAGTGTCCCCCTTCCAAGCAACTTTGGCCAGGTCCTCTCTCATGCCTCTGTATTTCCCTTTACTCCACTGTAATGCTGATACATCTGATTTTAGCTAAATCTTCTTAAACCGCAGGGTGAATTCTATCATATTATGATCACTGCCTCCTGAGCTCTCTAATCAAATCTGGTTCATTTGTCTTTTAAACTACCAACATTATTATTCCATAATTATACTCAAATCTTTACCATTATCTACCACCTCCCCTGCCAGTCACTCCATCTCACACCCTGAACAAACTCTCCAACATATTGGTTGTGTATTTTGGCTTTTACTGAAATATGTATGTTTTGAGAGAAGATATATTGTGTTGATAAAGCTAAAACATTTGATGTGGTATATGTGGATTTTATTGAGGATTTTGGTCAAGTTCTATAAGATAGATTAAAAAGATAAAAGCTGTGAATTCCAAGGAAAAATGCCAAGTTGGACTAAACATTCGTAGAACAGCAATGGCCACTAGGTATTTTAATGACTAGAGTGCTAAAAATCATGTAGTGATCCAGGGCTCAGTACTAGACTTCTTGCTTTGAGGTTTCTCTAAGTGACTTAAATGTGGGGACTGTGTTAGGGAGCAGGAAGCCATGGTCCAAGAGTACATAGTTAATATAGAAAATATTGGTAGTAGCAAGAACCAGCTTTCAACCTTAAAGGCAGTGATTGGCTTTGAAAGCAGTAGGGCACATCTATGCAAACTGTTCTGTCCTCAATTAAAACAACAGCTGCAGATACCAGGCACAAGTGGTTTAGAAACTGATCACCACAATTATATAAGAATTGTTCATTTCTCAACAGGTACTGTACATGCATACAAATACACTTATCAATATCAGTGCCTGCTGCTCTTTTCTGAAAAGAATTCTGTTTCAAATTATCATAAGTTTTATTGTGCTACTCAAATTTCATATTTCTACTTTTATGAGCTTACCTTCGTTAAGGTGCAGGAATCAAGCAACTGTTGCCAAAACTTTTGACGGAGCAATGCCGAGTGGGTCAAAATAAATTTATCGTGGCAAAAATAAACTTATGTTTTATCTTTCTGGGCTACAAAGTCACTGTGTAAGGAATGACCCAGATTGAATGCACCTGGATTAATTCATTGTCTGTTGTATGGTACAGCCTAAAAACTCGTACGCTATTTATCACACTATAGAAAATATAATTATTATATTGTAACCATAAAAGTTTACAATATTGTCAATGGTTTCATCAGGCTAGTTAAACGGATCACCTTGTTGCACAGTTGTATTTCCTGAATGGACTTGTGTATCGAATTGTGAAACTAATTACAAGGCTAACCGTTAAGTTTGGTGGGTCACTGTTGTTTTAATGTGAATAGAGTCACCAGAAAGACACAGTTTGTAGATATCAAAGTTATAAAAGTCTTTATTTGGGACACATACAAACTGACAGCCTTTGGAGTCATGAGAGTGACGGAGAGAGACAAAAACAGAAACTCCTCAACCCAATATTACAGCACATGTACATATGTTAAAGAACAAAGATAACGGACAATTTCTATAGTTACAATACCCCCATAATTCTTCTTTTGAGTTACATGTAGTTTTCAAATGCCTGTATCTTCCCATCAACACACCCAAAATGAATGTTAATTACTATGGTGTCTGCGTCCTATTAGTGCAATGAGGTGTTGATTGCATTCATGCATATGCAGATATATACCAGTTAAGTGTGTGTTTTCTGGTCTGTTATTCACTGTTTTGAGCTACATTTTGAATTCAATCCACAATCTATATTCAGGTCTGAAAAATGGTTGTTGAAGGTAATATTTGCTACATACCCTAACTCCAGAATATGCCTTAACACTATCACTTCAGGAAAGAATGACATGTTTTATTGTTGCAGCTTCACTTAAGATGGAGAAGTATGGGTCTGGCCTTGCTGCTGTGCAGTGTTCCATTCTGGTGAACCTCTGTTGCATCATCGTTTCTTCATTTAAAAAAAACGTTCCTGCTGTAGAAGACTTTAGGCCACAAGTCCAATGTTCTGTTTATTTATTCCTTTCAGTCCATTTGATACTTGTCTGATTCCAGCTAAATGATCTGAAGATGACAACAAGGAAGGGACATTTGTTGACAAATACAAACATCTTCAATAAAATGCATCCTAGTTATTAAGCACTCTTTCGCTAAATAGGTAATATTTTGTTAGCTACTATTAACCATAGGATTAATTTTTAAAAATGTTTTTAGGAGTTATCCATTGATAGTTGGATGAACAGCTGCCTGGACATTCTGTCAAAAAAGCAAGGAAGTCGACAATCAGCTCATTGGATTCAAACAATTACGGTGGTAATGAAAGAAATTTTAAAAGGAAAATCCCTGGACAAGACAGGTTAGTAAATCCTCGTGGCAACATCCAGAATTAACATCTAGTAGATAGTGTATATTTTATATTTAAATTTTCACTGTTTTTATTAATAATTTTTGGATGTAATTGGCATCAATAGATGTCCTTGGGATGGTGATGTTGAGTCACATAGAACCACTGAAGTCTTTCTGGTGAGAGTGCTCCCACGTGCTGTTTCTGAGGGGTTCCAGCACCCAGCATGATGAAGAAAAAGCAATGAATTTCTAAATTAGGATGGTGTTTGTTGTAGTGAAATCTGCTGGATTAGGGAATTGATAATCTCATTCATTCATTTTAGTGCACTATTTTTCTTTGTGGTAGAGCTCACAAATTTGAGAGCTGCTGTTGAAGTTGTGAGGCCGAGTAACTACAGTGCATTTTTAGATCATTCCTGCATGGTGGGGGGGGGGTGGTGGAGGGAATGAATGTTGAGATGGATATAGTGCCACCAAGGAGACCTGTGTCCTCGATGCAGTTGAGCTTGAGTGTAGTTAGAACTTTACTTACCTAGGCTGGTGGATAGAGTTTCATCACAAATCTGATAGCACAAATCAAATATATCTAATTTTTCAGAAGAGTAAAAACCAAGCACCACCCCTGAAGCTCTATGTGAAAAGATCAGTTTATTTCCCTAAAAAGCTCCACTCTACAATAAATGGAGATTGCGCATTTTGAGAAAGCACCATTCGAAGTCTGGCTATAGACTATTGTCGGACCTACAGTCAGACATTGACTCCTATTTTTATTTATGAAGCCCTTATCAGGGCTGAAATGGCTAACACGAGAAGGCACAATTTTAAGGTGCTTGGAAGTAGGTACAAAGGAGATGTCAGGGGTAAGTTTTTTACGCAGAGAGTAGCGAGAGAGTGGAATGGGCTACCAGTGATGGTGGTGGAGGCGGATACAATAGGGTCTTTTAAGAGACTCCTGGATAGGTACATGGAGCTTAGATAAATAGAGGGCTACAGGTAACCCTAGGTAATTTCTAAAGTAAGTACATGTTCGGCACAGCATTATGGGCCGAAGGGCCTGTATTGTGCTATAGGCTTTCTATGTTTCTATCAGTGGTGTTAGAGTGGATAAAAGGTGAAGTCACAAAAGAAAATAGGGGTACAAAATTTCACATATGCATGATTAAATAAATGAAAAATAAAGTTTTTGTTGAAGTTTATTGTGTGATGTCACTAAAGAAATACAATTGCTCAGCAAAATTTTGTGAATCAATCTGTATTTAACCAAGCAGCACACAGCCCTAGTAAAAGAAAATCAATGAGGCACAGTGGCTGATGGAATAACTTTTCAATGAGAAAACCACTTCCTGGTGAATTGCAAAACAGTCTTTCTAAACCTCTTGTGTATCTTTGAATACAGCACCAGAATGAATGACAAAATCCATTAAGCCTTTATCATCACGTCTGCCAAGTGGCAGGGGTCTTGTATGTATATTCCTCTGTAATAAGGGCAAGCAGATTTCAGATCAATGAATAGCTTCACAATGTAGCTTGTGGACTCAAGCAGAGATGTATCAAATCATACCCTCCCCGTCAATGTGGTTAATTTAATTGTGCCTGTATGTACCATAGAATGATGCATCTTACTGAAGCTGAATTGTAAATAAATTTAACTGAACCGAAAATAAGAACTGAATAATTGAATTCCAAAATCTACTGTATCTGTCATTTGTTTTTACAGCAATGCTTGCAGCGTCACAATGTTCATGTTAAATTGCATTGTAAACTTACTAGCCAGGCTCTGTCAACAGAAAAGTTTTTTGGTGGTGTATCTTTAATGCCTGTAATATCAGCAGGGAATACTGTGATTGGCATAATAATCATAAAATTAAGAGCCTCACCAAACTTCCCTTCAGGTCAGTCTGGCTCAACATTTAAGAATAATGTGTAGGTCTGTACTTAATCACTGGATCACAATAAACAAGTTATTCTAGATAGACAGTACTACCAGAGTTAAAGTAATTCTTTTTGAACATAAATATGTCAATATAATAAATTATACCCTTGATGATTTTGCAAATTATTCTCTGCATCCAAAATTAAAGAATAATTACTATACATGTAATTAATTCCCATGAAACCTATCATATCCTTCATAAATCACTGAATTGAGTACAGGAGATAAGCTCTGTTTATGTTCCGTTCGGAGCTATGTACCAGGTACAGCCATTTTCAAACATTAGGTGAACTATCAGATTTGTTAGTATGCAAAATTAATAGAATTGGGAGATAACGTATTGAAAGTTATTTTACTACAGAGTAAAGAGAAGGATTTGTTTTTGTGAGGTGACGGGCAACAACTGTGGGTGCTGTGCAAGAATCAGTGCTTTTCACAAGATTTATCTGTGACTTGAATGACGGTGCCATGGTATGATAAGATTGACTCTTGACCTCAGTAGTCCGCCTTGTGACTTTCTGCTTTATTGTCTACCTGCACGACACTTTCTCTGTAATTGTTGCATTTTATTCTGTATTCTGTTCTTGCTGTCCCTTGTACTACCTCTGGGTTGTGATGTAATGAAATAATCTGTACAGATAGCATGCAAAACAATGCTTCACTCTGTATCTCAGTACACGTGGCAACAATAAGTCAATTTACGAAATGCCGTATTTCTTATTTTGCTGATGGCCTGATATTGGGTGTGGTTGTGAGAAATATGCAAGGGGCTTCAAGGCAATTTAGAAAACTTACATATAAGTGAGTGGGCAGATACACTTCACATTACAACAGTAACCTGCCTTAACGACTACCATCCAGTGGGACTGACCTCAATAATAATGAAGTGCTTTGAGCAGCTGGTCACAAGCTGTATTAAATCCTGTTTTCCCTCTATTATCTTTTCCAATGTGTTATCCTTATAACAGATTTGAATTATAAATCCCACTTAAAAAAGTAACCAGGGCAGCATTTCTACACTTAAGAAATATTACTATAAATGGTACTTCAATTTCAGTAACGTAATGATGGTAAAAACTATTTCACACTTTTATATCAAATAGATAGATTACTACAATACACTTTTTACTGGACTCTAGCAATCTATTGACAAAGTTCAACTAATTCAGAACACAGCTGCTAGGCATTTAACTAAAACCAGGATGAGAGAGCATATCACTTCTGTTCTAGCTACGCTGCATTGGCTTCCTGTTTCTTTTAGATTTGATTTTAAAGTTCTTTCACTTGCTTTTAAAGCTCTCAATGGCCTTGGGCCGGAGTACATCAGAGAAGAGCTTTCATTTTATAATACAGCTCGAGCTCTCCGGTCTTCTTCCCCCAGTTTCTTAAATTTAAACAATCTCCCTCAAAAGCTAATTGGCAGGTCAGCTTTTTTGAACTACGCTCCTAAGCTGTGGAACTCAATACATAAAGCTATAAAGGGTACAGACTCAGTTGGCACTTCTAAACACCAGCTCAAAACCTATTTATTTAACCTTGTTTTTAACTATCATCTTTTTGTCTTTTATTTTCAAATTTGCACTTTATCCCTTTGTAAAACACTTTGAACTACATCGTCTGTATGAAACGTGTTCTATAAACAAGTTAGTATTATTTTTTCATTGGATTCCTACCAGTTTGCATTTCGCACAGATGGGTCCACTGATAATGAAATAGTCTCTGCCCTCTATTCAGTCCTGTCCCACCTGGAGAGTGGTGTTTCCTCTGCCAAAATGTTGTTCTTCAACTTCAGTTTGGCATTCAATACGATCATTCCTCAGAAGGTGGTGGCTAAACTGTCCTTGTCGGGTCTCAGCACCTCTCTTTGTAACTGAAACTTCTTGAACTTCTTGACGGAGAGAATTCAGACAGTCCGTGTTGACAGCAACATCCCTAGCTCCATCATGCTGAACACTGGCGCCCTCCAGGCTTGCATGTTGAGCCTGTGGCTGTACACACAGCTCTAACCACATCATGAAGTTCACTGATGGCATACCAGTGTTTGGCCTCATCAGCGACAAAGATGAGTTGACATACAGAGAGGAGGTAGAGCAGCTTGTGGACAGGTGCAAACACAACTTGAGCCTCAACGTGGGCAAGACTAAAGTGCTAATTGTGTACTTCAGGAAGATGCAGTCTGATCATGCCCCACGCCCTACTGTACATCAATGACTCCTCCATGGAGAAAGTCAGGAGCACCAAGTTTCTTGGAGTGCACATCACAGATGATCTCACCTGATCCCTCAAAACCATCTCTTGAGTCGAGATATCACAGCAGCACCTCTTCTGATTCCTGAGTTGTTTGAGGCAAGTGAGGCTCCCGGCCCTATTCTCACATCAGGGTCTCTCCTTCCCCCCCCTCCTTCCATGCAGCACTGCATTCAGCATTGTCAAGGACCCCTCCCATCCGTCCCACAATCTCTTTGACCTCCTACCATCAGGCAGAGGTACCACAGAATAAGAATTGTGACTGTTAAGCTGAGTAGCAGTTTCTTCCCCCCAGATGTGAGACTTCTGAATACCCTGCTGCCACCCAGTACGCATTTTTAATGACAGCACCAGTAGCACCCATACTGTTATGTATTTAATGATACGTCATATATCGTATTTGCACTTGTATCAGCTTGTACATCTACAAAATACTTTTTAAAATTATTAATATTATTGTGTTGTATGTGATACATAAGCTTTGTTTTGTACTTTGGTCCCCGAGGAATGTTGTTTCATTTAGCTGTATACATGTGTATGGTTGAATGATGACAAACTTGAACATTTCTAAAACCAGCGTCTGAGGATAACAGGTGAAATATTCAGGCCTGACACTCGGGGCGATGAACATAGGAATTTTCTACCACAAAAGGTTGTAGAAATCAAACCACTGATTATATTTAAGAAGGAAAGAAAGTGATTTGTAGATCTAGAGGATTAAGAGATATGAAGAGAGCTGGAAAATACTAATGAAATGGATGAACACACATAAAATGCTGGAGGAACTCAGCAGACCTGGCAGCGTCTATGGAAAAAAGCATAGTTGACGTTTCGGGCCAAAACTCTTCAGGAGGACTGGAGAAATAAATCTGAGGAGAAGATTTGAAAGGTGGGAGGGAGGGAAAGAGAGGAACACCAGGCGATAGGTGAAACTTGGAGGGCGAGGGATGAAGCAAAGAGCTAGGAAGTTGATTGGTGAAAGAGACTGAAGGCCAGGGAAGAAAGAAAAAGCTGGGGAGCACCAGAGGGAGGCAAGGGACAGGCAAAAAGATAATGTGAGAGAGGGAAAAGTGGATGGGAACTGGTGAGGGGTGGGGGGTAGACATTGCTGCAAGTTTGAGAAATCAATGTTCATGCCATCAGGTTGGAGGCTACCCAAACAGAATATAAGGCGTTGTTCCTCCAATCTAAGTGTGGCCTTATCACGACAGTGGAGGAGGCCATGGATGGACATATTGGAATGGGAATGGGAAGTAGAATTAAAATGGGTGGCCACTGGGAGATCCCACGTGTTCTGGCGAATGGAGCGTAGATGCTCGGCGAAGCAGTCTCCCAATCTATGTCGGATCTCATGGATATCCAGGAGGCCACACCGGGAGCACTGAACACAGTACACCGAACACCAACAGACTCACGGGTGAAGTGTCGCCTCACCTGGAAGGACTGTTTGGGGCCCTGAGTGGTAGTGGGGAAGGAGGTGTAGCACCTGTTCCGCATGCAAAGATAAGTGCCAGGAGGGAGATCAGTGGGGAAGGACGAATGGACGAAACTTCCGCCACCAACTGGATCCCACCACCAAACTCATCTTTCCCTCCCCGCAACTTTCTGCTTTTTGCCGGGGTCACTCCCTAAGCGACTCCTTGTTCATTTGCCTTCCCCATTGAATCAAGTTCCTAGCTCTTTGCTTCATCCCTCACCCTCCAAGTTTCACCTATCACCTGGTGTTTCTCTCTTCCTTCCCTCCACCTTTCAGATCTATTCGTCAGTTTTTTTTCCCTCCACTGAGTTTTTTTCCATAGATGCTGCCTGGCCTGCTGAGTTCCTCCAGCATTTTGTGTGTGTGTTGCTTAGATTTCCAGCATCTGCAGATTTTCTCTTATTAATGAAATGGATAATCACTCATGCATATGTTGAATAGTAGAACAGGGTTAAACAGCTGAATGGCCAACTCCTGTTTCTGTATTTTATGTTCTTTTTCTTTCAGTTGAAAAACAATGTCGTGATTCCGAAAGAGAAAATAGGTCAATAAAAGCCTACTGTTAAAGTATTAAAAAGGGTAGAATAGAGACAGTGGAAAAATTGAAAGCAGATGTAGATATGAGCAGCTAGTTTTCAAATTTAATTTTCAGCAGCAATTTCCGTTGTTTTGTAATTTAGAGCTATTCTTGGAGCAAAATAGTCCTTTCCATATTCAAGCAGTTTTGTTGCTTTATTGTAGATATTTATTATAAAGAAATAGCAACCGAACAGAAATCTGCCAGCTTTGAGAAATAACATTTTGTTCTGGAGCTCCCAGAAGTTTATGTAGTTAGTCAAAGACCCAAAGCCCCTTTAATCACTACCCCATTCTCCTTTTATCTTTTTCCATTCCCTTCTCCATGGATGATTCAAATTCCAGCTGAGTATTTATATCAATCATAATGTCGATGTTCCTCTTCACTCCCAACCCTTGTGTGTGTATCATGACTATACTCGAAGATGTATAGTCTTCGCTCTAATCTCTGAAATGTTTCCATTTTCTCAGGTACTTTGCAGAAACTCCTCAAGCCGGTGGACTCAGTATTCCATAACTTGTATTTCTTCACCTTTTCCTCACATTCTGGTGCCTGCCAAACAAGTGAAGATTGTACAGGATCCAATATTGACAGCATTGCCACAACCAACCAGTTTGCAGTTATACAGGCTCTTGACGTTTTTGTTGCTATTAGAAACCAGTTGGAACTAAACCTGTCTTGCATAAGAACGTTATACCTGCATGCCCCACTTATGCTGGATTTTGTCACTTTTTCTGCTCAATATTTCATCAAGAAAAAGCTAATTTTGCTACTCAAAAGTTGCATTCTTGGCTATGCAAGTGACAATGCCAGCAGTCCCTGCCATGCAGTGTCTCAGCAAGATCGCCACATACACAGTGACTTATTGGGAGTATCTTGCATGTTGCTTCAAGCTGTAACATCTGGATGGCTGAGGCAGATTCCTGTGAGCCCCAGGCCATGTTTCTTTGGAGGCAGTGAGATACTTGGTGTAGAACATTCTATTCCTGGTCCAGACATGGTAATGCTGCGGGCTGTAAGTCTTATTGTGATCAAAGCCATGGAAACTAATCTGAAGAATGCAGTGGGTGCAGTGACGGATAAAGGTAATGAATAGCCTTTCATTCTGTAAATTAATTGGAAACTTTTAAGTAGAAAGAACTATTTATGCCATCTACTGAGTATTGATGTCTGACAATGCCACAGAATAAATGAAAATTAGATCATTGTAATTCAGAGATAAAATAAAGATCTCAAGATTTCTTGAAATAGTGGCAGTGAGTACTTCATTAGTGTACCTGTACCTTAGCAGTGACTCAAAATATATTTGTGCAATAAATCAAAATTAACATCCTAAAATACCTTATTGAACTTGCTAGTCAGGTGGTAGGTAATACCTCAGTTTTAAATTCCTCTTTATTTTCAAATCCTTCTGTGGGCTTGCCTCTCCCCTCTGTAACCTTCTACAGAATGACGAATGATTTCCATGCTCTTTCAACTTTAGCCTCTTGCTCCTCCCATTTTGGCCTTTTACTCCCCAGTTTTAATCTTTCCACAACTGAGAGATGTGCTCTTAGCTTTTAGGCGCCTGTGTCCTACATTTGGAAATGTCCTTTATAAACCTCTTGAAATAACTCACCCCTTGGTACTTAAAAGTGCTTGAGTTTCCATTGGAGGTAGTGATGCAGTCATTCTTTTTAACCAAGCTCTTGGTTATCTGTTCCAATGCCTAAAGAGTTAAAGGAATTTTTGTGAAGAATTAATTGTTGCCTCAAAAATATAACTACACACAGTTTTTATTATAATTGAAATTAAAGGGAGAGGGTGAGCAGCTGGAAGTCATGGTACATATTGGCCAAAAAGTTCTATTCAAAAGGTTCAAAGGAACATCTAAACAAGCCTGATGCATTTTGGAAACAAGTCGTGTGGACTGATGAAGTTAAAATAAAACTTTCTGGCCGCAATGAGCAAAGGTATGTTTGGAGAAAAAAGGGTGCAGA
This sequence comes from Mobula hypostoma, assembly GCF_963921235.1. Classification (NCBI taxonomy): domain Eukaryota; kingdom Metazoa; phylum Chordata; class Chondrichthyes; order Myliobatiformes; family Myliobatidae; genus Mobula; species Mobula hypostoma. The sequence goes on from NC_086109.1 coordinate 62,074,046, forward strand.
ATTTCATGAAAAGAACCCCTCTCCGACTGTTAAGCATGGGGGTGGATTGATCATGCTTTGGGCTTGTGTTGAAGCCAGTGGCACGGGGAACATTCTCTGGTAGAGGGAAGAATTAATTCAATTAAATACCAGCAAATTCTGGAGGCAAACATCACACTGTCTATAAAAAAAGCCAAAGATGAAAAGAACAAACAACGGGAATTCTGCAGATGCTGGAAATTCAAGCAACACACATCAAAGTTGCTGGTGAACGCAGCAGGCCAGGCAGCATCTCTAGGAAGAGGTACAGTCGACGTTTCAGGCCGAGACCCTTCGTCAGGACTAACTGAAGGAAGAGTTAGTAAGAGATTTGAAAGTGGGAGGGGGAGGGGGAGATCCAAAATGATAGGAGAAGACAGGAGGGGGAGGGATGGAGCCAAGAGCTGGACAGGTGATAGGCAAAGGGGATATGAGAGGATCATGGGACAGGAGGCCCAGGGAGAAAGACAAAGGGGGGGGGGACCCAGAGGATGGGCAAGGGGTATAGTGAGAGGGACAGAGGGAGAAAAAGGAGAGTGAGAGAAAGAATGTGTGTATAAAAATAAATAACGGATGGGGTACGAGGGGGAGGTGGGGCATTAGCAGAAGTTAGAGAAGTCGATGGAGGAAGGGAAGCCCCTTTCTTTTTCATTTCCAACACCTCCCTCCCCTTCCTAGATCTTTCTGTCTCTGTCTCTGGAGACAGCTTATCCACTGATGTCTACTATAAGCCTACTGACTCTCACAGCTATCTGGACTATTCCTCTTCTTGCCCTGTTTCTTGCAAAAATGCCATCCCCTTCTCGCAATTCCTCTGTCTCCGCCGCATCTGCTCTCAGGATGAGGCTTTTCATTCCAGGACGAGGGAGATGTCCTTTTTTAAAGAAAGGGGCTTCCCTTCCTCCACAATCAACTCTGCTCTCAAACGCATCTCCCCCATTTCACGTACATCTGCTCTCACTCCTCCTCCCGCCAACCCACTAGGAATAGGGTTCCGTTGGTCCTCACCTACCACCCCACCAGCCTCCGGGTCCAACATATTATTCTCCGTAACTTCCGCCACCTCCAACAGGATCCCACCACTAAGCACATCTTTCCCTCCCCCCCCCCCGCTTTCCGCAGGGATCACTCCCTACGCGACTCCCTTGTCCATTCGTCACCCCCCATCCCTCCCCACTGATCTCCCTCCTGGCACTTATCTTTGTAAGCGGAGCAAGTGCTACACATGCCCTTACACTTCCTCCCTTACCACCATTCAGGGCCCCAGACAGTCCTTCCAGGTGAGGCAACACTTCACCTGTGAGTCGGCTGGGGTGATATACTGCGTCCGGTGCTCTCGATGTGGCCTTCTATATATTGGCGAGACCCGACGCAGACTGGGAGACCGCTTTGCTGAACACCTACGCTCTGTCCACCAGAGAAAGCAGGATCTCCCAGTGGCCACATATTTTAATTCCACATCCCATTCCCATTCTGACATGTCTATCCACGGCCTCCTCTACTGTAAAGATGAAGCCACACTCAGGTTGGAGGAACAACACCTTATATTCCGTCTGGGTAGCCTCCAACCTGATGGCATGAACATCGACTTCTCTAACTTCCGCTAACGCCACACTTCCCCCTCGTACTCCATCCGTTATTTATTTTTATACACACATTCTTTCTCTCACTCTCCTTTTTCTCCCTCTGTCCCTCTCACTATACCCCTTGCCCATCCTCTGGGTTCCCCCCACTTTGTCTTTCTCCCTGGGCCTCCTGTCCCATGATCCTCTCATATCCCCTTTGCCAATCACCTGTCCAGCTCTTGGCTCCATCCCTCCCCCCTCCTGTCTTCTCCTATCATTTTGGATCTCCCCCTCCCCCTCCCACTTTCAAATCTCTTACTAACTCTTCCTTCAGTTAGTCCTGACGAAGGGTCTCGGCCTGAAATGTCGACTGTACCTCTTCCTAGAGATGCTGCCTGGCCTGCTGCGTTCACCAGCAACTTTGATGCGTGTTGCTTGAGATGAAAAGAGGATGGCTTCTACAACAGGATAATGATCCTAAACACACCTCAAAATCCACAATGGACTACCTCAAGAGGCGCAAGCTGAAGGTTTTGCCATGACCCTCAAAGTTCCATGACCTAAACATCATCGAGAATCTGTGGATAGGCCTCAAAAGAGCAGTGCGTGCAAGACGGCCCAAGAATCTCACAGAACTAGAAGCCTTTTGCAAGGAAGAACGAGCAGAAATCCCCCAAACAAGAATTGAAAGACTCTTAGCTGGCTACAAAAAGCGTTTACAAGCTGTGATATGGGTACTTGCCAAAGGGGGTGTTACTTAAGTACTGCCATGCAGGGTGCCCAAACTTTTGCTTCAGGCCCTTTTCCTTTTTTGTTATTTTGAAACTGTAAAAGAAGGAAATAAAAAAGTTTTCTTGCTTAAAATATTAAAGAAATGTGCCATCTTTAGCTTTATGCCTTTTGGAAATCAGTTCATGTTTTACTCACTTAGCTATTCACAGTAACAGAAATTTTGACCGGGGTGCCCAAACTTTTGCATGCCACTGTACATGGAGATGCAGTTTGTGGTGAGACTGTGAGGAAAGCCAGACAGATGATGGGGCAAAATTAGTCAGTGGGATGAGTTAAAGTGTAAGATGGGAACAAAATTGAAAGGGGTGATGAATACAGCATTGAAGGTGTTATATTTGTATGCATGCAGTATACGGAATAAGGTCGATGATCATGTAATGCAGTTAAGAGATTGGCAGGTATGATGTTGTGGGCATCACTGAGTCATGGCTGAAAAAGGGTCATAGTAGGGAGCTTAACATCCAAAGATAAACATTGCATTAAAAGGACCGACAAGTAGGTAGAGGCGATGGGGTGGCTCTGTTGGGGAGAAAATAAAATCAAATCCTGAGAAAGAGATGACATAGGATTGGAAGAAGTAGAATCCTTATAGGTAGAGCTAAGAAACTGAAAGAGAGAAAAGACCCTGATGGGAATTATATGCAGACCTCCGAACAGTAGACAGCATGTGGGGTATAAATTACAATGAGAGTGAGAAAGGGTCGATGTTACAATAGACATGGGGGATTTCAATATGCAGGTAGATTGGGAAAATCAGTTTGGTGCTGCATCCCAAGAGAGGGAATTTACAAAATGCCTTGAGGGATGTCCATTGAGAACAGAGATGAGAAGGAATTTCTTTAGCCAGAGGGTAGTGAATCTGTGGAATTCATTGTTACAGACGGTTGTGGAGGCCAAGTCATTGGGTATATTTAATGTGGAGATTGATAGGTTCTTGATTAGTAAGAGTGTTCAAGGTTATGGGGGGAAGGTAGGAAAATTGGGTTGAGAGAGATAATGAATTAGCCATGCTAACCCAAATGGCCTTATTCTGCTCCTATGTCTTATGGTCTTATGATCTTACTGAAATTTAAATTTTTATGTCTGCGGAACTCCACAAACATAGTGATCCTTCAGTTACTGAAAAGTTCATTGGGCTGGAATATATATTTTTTGGAATATTGTGCCAAAATCCATTTATGAAAACCTACAGACTTTACAGAGATCAGAAATAGCCATGAGATAAATCAAATATAAAAATCAGTCAGTTTAAGTTTGGAGATTTATAACACTGGAGATGTGTGAGAAGTCAGAAATAGAATGAAGATTTGAAAATTTTGATGTGAATTTGTGCCCAAAATGATGGATTCAGTCTTGATTTTGAACAAACCCATAAAGATGGGAGGAGGACTATATTATTTTCAGCCAAGGAAGAATAAGAAAGGAAAATTACTTCAGTGGACATGGCAGAAGAATGAGCAGGAAATTCAATAGACTTTAAAGAAAGGGTTTGTGATTGGATTATTGCGTTCTGATGAAGGGCCTTGGTCCAAAACGTTACGTGTTTATTCCTCTGCATAGATGCTGCTTGGCCTGCTGAGTTCCTCCAAAATTTTGTGTATGTTACTTGTGGCTGGATCAATCAGTTTTGAAATACTGTACTCCAGTGCAAGGTCAATTTTTCTTTTCTTTTCAGCCAACGTAACCATTGGAAATGGAATACTGAAGCTTGCTGTTAGCAACCAATAAGGGAAGGCAAACATGGATGAGGAAGATTGAAGAAATTAATGGAAAGTTATTTTGGAAAGAAGAGTGAGGAACAACATTCCATGGAAGATTTCAGAATAAACAGAGAGACCAAATGATTAACTCTTGAACAACAGCTGACACCTCTATAAGAGCATGGGAACCAGGAGCAGGAGTGCGCTGTGTAGCCCCTCAAACCTGCGGCACCATTCAATAAGATCATAACTGTTCTTCTTTAGATCTCTACTTTGATACCTGTTGCCTCATAATCCTTAATTTCCCAAAGGTCTTTGGTGATGGCTATCTCAAAGACCCAGCATTCCTAGGTCTCAGTCATATCTGTTGTAAATGGGTGACCCTTATTGTGAAATGATGCACTTTGTATCTACCCTTCATTGCCTCTCAGAATCTTTTACATTTCATTAACATTATCTCTCACTTTCTTAAACTCCAATGAGTATAATCCCAGCCCTTTCAGACATGTGCATAAAAAATAACTTTATCATAGGAATCAACCTTGTGAACTTTGCCTGATATGTCTGCTACTATTGTGTATAATATTTATTCATAAAAGCCATAAAATGTGAAAATTGATACCCATACACCTCAACATTGTTTGAACTTCTGACCACCTTCATTCTGTTAATTATACTCAACACCTAATAAGCACAGGTTGTGTACTCTTTATTTGAATTTACAACATCTGAAAACCTCCAAAATCCAGGTTTATTTTAAGCGCTGACATGATGTCACAAATGGAAAATTCCACAACTGACAGGGAAGATTCCAAAGCAATGGGCAGGTCTCTGCACACTATAGACAGTTCTGAGAAGTGACCTCACATGTGTAAAGAACCAAAGTTAATGAAAAATAGAAAAAAAACTGCATAAGGTGAAAAATAAGATCTCAATTGTGTATCGTCAGTGTCAGAGTGAATGTATGCCCCTTAATGGTACGCTGATCATGAAACAAGCAAAGTTTTATCATGATGAACTGAAAATTAAGGTAATTGTCAACATTCAGCAGGTTGGTGGAAGAAACTTAAGAAAAGGCACAGCATTAAATTTTTAAAGTGTATGCTGATCAGGAAAATCTAGTACCAGAACAAGTCAACTATGATGATAGTTTTTGTACCTTACATAACTGCATTAAATTTTTAAAGCATAGGTAGTGAAAAGCTAAGACCAGAACAAATCTACAATACTGGTTGTTTTCATACCTTACATAAACCCTAAAAAAAAACTAAAATTCAAATGCAGTGTACTGTAACGTCTTAATCAAAACACGGCATTGTAGGTGGAGACTGAAAGCCTGCCGTTCTTTGTCGTTGTTCAACAGCTGATGCAGGTACTCTCCCAATGCTTCTTTGCTGCTTGTTGCATATCAAGCATTATATTAATATGTAATAATTTTTACTGTTAAGTACAGATGTGTGATGAACAAGTATAAGCCAAAGACTGCCTAGTGACAACACATAAATTCAGAGTCAAGAAATAATGTGGTGATCCCAAGCTATCTCATTATATATTTCAAAATCCAAAACACTTCCAGCCCCAAGCATTTCGGATGAGGGGTACTCAACCTGTACTATGCCTATTTTAAAGGTTGCTGTAATGTGTGTAGCACATTTTGAAACAATACTAATTGCATGTTGGTGTTTCCAGGCTGCCTGAAGAATGAGCTCCAGTCCTGTGTGTCTCAGCTGATGCTGTTTCTGAGGAGGCATCTCCAGAGTTCTGCACAATTCCAGCAGCTGTCTCATCCATGTGCCTGGGTTTTCTTCATCTTCCTGGAGCAGGATGATGATCTGGTAGAGGTTGTCAGTACACTGCTAACCATCTATATGCACTCTTATGGGTCAGTATCTCCTTCATGGCTTGTGTTAACTTTTGAGTTTGCATCATATTTATCAGTTTAATATTTCCCTCATTGGTTTTGGAATTGCTTCATTGTTGTCACATGTACCAAGATACAGTGAAAAGTTTGTCTTGCATTCTTATTCTACAGATCAAATCAGTACACAGTGCATTGAGCTAGAATAAGTTAAAACGATAATGCAGAATAAAATGCAAAAGCTAACAAAAATGCTACGCACGTAAAATATAAAGTGCAAGATCATAACGAGGTAGATAGTAAGGCTAAGTGTGCCATGCTTTCAGGATTTTGTATCTTGTGCTTGAAGGAAGATGGGAGGAGAGGGAATGTTGAGGTGGGTGAGATCATTGATTATTCTGGCTGCTTTATTGAGGTGTTGAGAAGTATAAACAGAGTCCAGGGGAGGCTGGTTCCTGTGATGTGCTGAGTTGTGTCCACAACTCTCTGCAGTTTCTTGCAGTCACATGTAGAGCATTTGCTAGACAAAGCCACTAAGCTTTCAGATATAATGCTTCTGATAAGAATTGATAGGGGCGGTCAGGAACATGCCAACTTTCATCAGTTTTCTGAGGAATTAGAGGTGGGTTTTTTTGGCTGTGACATTAGCGTGGTTGGACCAAGACAGAGTATTGATGATGTTCACACTTAGGAACTTTAAACTGTTAAACTTCTCAACCTCTACAATATTGGTGTAGACTGGAGCATGTGCATCACCCTCCTTTGTGAAGTCAATGACCAGCTTTTTATACACCCTTCATATAAAAAGTTGTAAAATATATTGAACCACATCTCCCTCTGCTCTGAGATCACAGACATCCTTGGATTTTACAGTGAAATCCCTTGTGGTGCTTTCAGGATCCAATTGTAGTATGGGACCTTTCCCAGTGCTGAGCATACAGAGAGACTTTGACTGGAGTTGAGACTCGTCCTGATATCTACCGGTTCAAAGTAAAATTTATTCTCAGAATACATGCATGTCAATAGTTGGGAAGCTATTTCAGAAATTGAATGCTTGTCAATGTCTTTGCTGTTCACAGATAATCAAAACGTTCAGGAAATATTAAAATGATTTTAAATTATTTAAAATTTTAACACTATGTATACCACTAAAAGGTATGCACTTAATACAATGATTTTGCAACCTAATATATTGATCAGTATTAGAACTAAATAAGTGACCTAAAAGCCGGGAAGTCTCTAAAGGTTCAAATTGTACTCTTGATCTCCATGAGTCAGCCCTGGAGGTATAGCTGTAGATGTTACTGTGGGCTTCAGCTTGTGCTAACACTAGATACTGGAACTTCTGCAGAGAAACTTGGACATTGTTAGCATTACTTATGCTGCATGTTAGTGCCAATTCCTCCCAGCTTTTCACATCATTCGCATTCTGCCCTTTTTCACCAATCTGCCTTCCCCTCTCACCAGTACCCGCCAACTCATTCACCTCCTCCCCAACACTTTTAATTTGGCTTCTACCGTCCTTTATTCCATTCCTGATGAAGGGTCTCTGCCAAAAACATTGACTGTTCATTTTCTCCCATTGATGTTGCCTGACTTGCTGGGTTCCTCCAGGATTTTTTATGTATTGCTTCAGATTTTCAGCATCTGTTGCCTCTCCTCTCCTCGTTAGATTGTTTCCTTCTGTTTATTGTCTACTTGGAGAGATTTCTGAGCATTGGTTCAGAGATCAAGCAGTTAAATCAAACACAGGCCCAATGAAGATATTTGCATCTTCTACACCCTCAGGCCTCTGGGGGAGAGAATGCCAAAGAGTAAGTGGCTTTTCAAGAAAATAACTTACTCTGAACTGAATCCTACATAACATGACTAATTATTCTAGTTCTGGTCTCCTCAACCATAGAACATAGAACAATACAGTACAGTGTGAGCCCTTCAGTCCACATGTTGTGTCAATCCATGTAAACATACTATAAACATCCATCTAATATTTATAAACATATAAAAATGTTTTTAAAAATTAAGCATTAATCTAACTCCACCCTCCTACACAGCCCTTAACCCTCCATTTTCCTATGTCCATGTGCTGATCTAAGAGCCTTTTAATTGCAAACGAGATAATCTGCGGATGCTGGAAATCCAAGCAACACACACAAAATGCTGTTGAAATGAGATCTTAATAATGGATGCCTTTGATGAGACATCACTTTTGAAGATGCCCTGGATGGAGGAGAGGCTTATTCTTGTGATAGAGCTGGTTGAGTCTACAACCTTCTGCAGCCTCTTTCAAACCTGCATACTTAAAAAAAATATTTGTCTTTTGAAGATATCCACAGATATTAAATCTATGCTGTTCTATTAATATGACCCTAAATATGTGCTGCTTTGCTATCTGCAATCCCCTGAGCACAAATATAGTCTGCCCTCACCCTATCCTCCCACCACCCCACCAGGAATAGGGTTCCTTTTGTCCTCACCTGCCACCCCACCAGCCTCCATATCCAACTCATAATTCTCTGTAGCTTCTGCCATCTCCAGCGGGATCTTTCCTCTACCCCTCCGCCACTTTTCTGCTTTCCGTAGAGATTGTTCCCTACGTGACTCCCTTATCTATTCGTCTCTCCCCACTGATCTCCCTCTTGGCGCTTATCCTTGCAAGTGGAACAAGTGCTACACCTGCCCCTACACCTCCTCCCTCACTACCATTCAGGTTCCAAACAGTCCTTCCAGGTGAGGCGACACTTCACCTGTGAGTTTGTTGGGGTTATTTGCTGTATTCGATGCGGCTTCCTGTATATCGACGCAGATTGGGAGACTGCTTCGCCAGAAAAAATGGGATCTCCCAGTGCTACCCATTTTAATTCCACTTCCCATTCCCATTCTGACATGTCAGTCCATGACCTCCTCTACTGTCACATGAAGGCCGCTCTCAGGTTGGAGGAGCAACACCTTGTGTGCTGTCTGGGTGGCCTCCAACCTGATGGCATGACGTCAATTTCTTGAACTTATGGTACTATCCCCTCTTCTTCACCATTCCTCATTCCAATTTCCCTCTCTTACCTTATTTATTTACCTGCCTATCACCTCCATCTGATGCTCCTCCCCACACTTTCCTTTCTTCCATGGCTTTCTGTCCTCTGCTGTCAGATTCCCCCTTCTCCAGCCCTGTATCTCTTTCACCAATCAACTTCCCAGCTCTTTTCTTCACTCCTCCCCCCTCCCTGCTCTCCCCTCCTCGGTTTCACCTATCACCTTGTGGTTCTTCTCCCCCTCTCCCCACTTTCTTACTCTGACTCCTCATTTTTTTTCCAGCCTTGAAGATTCTCGGCCCAAAACGTCAACTGTACACTTTTCCATAGATACTGCCTGGTCTGCTGAGTTCCTCCAGCATTTTGTGTGTGTTGGTTGTATCGTGGAATAACCCTTGATTTGCCTTTTTATCAAATACACATTAAAGAATTATATAGACAACAATGGTTAACCATTATCAGAACCGACAGATAACTTCATAAATAGCTGATCATATCATTCCTTTTTTGTGTTGGCCCAGGACTTACTACTGTGGGCCAGAAAGAACCAAAATCTACAAATCAGTGAAGAGGATTGAGGCAATGGCAATGGAAACAGACAAGGCAAATTACTTTGTTCTTGCCATTTGGTCACAGGGATGGAGGTGGCCATTTTGTGAGACGTTTCTTACAGCTGCTATTTTGTGAACTGTTTGGTAAACTGGTTCTTGCTCAGTTAACTTAATTAGTAAACTTAATCTGTTAACTTGTTTAACTTAATCAGAGCAAGGGAACATATAATGCACTGCGCAGTTTGATAATCTGCTAAATCTGTAACCATTTTCAGATAAGAAGCTGTTTATTCTGTAAAATTGCAGTCTTGTAGAAGGAGCAGCCTGTGATCTGGTGAGTCCAGTCTGGGTCGTGTTTGGCTGACCTAGTTAGACTGTTTTGAACCAGTGTGAGTTTGAAGTAATAAAAGACATTACCTGGGGCACAAAGCTGGAGGAAAGAGCCATAAAGCAATACTGTTTGTAGGCCTGAGCCACATCCAATGAGAAGCTGACACAGGTCATTGTGCCAACAAAATTGAACCATCATAGATTGATCTGATAAGGAAAAGAATAAGAATGGGGGATATTAGGAGCACCTAACAGCAACAACTGATCATTGCAAAATGGATGACCCTACGCCAGAAATGTGGAGATTACGTCAAGATCAACAGGAATGCCAGGCCAGCATAGACTCCTTCTCCAGGGTATTACCTTTTCTATTCTTAGACTATTCATGCAGGGTCAGAGAAACCTAGTGGGTGATATTTAGTTTGTAAATTCACCTGCCTGTTAGCCGAGACAATTAAAGGTATTTGTCAGTAAATACAGATTTTCTCTGTGCCTAACTGATACTATTGTTGAAGGTTAATGCATGTACCACTGCTGTCATTTGATGCAAATGTATAGAAGTCTGGACCTACCTTTTGCAGATGCCCTGTTGCTGACTTGGTCCTGAACCAGAACGATGAAGACCTGCAAGATGACAGGGCATCGAGTGTTGTAATTTCATCAAGACCATTCCACCTCATTCAAATAAATAAGCTCATTGCTACTGTATAACAGTGGGCAGACAGTCAACAAATTCATGGTCCAGTGCTGGACTCCAGGAGTTAAATCAGAGTTCAGTCATGAAATTGCTGGCAAAGCTCAGCTGGAAAGTTCAGCACTTCCGTGTTTGGGTTGCAGTCCTGAACTTCCTGACCCTTCTCAGGAGAGTAGGAGGCTATTCTGGCAATTCAGTGGGGGACTGCTATTATTTCCTGGAAAGATGTGATCCATTAATGTCCAATCCTATTATATGTGTCTAATGTCCGTTACTACACTCTTAAAAATAGTGACTACCATTTTGTTAATACCAATACCATGACTGCAGGCCTTTGGGTCACTGTCTTATTTAAACAGAAGTATTACATCTGCTACCTTCTAATGTGCAAAGGTTAATGCCAGCATTGATAAGGCACAAGCTAGGAATGTGATAGAGAAAACTTCGCTGATTGAGGTACATGCAGGTGCAGCAACATTCAAGAAAATAAAACGTGCTACAAATATCCAACAGGTCAGGAAGCAACTATGGAAAGAGAAACAGAGTTAACGCTTCATGCCTGAGACCTTTCATCGGAACTCAACGTAGGACAAAGCAACACATTTGAATGACAACTCGTCCATCACCTTAAACTTTTACTCCCTGCACTGTACCTACTTCTTATCTTTTATCCATTTAGATACAGTACAATAACAGGGCCTTCCAGCCCAAGAAGCCCATGCAACCCAATTATGCTCATGTGACCAAATAACTTACAATCCTGCACAAACTCTTTACAGACAGCAGCAGAATCGAACACGTACCATGCCCAGCCCCCAAACTTCCCCGGCTATCATGACAGCACCCCCAAACCTGAGGCTTCTAACATGAAGGAGAACAAAGGTGACAGGCTCATGGGAACACCACCTTTCCTTCCAAGTCGTACAGTATCCTGATCTGAAAATGTAGACTTCCATTTTCACCAGACTGAAATCACTGAATTTTCCATCCAATAACAAGATGGTTGCTCACTACCAACTTCCCAACAACATCCAAAGGAGGGCAAAAAATGATAGTCTTGTCAGAATCAGGATTAATATCACTGGCACACAATATGTGGTGAAATTTGTTGTTTTATACAACAGCACATTGCAATACCTAACGATAATAAGCCTATAAACTGCAATAACTATATATAAAAATAATTAAATAATTAGTGCAAGAAAAAGTAGTGAAATAGTTTTCGCAGGTTTGCTGTCCATTCAGAAATCTGATGGTGGAGGGGAAGAACCTGTTCCTGAAATGTTGAGTATATGTCTTCAGGCTCCTGTGCCTCTTCCTTGATGGCACAATGAGAAGAGGGCATGTTGTGGGTGATAGGGGTCTTTAATGATGAATGCTGCCTTTTAAACCCGGTCTGGTTGAAATCCCCCATGATGATAGGGAAAGCACTTGTGTGCACTGTTTTGAGACTGCTGATCATGGAGCTCAGCTCCTCCAGTGCCTGCCTGACTTAGGCCTGAGGTGGAATGTACACCACTACCAGGATGATAGCGGAAACTCCCTTGGCAGATAAAGATGGATGACATATGATCTCTGGATGTTCCAGGTTGGGTGAGCAGGATTGTGACAGAATTGCCTTATCTGTGCCCCACAATGAGTTAATCATAAAGCATACCCCACCTTCTCTACCTTTAAATGACAGAAGTAAACTGTCTCTGTGGAAAATGATGAAGCCATCAGGCTGTAGTGCTGTATCTGAAATGGCAGTGGTGAGCCATGTTTCCATGAAGCAAAGTACACCATAGTCCCTGATGTCCCTCTGATATTGCAGTCTTGCTCTGAGATTTTCAATTTTATTTTCCAGAGATGGTACATTCACCAGCAGGATAGTCGGGAGTGGGGGGGGGGGGTGGGTCAAAGACCTCTGCGTTTGAATCAGACCTGTGGACCAGCTTGTTGTTCACGCTTATATTTTCTTAATGGGGAACTGCACTTGTGGCCTGAGTCTGTCGTCCAAGATCTGCTGATTTTTGACTATTAGTAGATTTTTTAAACATCTTAAAATGAGGCAGTGACTGTGGCTTTCAGCTGTAGTAGTCCTAAACGGGAATATTTGATGATTCCAATCGGAGCTGTGCAGAAGGAGTCTATTGAATTGCTAAATGTTTTTCATTGTAATTATTTACTATTGTCTGCATTATGCTTTTTAATGCAAATACACAATTTGTGTTTAGCTATTTTGCTCCTCAATTTATACATTTTCGTTCCACTGAATTGAAAACCTATGAGAAAGAAGCAGCATTAAACCATATGTGTATATATGTGTGTGTGTGTATATATGTATTTTCTCATCCCCAGTGTTTTGGACAATTAAATCACCCACGTATTCAAAATGAAATTCTCATTATTGTTTCTCAGAGCCATATTTCATTCAGGGTTAATAATTAACCTTGCTTTATTGCACAATATTTAACCTCGACTAGTGTGTCCCCTGATTGATTCCTGGCACACAAAGCTGAAGAAGTATTTGGTGCATTTATTGAACTTATCCATCACACCATTGCTGCTAATTTATTTTTTCTAGACTTTAAATAAACACATTCAACTTCTTGATTTACACCATGCCCAACGTTACAAGCATTGTTAAAATTTAAAACCACCCACCATTATATTATTCAAAACTACTTTACTTCCTTATTTTTGTTGGCTTCATGCAAAACAGTTCTGAGTTTTTTTTTGATACAAGTTTTAATGCAAATTCTTTGCACTTTCATATATAGTGCCTTCAGTTTTACATTACTTTTTAAACTTTGCCCCTTTCCTACCAGGTTTTACTTTTACCAAGTCACTGTTTGGCACTGACAGTTTGGAATTTCTCTTGCAGGTTTTGAACTTGCATTTCGTTGAAACCTCTCACCACCTCTTCATTATTTTAACACCCTCTTTTCACACTAGCAACTTTAAAAGTCAGGGCTTCCAGTCCAGTTTAAGTGGATCCATCTTAATGGAACAGCTCCCTCTCTCTAGAATTGGCAGGATTGCTCACGAATCAAAATCCCACATCTTTTTCTCAATTCTCATCCACAATTGAAGTTGTCATCTGTCCTGTTGCTCATTTACACATGCTGCAATTGATAGTGCAGAAGTTGTTAGGTGGGCTTCGGTATGGATCCGAGTTAAAACTCTCCCGCTAGAATAATAAGTGTAGGGAGAGTAAAATCGGCTCCAAATTGAAAAGTTCAGCATTTTCTGTTTCTATTTCAAATACCCTTAATCTGCAAATTAAAAAAAATTCTGTCCCTAGAACTTCATTCTTGCTTATTTTATTATTGAAGGTTGATTGAATCATAACCATTTAGTCCTTCCCTTACATTCCACAGTTAAGAAGAGTCTTGTGTCTATTAGATAAAGCCAAAGGGTGAATCTCTGCTTGCACTCACTTATAGGATCCCTTTACCTGTCTGCCTCACAGCTACACCTTCTTGCCCCTGAGCATTGACTGGACCTCTATCAATACCTAACTTAACGAAGTGTCACTGATTCTTGGATCAGAATGGCCAGTCTTTCTTTCTTGTTCTCCAGGGTAACTCCACTTTGGATTCCAGCTTTGTGACCCAGAGGAGGATGTCTCAAAACACTGACACTTGCTACACTTGTTGTGTGGGATCACCAGGCTTCACAAGCTCCAACATGCTCCAGTTGTAGCAAACCACTATCTGATCTTGGTTTATGCAATGAATTAAGATTTCTGGGTCTTCTGCCTACTTCATATTTGCTCCAGTGATAAGCCACACAGCTACTTTGAGATCTCTTCCTGAACCGCGACATTACTGGACCCCCGTCAGAATTGCCAAAAGCTGTTGACTTCATCTTATCAATATCCTGTAGTCCTACACTTACTCCCTATCCAAAACAAGGCAGAATTCCCCTGATCATTGCCTTCCACCCCTCTTCCCACATTTGACAGATCATCCTCTTCAATTTCCACCAGCCAGCCTGACCTGCTGGGCACTTCCAACATTATATTTTTATTTTTGAATTATTGTAAGTGGTTATGTTAATGTAGCACGCTGCACCTCATCAGCTGTTCAGGAGCTGGGATCTGGGGACTTTTAGACCTGTATTATGAGTTACTTTATCCAGACCAGGATTCTATTAACTAACATTTATTATATAATGAGCTTTGAACTTTGAAATATGATTTGTAAGTTTGAGACGCACAATTCTCTATTTGGAGGATTTCACAATCTCTTTGCTTTACTCTCTCTAGATATTTGGATAACCACCCTGAGCAAAAGGCAGCAACCTCTCAAGAAACTTGTGAAAAGTGGTTCGATCCCCACGGCATTTTCTTGCTACTTTTACAGAATTTAGCATTTGATCATCGGGTCTTACTAGACTTCTTGATTTCCTCCGAAACTTGCTTCCTGGAGTACTTGGTGAAATATCTGCGGCTTCTTCGAAGGGACTGGCAGTTCTTCCGTTACACTTGCGCTCAGTTTGATGCCACTCCCGAACCACTTAGTCCACCTCCAGTCAATGAAGTTTGTGACAGCCATCATTTCACTGTTGAGATAGAACAAGATGGTCATACTCTCAGTAAAGGTTCAAGAAAAGCATTTGTAAGCCCTCAGATACCACTGTCTCACCTATCCAAAGAGAAGCCTTGGCCTAGCCACAACCCTCACCTTGTGATGAACAGTGAAAGGACCCAGCTGCTCGGTCTGCCCCAAAGCCTAGTGGATTACGATAGCTCAGAGAACTCGGAGAGTGATGAAGAGGAAACCGTTTGTGTGAATACTGCCAGCCTGGGAGGCAGTGAGGGAGATTTTGAGAGGAATAACACAGAAACAACCGATAAGGAAGCACAACACAAGCCAGAAACAATTGGAAGCATCAAAGGTATAAATTCACACAGTTGTGAAAAGAACCCAGAAATGGAATTATCCTTGGAGGGAATGTTTAAGAAATCAACGGGTTGTTTGATTGAGCTGAGGAAAGCCATTGGCCGATTGCAGGGAAGGGATCTGTTTCCATACAATGCAACACCCCTGCTAAAACTGCTGTTGGATATTGAGGCATGCCACAAACATGATGCAGTCTCTGAATAACCAGCAATGAAGCAAATTTCATCATTGATACTGGTCACACAACAGGCTCTAAGCTCTGGATTTTATATTATAGAACTGCTCACTGGAAATAAATTTCTGTAATGTTTGTGCCACATTGTATTGTTTTCATGTTATCTATTTTTGGGAGGAGATGTTTTAATGTTTTATTCAGTTGTCTATGGCCTTTGCCTCACAACGTCAGAGACCCAGGTTCGATCTTGCGTCAGGTTTGCACATTCTCCCTATGACTGCAAGTTTCCTCAGTTACTCTAATTTCTTCCCATATCCTAAAGACATGGTGGTTGCTAGGCTAGTTGCTAGGTAAATTGCTCCTAATGTGTAGATGAGTATTGAAATTTTGAGTAAATTGGTGAGAATGTGGGGTGAGTAACAAAATGTAGCTAACACAACGTTATTGTAAATGGGTGTGTGATTTTTGACATGGACTCAGTGAGCAGGGGCATATACCCATGCTGTAACTCTCCATGACTCATTAATTTATGATTCATACTGGTAAATAAAAAACAGCAAAAATCCAATGTTAAACTGTTCAGTAAATTGAGGTTCAAAAGAGGAATGATCTTTTTGAAATGTATAAGATTCTGAGAGGAAATGCAGGTTGAACGTTAAGATGTTTCCCATAGTGAGAGTTATCTAGAACTAGGGACCATACATATGGAATGAGGGAATTTGCATTTCAAACAGACTTCAAGAGGAACATCTTCTCTGAGGTTTGTGAATTTTGGAATTCTATACTCCAGAGACCTGTGGAGGCAGTATTAGTGTGTCATTGAATATACTCAAAAAGAAAGGCATTTTAATAAGGAAAATCAGGTAAGTATTGATCAACCAAAGTTAGATCAGCCATAATCTTACTGAATAGCAGAGTGTATCTGGGAACTCATTACGTACTCCTGCTTATGTACCTTGTCTTTTTGGGAAAAATATAAACATTTGCTCTGGAATGAAGAGCTGGATATGAAATTGGATAATCTACTCCCTTCTGAACTGAAACATGCACGACATTGGGTGGATTATAGTGTTTGAAAGCCTTAGGTTGGCATTGAAACTAGGGCAAACATTAAATAGAAATATAAATCTTAAGATATTTCAGAATGTAACGTCACCAGGGAAGGGAGATGGGAAGATTATGAAAGCAACATAGATTAGGGGGTGTCGATAAAATATAACATGAGAATGGAAGCAGGAGTAGGCCAAATGTGCCCTGATGCCTGCTTCGTCATTACTAGCCCTCAACTGTTCTGCCCTCGATCCCATTTGTCTTTAATATAGCCAATTTCTGAGCACCCACTGTCTTGAAGCAGAGGACTTCTAATGATTCATAGTCCTCAGAAACTTCTCATCTCTCACCCTTGACTTTACATCTAGAGATTTTTTCTAATGGCATCATCTCTTTAAAATTCAAGAGAGTACTCAGTGCATCTTAATAAGACAACCATGTCATCTTGGAAATCAATCCAGAGGAAATCTGTAGCGCTTCCTCTATCAAAGTTCAAAGTAAATTTATTATCGAAGTATGTATACGTCACCATATATTATCCTGAGATTCATTTTCTTGCAGGCTTTCACAAAAAACACAGCAGAATCAATGTAAAACTACTCACAAAGACTGACAAGCAACCAAAGTACAAATGTTAACTCTCCTGCTCTGACCTACTAAATAGTTCACCTTTTTAAAAAAATTTTCAAAGTAGAAATAGGACAATAAAATTGCACCCAGTGCTCCAGCAGTTGCCTCACAAAAACCTTCACTTACTCTTGTCCTCAAGTTCCTTGCAGTTAAATGTAGCATACCATTGGCTTTTCAAATTGTTTTATGTATTTGCATAACTTGTAAATAGATCCTCGAACTTTTCAGAACTCAGTTTTTACCAGCCCTTCTCCATTTAAAATATTTTCTATTACTCCTGCAATGTAAATTACATTGCCTGCTATCCACACTGTATTCCTTCTGCTTTCTTGCTCTCTTTTTAGCAGCTATGTTTTCTAGTACTTTTGCAACCAGCTTTGTATTATAAACAGAACTTGATGTATTACATTTTGGCATTTTACATAAATCAGAACTTTGATCAAACATAATTGAGGCAACTGTATTGATTTTCACAGCAACCTCAATAATAAAAGCCTGTTAACCTGTCTGTTTTCACCCTTTAACCAATCCTCCATCCGTCTTAACTTCATGCCAAGAATCTCATGAGCCCTTCATTGAATGCCTTTTGAAATCTGCAATGTGCTATTCACTGAATTCCCATTAAAAAGACAGACACAATACATTTAATTGCCCTTTTAACCATTTTCTTTTGCCTTTTCTTCTCTCAGCCTCTAAGGAATTAACAATTTTGCTAATTACACCTGTAGAAATATGTGTATACGTGTTTTGCTAATTTCCTTGTTCAATTTTTTCCTTGTCTATCACTGTTTTGATCATCCTAATCTTGGCAAGAATATATATTTATTTTAATCTTGTGCTTTCTTGAGCCTCTATTTAGCCACAAATTATTTTTTTATCGTAGAGTTTTCCTTTTGACAACTGGAATTTAATTTCAGAGTTATGCAAAGTTTAAAACGAACAGGAAGTGATAAGGAGAGAGTTTAAAAGGAGCAGAGGGAATCAGGTCCAATGAGTGGAGAGTAGAAAGGCAAGGAGAAAGAGGCCCAGTCACAACTTGTTCTTGGCAGCCCCTGCCAAAGTGTGGCATTGCGGTAATTGTTGGTTATTTCCACCCAGTCACTGTCTTTGTGTCCCTTCTGATTGGCCAAGAGATGTAAATCAGGAGACATCTGTACAGCTAAGAAGTGTAAAATCTAAAATAATTAAATTGAAACCAATTAATTAAACAGAGCAGAGAAAGCTGGGCAGATACTGTATGTGTAGCTGTCTCAAGTAGAATTGGTGGACGCCATTTGAGGTTCATGAGTGATGCTGGGAAACAAAGAAATGATATGTTTTAAACCAATACATCAGTGTTCAGCTGGAGTGTACCACAAACATCCCCAAGATGATCAAAGGACTGGTTTCAAAGAGGAGGGAAGAATTTGCAACAATTCCTTTCAAAAGAGCCAAAGTACTGGGAATAGTAATGGGAGAGGTGGGCCAGACTCAATGACCTGCAGCTAGGAGTTTAGGCTACAGAGGTAAAAGAGCCATTGTTCAAAGATTTTTTTCAAATATTTTAGTTCAGGTAGGACATCCATGGATAGGAAACCCACAAATATGATGCCTTGTTTGGGAGCAGAGAGAAACAAAAACTGGAACTATAAACATGAGGAAATCTGCAGATGCAGGTCCTGACGAAGGGTCTCGGCCCAAAACGTCGACTATACCTCTTCCTATAGATGCTGCCTGGCCTGCTGTGTTCACCAGCAACTTTGATGTGCGAAGCTGGAACTATAGGCCAGTTAGCTTAACACTTGTTATTGGACAGACATTCAGATAAGAGTAATTCAATCAATAACAAAGCTACATAGTTTTATAAAAGGGAAACTATGTTTAACAAATCTTTATTTGAGTTATTTGAGGCTATACCAAACACACATCATAAAAAAGAATCCTATAGAGTGACATACTTGGAGTTCCAGAGAGTATTTGATAATATGCCAGATAAAAAGCTAAGTATACCAAATAAAAGCTAGGGAAATGTGTTAACATTGATTAGAAATTGTTTATTACCTAGAAAACAGAGTTAGAGATTAATAGGTCCTTTTCATAATGGAAAGATGTGGGGTGCTGCAGGATCAAATGTTGACCTGAGATGTTTACTATGGAGGAGTGCAGGTGACACAAGTGTAAGTCAAAGGGCATGGTACAATGATGTTATTTGTTCTCTAACCGGATATCGATTGATTATTTTGCCTACTTGGCAGATAGAGATTAGGATGAGAAATTGTCAAGTCATGCACTGCAGAAACAAAAGCAAAAGACAGATTTCCCAAATTATATTGGTCACTTTCCTCACGTACCTGTATAATCTATATCAGTGCCAATTTTCTCCCACTGTGCAGATGCTGCCTAGTGTGATATTTCCAATGTTTTCTGTTTTCACCTTATACCTACAAGTTATGACTCCAGTTTTGGATGTAAATACATCAACTTCTAACCCAATATCATGCCTTTGCACATTAAGATAATCCTTTCTTTGGAGATGTTACCATGAAATTATAATTAACCCTTTTACATTTCAAAACAAAATTTCTAAAACAGCCTGAAAATATTATTCATGCTGAAATCAGAAATAAAAAAGCTGAAAATATAGGAAATACTATAAGGTTGGGCATGGAATGATAAATGAAACATTAACTCTATTTCTCTCTCCATAGAAAGCCTGATGAATATTTCCAGCACATTCTATTGTTATAAGTGAAACAGCCTTTCTACTGGAAGCCTTTTCCCTGGAAGATTCTGCAATGAATTATGCAAGAAAACTGTCCCAGGAGTATTAGATTATTATCCTCCAAACTGACGAAATCCTATTGTATTTCTTTTTTCCCTGTAAATGCCTGCAAGAAAATGAATCTCTAGGTAAAAGATACATACTTTGGTAACAAATTTACTTAGAACTTAGAACTTAGAAGTTGAACTTTTAACTGTTTTTACTTATGTTATAATGGTCTATCCACAGTGCGTCTACTGTCCAAGGGTCCATAAATTACACTAACAAGTTTTCATGTGCCTTGTTATCTATTATCTACACACACCTCTGCATTTTTCAAGTTCAGGTTCTTCCTTGCAACCATCCTTGTGTTTTCCTTTATGACCTGTGTGTCTCTATGGAATTTCAAAACTCTGTATTTAGATTTCAGCCCTTAATGAAGACCTGAACCATAAACTCTATCTCTTCACAACCATTGCTTCATTTGCTGAGCACTTTCTGCATATCGTCTTTTTATTTTAGTTCATAAACTTCCTTCTTGTTGCTTTATAATGGCTATTCTTGTTTAATTTACTTATATTATTACAGACAAAACAGAGATAAAGCAGAGGTTAAAGTCAGAGGCAATTTGTTCGCATTTTGTTTGAAATAACTCATTGATTGGTGCACAATTATTGCTAAACTCTGTCCCATCCTGTTATACTCTGTTTGTCCAAGTTGCTTCATGTGCTGCAGCCTTGACTTCCCTGCCTAAGTGTTTTCATTTCCCTTCAAATGATTTCTACTGTTTTACTTACAGTTCATTATCCAGCCCCACATCTTTAGATTCAAATCATATCCATAACCAGCATTATTTAGTATAGTGGTACACTGATTCCCACCTAGTTGTCCCATCCCATCCATAATAAGAGAGAAGACCATAAGATATAGGAGTAGAATTAGGCTATTTGGCCCCATTGCATCTGCTCCACCATTTCATCATGGCTGATCCAATTTTCCTCTCAGCCCCAATCTCCTGCCTTCTCCCTGTATCCTTTCATGCCCTAACCATTCAAGGATCTATCAACCTCTGCCTTAAATATACATAAAGACTTAGCCTCCACAGCTGCCTGTGGCAAAGAGTTCCACAAATTTACCACTCTCTGGCTAAAGAAATTCCTCCTCATCTCTGTTCTTAAAGGAAGCACCACTATTCAGAGGCTGTGTCCTCTGGTCCTAGACTCTTCCACCACAGGAAACTTCCTCTCCACATCCACTCTATCAAGGCCTTTCACATTCAATAGGTTTCAATGAGATCATCTTGGAATCATTTTCATGAACGTCCTTCTCTAGTTTCAGCATATCCTTTCTAAGATAACAGGCCCTGCTCATAATACTCCAAGTGAGGCTCCGCTAGTGCTTTATAAAGTTTCAACATTACACCCTTTTTTTTATATATTCTAGTCCTCTTGAAATGAACGCTAACATTGCTTTGGCCTTCCCCACCACAGACTCAACCTGTAAATTTGCCTTTAGGAAATCCAGCACAAGGACTTCCAAGTCCCTTTGCACCTCTGTTTTCTGTATTTTCTCTGCATTTAGAAAATAGTCAACCCTTTCATTTCTTCTACCAAAATGTATGACCAATGATGCCAATGCTCCATGAAATGAAACCATGTGATGGAAGCAGACCACGTTGGTGGATGAGGAAATGGAGGGCCGTTGAATCAGTGATTTAGTACAACAACTCTACATCCATTCTCACACAGAGTTCTCATTCTCATTTTCACATACACAGAGTAATACAGTGAGGAAACCAGCCATTTGGCCCTCCTAGCCTTTGCTAAATGAAGTAATCAATACTTAAGAGTAATACTGCACGAATCACATTTAGTTCTGTCCACATCCCCATCAACTCCCCTCAGATCTCATCTACATTCCAGGGACAATGTGTGGTCTCTTTCTATGCAATATGGAACAAGGCCATTCAGCCCCTTTAGTCAATGTCAGCTCTCAGAGCAATCCAATTCTGCCATTTATTTCCCTACAACCCATTTCCTCACACTGATATTTCTGCCATCCATCTATGCCGGCAGTAACTTACAGTACCTATTTAACCCAACCATCACATCTGGGATGTGGAAGGAATCTGGAGCAGTCTGCACACCACATAGGAGGTCAGAATCGAATCCATGTAGTTGGGGCCATGCGACAGTGGCACTCCTCATGGGGCCATTGTGCTGTCGGAGGCTCTGGGATTCATTCCCAGGGTTAGCTGTTCAGTAATCATCAACATTCATGATTATTGCAGATAGAATGAGAAAAACAGATTTGATAAAGGGAGAGAGAAACTCTGTCAACACAAAATACTCTGCAGATGCTGGGGTCAAAGCAACACTCACAACATGCTGGAGGAACTCAGCAGGTCGGGCAGCAACGTTTTGGGCTGGAACCCTTCGTCAGGACTCAGCACCACTCACTACACACTGGAGGAACTTAGCAGATCGGGCAGTATCCGTGGAAACAATCAGTCAACGTTTCGAGCTGGAATCCTTCTCAGGACTGGATGAAGGGTTCCGGCCCGAAACGTTGACTGATCGTTTCCACGGATGCTGCCCGATCTGCTGAGTTCCTCCAGTGTGTTGTGAGTGTTGCTTTGACCCCAGCATCTGCAGAGTATTTTGTGTTTGAGAGAAACACTATGATTGGATGTCTGCATGAAGAATAAATGTCTAGTTTCTTGCAACATTGTGTATTTCCTTGCAAAACAGAAAGACACTACAACATCAAAGGTAATGAGAAACAGCTGGAGACATACAAACTGCTGTAACAGTACACAATTAGTGCTAGCAAGTCACCTCAACCTTCCTGACCCAAAATATTAAAAAAGGTCTTAATAACATGTTAAAGAATAACCCAGTAGGATTCATCACAAAATGACTGAGGTTTCTTCCCTCAAATTTGATGTTGGCGCAACTTTTTTTTGTGTGATGATATTTAGTTGATTGTAAAATAACTCTGTGAAATGAACCTGGCCATGAAGATCAAGTAGAATCATCGAGACTTACAGAACAGAAACAGGTCGTTCAATCCACACTGACCATCAGGTACCCATTTCTGCGAAACCGAAACTTGGTCTGTAACCTTCAACGCCTAGGAATTTCAAGTGCTCATCCAGCTACTTATTAAAACTTGTTAGAGTACCTGCCTCCACTACTCACTCAGACTGTGTGTCCCTAACCCTGTGTGAAAAATTCCTTCTCAGAGCCCCTCCAAGTACCTTACTTCTTATCCTGGCACTGCAGACTTCTAGTTCTAGATACCTCTGCAGTGGGGAAGTTTCCTAATACCTACCTATTATAATTTAGTATACTTCTATCAGGTTTATTTAGTTATCTCCAATCCAAGGAAAGCATACCCTGCCTATTCACAGTCTCCTCATAACTGAAATGCTCCAACATCCTGGTGAATCTCCTCTGTACCGTCTGCAGTGCAAACATGTCCTTTCAGTAATATGGTCACTGGAACCGTGCACAGTACTTGAGCAGAGGCCAAACCAATGTTCTGTAAACTTCTTGCTCTTACATTCTTTGCTCCATGTGCCTTTTTCACCATGTTAACCACCTGCGCCTTCACCTTCATGGGTTCTTGGACATGTACACTGTGGTTCCTCAGATCTTCAGGACTCCATATAACTCTCCCATTCATTGTTTATGTCCTATCCTTATTAATCCTCTCAAAGTGCATCACCTCACACTTATCAGAATCAATTCCATCTGTCCACCTTACCAATCTATGCCATCATTTAGCATGAGGCTCTCCTCATTACAAGCCATCCTCAGGTAATGAACAGTTTCTGTCTTTACTAACATCATTTAAATCAATTCTGTCTTTAAGTCGGAAAATACTCACAAAACACTCACATGGTAACTACACCTCCACAGTCCACAGTGGAGAGTGAGAGAAAGTTGGGGGGGGGGGGGGAACTAGCTCTGTCATTTGTAGGAATGAACTTATGTCGGTACGTCAGACCTTTGGATTCAATAACATTACAGGAGTTAATTTGTATGTAGGGTGGTCCATAACTTGGGTGTTCATAACTCAGGGACACTTGTGCCATTTGAAACTTACTAAGAATACTTCCTCTGTTTATACCCAAACTTTAGAGTATATAACAGGCAGTAAAGAGTCCACTGGACACAGGTTTCCAGTCACAGAAACAACACTCCCATCTATCTATATACTAGCTGAAGAAATTCTCCTAGATGCACTTTAAAAAATCCACCCCTTCTATGCCTTTCAGACTCTAAGTTCTGAGCTCTACCCATGTGGTCTCATTTGAAAAACCTTATAGGGCACCTTCCCTCACTACTGCCATTGTGGACTCCTTATCAGTATTGCAATGCCAGGAGTTGTGTCTTCCCCCTGCTGGGACTAAAGATTCTATATCCTGAAATGTTGAGTTGCCAATTCTGTTCTTCTTTCAACCATGTCTCAGTAACAGCAGCGGATGAGCGAATATACAGAAAACAGCAGATTAGAATAACAACAGAAAAGGATGTAGACACTTAAAGATAAAAATGATCAATTCAGGAAGGGCCAATAACAACGGAATAGGAATAGATCTGAAGCAACGCATGAAAAACGCTGGAGGAACTCAGCATCTATGAAAAAGAGTAAACAGTCGACGTTTCGGGCCGATGCCCTCCACTGTTTATTCTTTTCCATAGATGCTCCCTGGTCTGCTGAGCTCCTCCAGCATTTTGTGTGTTGCTTTGGATTTCCAGTATCTGCAAACTTTCTCGTGTTTATGAACAAACTTGGCCTGGATAATTGGAATTGAAACTTGGCAGGAAAAACTGCTTTTAAGTTCAAGACGTTTTAGCTGCAGTCTGGGTATGTTTCCAAGGGGTGGAAGAGAAATGAAATAAATTCAAAGGTCTCAGGATGACCAAGAAGATAGAGAGTAAAACAGAGAAGGGGAAAAAAAACAACTATGTGACAATTGAAAATAGGGCTGAGTAAGGAAAGTTCAGAGAGCAAATGATAAAGGACTGAGATTAAAAAGTGTTCACAAGAAGAAGATTAGCAACAAAAATAAATATTCTATAGGTATGTGAACAGGAAAAAGGTTTAGAGGGGAGAGATGGGGCCAACTAAAGGCCAAAAAGGATATAATTGAAGAAAGGGACTTAGCTGAGGGACTAAATAGGCCCTTGAATCTAGAGTATATTTAGGGCTTCTGTAATTTCCTCCTTTTACTCTGCATTTCATCTGGCTGGGGTGACTTATCCACTTTAGGTTTAGCTAGCCATTCTAATACCTTCTCTTTCTCATTAATTCATCTGTCCAGAATTTCAGCCACACCTTCCTTTGCTGAGATTTCATTACCTTCTTCAAAAATGAAAGAGCCTATTTAATGTTGCCCAGGGACTGGAAATGTTGTAGGATAAAAATGTTGAAAAAGGATAAACACATTAAATATAGAATCATGCATTTAGCTTCATATTGGTGAAAGTTCAAGAGACAATAATCAGGGAGAGTCTTGTTATTAACAAATGATGTCTAATGTGTCTAACAATCCTCTGATGAAGTAACAGGGAAAGCTGTTGATGGAATTGCAATATATAGACTTCCAAAAGCATTCGGCAAGACTTGTCATCAAAGTGGAATAAGAGTTATTGTAGCGGCATGGACAGAAGTTTAACAAAGGAACAGAGAACACAACAGTATTAAACATAGAAACGTAGAAAATAGGTGCAGGAGTAGGCCATTCGGCCCTTCGAGCCTGCACCGCCATTTATTATGATCATGGCTGATCATCCAACTCAGAACCCTGCCCCAGCCTTCCCTCCATACCCCCTGATCCCCATAGCCACAAGGGCCATATCTAACTCCCTCTTAAATATAGCCAATGAACTGGCCTCAACTGTTTCCTGTGGCAGAGAATTCCACAGATTCACCACTCTCTGTGTGAAGAAGTTTTTCCTAATCTCGGTCCTAAAAGGCTTCCCCTCTATTCTCAAACTGTGACCCCTCGTTCTGGACTCCCCCAACATCGGGAATAATTTTCCTGCATCTAGCCTGTCCAATCCCTTTAGGATTTTATACGTTTCAATCAGATCCCCCCTCAATCTTCTAAATTCCAACGAGTACAAGCCCAGTTCATCCAGTCTTTCTTCATATGAAAGTCCTGCCATCCCAGGAATCAATCTGGTGAACCTTCTTTGTACTCCCTCTATGGCAAGGATGTCTTTCCTCAGTTCAGGGGACCAAAACTGCACACAATACTCCAGGTGTGGTCTCACCAAGGCCTTGTACAACTGCAGTAGTACCTCCCTGCTCCTGTACTCGAATCCTCTTGCTATAAATGCCAGCATACCATTTGCCTTTTTCACCACCTGCTGTACCTGCATGCCCACTTTCAATAACTGGTGTATAATGACACCCAGGTCTCGTTGCACCTCCCCTTTTCCTAATCGGCCACCATTCAGATAATAATCTGTTTTCCTATTTTTGCCACCAAAGTGGATAACTTCACATTTATCCACATTAAATTGCATCTGCCATGAATTTGCCCACTCACCCAACCTATCCAAGTCACTCTGCATCCTCTTAGCATCCTCCTCACAGCTAACACTGCCACCCAGCTTCGTGTCATCCGCAAACTTGGAGATGCTGCATTTAATTCCCTCATCCAAGTCATTAATATATATTGTAAACAACTGGGGTCCCAGCACTGAGCCTTGCGGTACCCCACTAGTCACCGCCTGCCATTCTGAAAAGGTCCCATTTATTCCCACTCTTTGCTTCCTGTCTGCTAACCAATTCTCTATCCACATCAATACCTTACCCCCAATACCGTGTGCTTTAAGTTTGCACACTAATCTCCTGTGTAGGACCTTGTCAAAAGCATTTTGAAAATCCAAATATACCACATCCACTGGTTCTCCCCTATCCACTCTACTAGTTACATCTCAAAAAATTCTATGAGATTCGTCAGACATGATTTTCCTTTCACAAATCCATGTTCACTTTGTCCGATGATTTCACCGCTTTCCAAATGTGCTGTTATCACATCTTTGATAACTGACTCCAGCAGTTTCCCCACCACCAACGTTAGGCTAACCGGTCTATAATTCCCTGGTTTCTCTCTCCCCCCTTTTTTAAAAAGTGGGGTTACATTAGCCACCCTCCAATCCTCAGGAACTAGTCCAGAATCTAACGAGTTTTGAAAAATTATCACTAATGCATCCACTATTTCTTGGGCTACTTCCTTAAGCACTCTGGGATGCAGACCATCTGGCCCTGGGGATTTATCTGCCTTCAATCCCTTCAATTTACCTAACACCACTTCCCTACTAACATGTATTTCGCTCAGTTCCTCCATCTCACTGGACCCTCTGTCCCCTACTATTTCTGGAAGATTATTTATGTCCTCCTTAGTGAAGATAGAACCAAAGTAATTATTCAATTGGTCTGCTATGTCCTTGCTCCCCATAATCAATTCACCTGTTTCTGTCTGTAGGGGACCTACATTTGTCTTTACCAGTCTTTTCCTTTTTACATATCTATAAAAGCTTTTACAGTCATTTTTTATGTTCCCTGCCAGTTTTCTCTCATAATCTTTTTTCCCCTTCCTAATTAAGCCCTTTGTCCTCCTCTGCTGAACTCTGAATTTCTCCCAGTCCTCAGGTGAGCCAATTTTTCTGGCTAATTTGTATGCTTCTTCTTTGGAATTGATACTATCCCTAATTTCTCTTGTCAGCCACGGGTGCACCACCTTCTTTGATTTATTCTTTTGCCAAACTGGGATGAACAATTGTTGTAGTTCATCCATGCAACCTTTAAATGCTTGCCATTTCATATCCACCGTCAATCCTTTAAGTGTCATTTGCCAGTCTATCTTAGCTAATTCACGTCTCATACCTTCAAAGTTACCCCTCTTTAAGTTCAGAACCTTTGTTTCTGAATTAACTATGTCACTCTCCATGTTAATGAAGAATTCCACCATATTATGGTCACTCTTACCCAAGGGGCCTCTCACGACAAGATTGCTAATTAACCCTTCCTCATTGCTCAAAACCCAGTCCAGAATAGCCTGCTCTCTAGTTGGTTCCTCGACATGTTGGTTCAAAAAACCATCCCGCATACATTCCAAGAAATCCTCTTCCTCAGCACCTTTACCAATTTGGTTTACCCAATCCACATGTAGATTGAAGTCACCCATTATAACTGCTGTTCCTTTATTGCACACATTTCTAATTTCCTGTTTAATACCATCTCCGACCTCACTACTACTGTTAGGTGGCCTGTACACAACTCCCACCAGCGTTTTCTGCCCCTTAGTGTTACGCAGCTCTACCCATATCGATTCCACATCTTCCCGGCTTATGTCCTTCCTTACTATTGCGTTAATCTCCTCTTTAACCAGCAACACCACCCCACCTCCTTTTCTTTCATGTCTATCCCTCCTGAATATTGAATATCCCTGAACGTTGAGCTCCCATCCTTGGTCACCCTGGAGCCATGTCACTGTGATCCCAACTATATCATAATCATTAATAACAATCTGCACTTTCAATTCATCCACCTTATTACGAATGCTCCTTGCATTGACACACAAAGCTTTCAGGTGCTCTTTTACAACTCTCTTAGCCCTTATACAATTATGTTGAAAAGTGCCCTTTTTAATGCTTGCCCTGGATTTGTCGGCCTGCCACTTTTACTTTTCTCCTTAGTACTAAAGAGTCTTTAAAGAGAGTGAACACTTGCAAGGCAGAAAGTCCTGATGGAATACCTGGTAATGCTCTGAAAACCTGTGCCAACCAACTGGCGGGGGTATTCAAGGGAAGGACATTTTCAACCTCTCACTGCTACGGGTGGAAGTTCCCACTAGCTTCAAAAAGGCAACAATTATGCCAGTGCCTAAGAAGAATAATGTGAGCTGCCTTAATGACTATCGCCCGGTAACATTCACATCTACAGTGATGAAATGCTTTGAGAGGTTGATTATGACTAGACTGAACTCCTGCCTCAGCAAGGACCTGGACCCGTTGCAATTTGCCTATCACCACAATAGGTCAACGGCAGATGCAATCTCCATGGCTCTCCATGTGGCTTTAGACCACTTGGACAACACAAACACCTATGTCAGGATGCTGTTCGTTGACTATAGTTCAGCATTTAATACCATCATTCCCACAATCCTGATTGAGAAGTTGCAGAACCTGGGCCTCTGTACCTTCCTCTGCAATTGGATCCTCTGCTTCCTAACCAGAAGACCATAATCTGTGCAGATTGGTGATAACATCTCCTCCGTGCTGACGATCAATACTGTTGCACCTCAGGGGTGTGGTGCTTAGCCCACTACTCTACTCTCTATATACCCATGACTGTGTGGCTAGGCATAGATCAGGTACCATCTATAAATTTGCTGATGATACAACCATTGTTGGTAGAATATCAGGTGGTGATGTGACGGCATACAGGAGTGAGATATGCCAGCTAGTGGAGTGGTGCCACAGCAACAACCTGGCGCTCAAAATCAGTAAGACGAAAGAGTTGATTGTGGACTTCCAGAAGGGTAAAATAAAGGAACACATACCAATCCTCATAGAGGGGTCAGAAGTAGAGAGAGTGAGCAGTTTCAAGTGCCTGGGTGTCAAGATCTCTGAGGATCTAACTTGGTCCCAACGTATCGATGCAGTTATAAAGAAGGCAAGACAGCAGCTATACTAGGAGTTTGAAGAGATTTGGTATGTCAACAGATACACCCAAAAACCTCTATAGATGTACCGTGGAGAGCATTCTGACAGGCTGCATCACAGTTTGGTATGGGGGCGGGGGGGCTACTGCACAGGACTGAGAGAAGCTTCAGAGGGTTGTAAATTTAGTCAGCTCCATCGTGGGTACGAGCCTACAAAGCACCCAGGACATCTTCAAGGAGTGGTGTCTCAGAAAGGCAGTATCCATTATTAAGGACCTCCAGCACCCAGGACATGTCCTTTTCTCACTGTTACTATCAGGTAGGAGGTACAGAAGCCTGAAGACACCCACTCAGCAATTCAGGAACAGCTTCTTCCCCTCTGCCATCGAATTCCTAAATGGACATTGAACCCTTGGACACTACCTCACTCTTTTTTAATATATATCATTTCTGTTTTTTGCATGATATTTAATCTATTCAATATACACTGTATAAAGTATACTGAATAAGATTTACTTATTTTTACCATATTATGTATTGCATTGAACTGCTGTTGTTAACAAATTTCATGTCACATGCCAGCGATAATAAACCTGATTCTGATTAAGTTTGCTTCTCATACTGTAATAAAGTGTACAATGGTAATCTTTATTTAAAATATTATTAAAACACTCAGTGACCACTTCAATAGGTACCTTATCCACATAAGAAAGTGGCCACTGAGTATGCTCGTGGTTTTCTGCTGCTGTAACCCATCCGTTTCAAGATTTGACGTATTGTGTGTTCAGAGATACTCTTCTGCACACCACTGTTGTAACACGTGGTTATTTGAGTTACTGTTGTTTTCCTGTCAACTTGAACCAGTCTGGCTATTCTCCTCTGACCTCTCTCATTGGCAAAGCACTTTCACCCACAGAACTACTGCTCACTGATTGTTTTTTTTTGTTTCTCGCACCATTTTCAGTAAACTCTTGAGACTGCTGTGCGTAAAATTCCCAGGCCATCAGCAGTTTCTGAGGTACTCAAACCACCCCATCTGGCACCAGCAATCATTCCACGGTCACTTAGATCACAATTTTTTCCCCGTGGTGACATTTGTCTGAACAACAATTAAACCCCGTGACTATGTCTGTATGCTTTTATGCCTTGAGCTGCTGCCAGATGATTAGATATTTGCATTAACGAGCAGGTGCACCTAATAAAGTGGCTGCTGAATGTATATAATGACTTGGATTTAGTGCACAGGGCAAAATTTCAAAATCTAAGACAACACAATACTGCAAGGAAGAAAACAATAGGAAACAGGGACAGGTGCACTGGTCAGGTAGGTGGCAAATGAACGCAAGTGCTAAGATATGCATAATGTTGCATTTTGGCAGAAAAGGTGACACATAAACCAAGGCTACAATTCTAAAACACCAGAAGTCCTGATGAAGGGTTTTGCGCCGAGACCCTCAACTGTTTACTCTTTTCCATAGATGCTGCCTGGCCTGCTGAGTTTCTCCAGCATTTTGTTTGTGCTGCTACAATTCTAAACCTGCCGAAAGGAGATAGAAGTCTGGAACTTTGTGTGTGTGGTTGTTGGAAGTAACAGGGCAGGTTGACAAAGTATGAAACTTTGTACAACTGAGATTTATCAGTTGAGTACAAGAGCAAGGAAGTCATGATTAATCATTATAAGGACCTGTTAGGCTGTAACTTTACTTTGTATTGCCCTTACTAGAAAACACATGGTGGAAAGGTGGGAGAATAACTGGCAACCCAAGTGTCTATTGGAACTAATGCCATATGCTTTGAAATACATTTGAGATACCACTGCAGAATAAATTTAGGGAGATGGCATTAAATCCAAAAATAATTAATCAGGAAAGATAAATGCGGAAGTGGTGTGTAAAGGAAATGTTCGCAATTTTAGTGTTTAAGTAGAATTGTACAGTCATCCAGCAGAAAAACGGACCCTTCTGACATCAAGTATGCATCAACCATCAAATACCCATATACATTAATCCTACACAAATCTGGTTTTATTCTCCCCTCAAACTCTCCCCCCCCCCCCACAGACTTTACCAGTTCCTTTTGAGGTCTGAGCAATCTATAGAAGAAGAAGAAGGATGCCGTCATGATGGCGTTTTTTTTTTTGCAGGCTTTCTTATTTTTATGAGGCCGAGTTGCTAACTCGATGCTTAACCCAGCAGGGATGGAAAGTGTGCAAGGGAGCTGGCTGGATTCACTCCGAAGTCCGGTGCTGATGCCACCATGCCACCAGCCGGCAGTGGGCAATCTATAGTTGGCAATTAATCAACCGAAGTATGCCTTGAGAATGTGGGAGGTAATCAGAGCACCGGAGGAAATCCACACAGTCACAGGGAGAACATACAAAACTTCATACAGACAGTGCACTGGCCAGAATTGAACATGGGTTGCAGATGCTGCGAGTCAGCAGTTCTACTAGCTGTGCTACTGTGCCTTGTAAGAGAAATTTCTGCAAGGAAAGATTATACCCAAATTTCAGCCATTTCCTGGCCCTTAATGGAAAGCATATAAATGGTAACAACAATACTAATATGCAAAGATGTTGGTGAAGTTACGGTTTGAAACGCAATGGAGTTAATGAATCTATCAAATCAAATTAGCTAAAATGATTGAGAAAATCTTGAGGAGAAAAGGAATAAAATGAAATAAAATATCAGGGGTGGTAGTTTTGTAGCATTTAGAGGCAAAGTATATCAGTGAAACTATGGAAAATGAGTAGGGTTTGGTGTTCCAGAAACTAGAATCTGCAATGTTTCAAAACTTTCAAGACAAAACTAGAGTTTGTACCATTAATAACTAGAAGGCGGTGATAATGATGCTGGAAGGGTAATGCTTCTTGTTTTAATAGTTTTAATGGGGGATGTTTTGGACAAAAGCAGTGGAATTAATGGAAGGAATTTCATGAAACCATTTGGGGAGAGTTAAGAAATAATAATGGCATACTGCCATGTCTACATTAAGTGGAGATGTGCTGGGGTGTATATTGCAGAATGCTCAGAGAGATTTAACTAAACACAACTAATCGTGGGTGACTTTAAATACCCTACAACAGTTTAGAATAAATACATTGCATAATGCCAAAGAGAGAACATGGTTTCGAATGCTTCCAGAACTCTTTCAGGGATTCGTGTGCTTTTAGTCAAAAAGAGAACGAGGCATTGCTTAATTTTACATGTCAGGCCATATAATTGTGAAAGTAGAATAGTTGGGAAATAGTAAGGTAAGGTTCAACCTAACACTGATAACTAAGTTAAACATAAGCAAAATACAGTGGGTACTGGAAATCAAGGCTTAAAAAAAATAACCAGAAGTGGAAGTGCTAAACCAGATCTATCAGCATTTTCTGTTTTGATATGAATATAAGCAAGATTGATGTAAGTGCATTCTGCCTCGTGCTTTTACGCTCAGCCCAGGAATCACTGTGTTGCCTGTTTCAGGCCTGGAAACATCCTTGTACCTAAATTCCATCCCAGAATTTTAGACTCAACTCCACAAAGTGCCTGTGCCAGACTTGGGATTTTTTGTGTTCCCAATGTCTGTCGCAGGAATCTGTGTTCCCAGTGCCAGCTACAGAAGTTCAGTCTCGGCCCTGGAATGGCAGTGTGCCTTCATTCAGTCTCTGGAATGTCTGTGTTTTCGAGCCTCAATCTTCAGAATGTCTGTGCTCCCAGCCTGAACCTTGGTAATGTCTGTGTTCCCATTTTTTAGTTCCAGAAGCGTAGGCATTCGTAGTCTCAATAAATGAAATCCCATAATTCCAGCTTCAGCTCCAGGAATGGTACCTCCTTAGCTGGAAGGTTAGGAAGGTCTACTTCACCATCTCTGTCCCTGCCCAGTCCAAGGCTAAACTATCCTTGTTGTTCCACAAATTCTGTTGTCCAAGTGATCCAGTTGTGCCTAATATCCATAATAACCTCCAACACTAAATACTGTACAGTTTGTATAATAAAAAAGTAGAGGTTGAGATACCTGTAAACCATCTCCTATCAAAAGCAACCAACGCTGGCTGATAAAGCAGTGTATAGAAAGCCAAACCACATAGTACTCACGGTTTTCAAGGGTGCACTAACCTTTAAATGAACTACTGATACCAAGAAAACCACACAATGTTATAGTTCCTCCACTTACACTGGCTGTCTTGTTTCTGATTCTACTGCTGAATGACACTGCCTGGATGAGATGAAGTGGAACAATGGGTGGTGTGAAGGTTTAATGTGTCACACAACAGTGGAACAGGCCTTCAGCCCACCAAGTCCATACTGACTATCAGTCACCCATTTACGCTAATCCAATGTTCACTTTATTTTTCTGTCTGCTCCCCACTCTCCATCAACTCCGTACATCTTGGGTGCAATTTGCTTTGGCCAATTATCCTGTCAAGCCACACCACTCTGGGTTGTGGGAGAAAACTGGAGCACCTGGAGGAAACTCATAGGAAGAGTATGTAAACTCCACACAGATAGCTCCTGAGGTTCGGATTGAACCCAAGTCTCTGATCCAACTGTGCTGCCTGTGTTTGGCACAGGGAAGACAGGAAAGCATCAGTTTATTAAGGAAGTTGACTCTACCTGACACACTTGGCTGTTACCTGGGCTGGTGAAAAGTTGACAAGAAGTGGTGGTATTTTGGCTGTGTGAAGATGCACTGCCTTACCTTTCTCCAAAACACTCCTCACAGTGCAGTCAGCTTGCCTTAAATGTCCCTGGGACCTATCAAAGTCATTTGCTTAGGCAACCCCTCAGAATAGGTATGACTTGCCTCAACTCCAGCGGATGTGGGAATTTGAGAATGCTTAGGGTTGGAGAAAGCGCAATCCATCACAGGCAAAACCCTTCCCACCACTGAGTACGTTTACATGGAGTGCTGCCACAGGAAAGCTGCATTCATCACCAAGGACCCCCACCATCCAGGTCATGTCCTCTTCCCATTGGGCAGGAGTAACAGAAACCTTAGGTCCCACACCACCAATTTCAGGAATAGGTATTACTCTACAACTATCAGGCTCCCAAACCGGTATGGATAACTTCAATAACCATTACTTTGAACTGATCCTATGAGCTACAGAGCTGGTTCTATGAGCTATAGACTTGCTTTCAAGGACACTTTACAACTCATACTCTCAGTATATTTTTTTTAAATTTGCAGTTGTTTGTCAGTCTTAGTTTACATATACAGAAGCTTATCATAAATTCTGTTGTATTCCTTTTTCATCCTGCAAATGCCTGCAAGAAAATGAATCTCAAGGTCGTATATGGTAACACATACATATGTACTTTCATAATAACTTTTCTTTGAAATTTGCCTGATGTTTGTGTGGTGATGCACATTGAAACTTCACAGCTCCCAAATAATTTTGAAATCTTTTCAGTGGTTTTGTGTGCCTTTCCTTTCCAACTGTACTGCATCTGACTAACCAGTACCTCCATTGGGGTAGACTTACTTTACAGATTGTTTCATTAATTATTTGGTGCCAAAATGCTTGCTTTAAAAATTACATCAACTTTTCCCCAGGGTTGGAGAGTCCAAAATTGGAGGGCACAAGATGAGTGGGGAGACCCGAGATGTAACGTCTTCACACAGTGGCTGGTGAAGTACCAGCATTAAGCTGCCAGAGGAAGTGATCAAGGTGGGTAAAACTGTAACTCTTAAGAGGCATGTGGAGGGGAGAGTCTTGGAGGGTTGTGGATTGGAAACGGTCAAGTGGGGCTAGCAGGGAGAAAGCTGTGATTGCCATGGACCAGTTTGGCCAAAGGATCTTTTTCCATGTTGTATGACGGTATGACGGGGCGGTGGGTGGGTGTGTGGGCGGGGGGCGGTGGCTGGCACATTCCAAGCTGCAGGTGGGGACATACTGGATCTCGGTGTAACCAACACAAAAGCCTTGTGGAGAAGGACTGCAGTGTCAGGCTCTGCTGCCGGTAGACTCTGTTCTGTCCCGTGTAACAGCCTCTCAAACACTTGTTGGGCGACTGTTATAAGGGGCCACTGGAGTTCAATCGAAGAGGGCATAGGTTTAAAGTGAGGGGAAAGTTTAACAGAAATTTCAAAGCGAGTTGTTTTACACAACAGAGAGTGGTGAGTGTCTGTAACACAATGTAAGGGGACGTGTTGGAACCAGATAGGATGGTAACACTTATGAAGCATTTAGACAGACAAGTCAAATCAAATTGTCATATACTGTACATTTTTGATGAAGTGCAGATACAATGAAATACTTGCATCACGGCCACATAAGATTCAGACAATAGAACACAGAACACAAGTTATACATGTTATACACGACACACTAACAAGCAGGGAATGGAAAAATATAGAGAGCATGTGCAGGTATTTGGGATTAGTTAAAATTAGCATCGTGGCCAGCACAGACACTGTGGGCCGAAGGGTCTGTTGCTATTCTGTACTGTTCTGTGATCTATGAGTGGTATTGGTGCTTTGTATATAGAATATATATCAACATGACAGCATTATGAATGTATAAACTGGATGAGATCACGAATGCGGAGCAAATCGCCTATTGCTTTGTATTTTCTGCACATAGTTTATGTGAATGAAGTTTAGAATAGGGTTTAAAGTTAAAGGCAGGGTGCCTTTAAGGTATTGCGAACTGCACGCATCAGATTTGGAGCAATAGTTGTAGAAGGCGTGAACGCGAACTTCTAAGCAACCCGCCTGTTTGCTGGGCAGGACATGTGCGCAGGAGGTTCTACAAGTCCGAAGCTCCTCAGTTAAAGTCTTGTGGAAGTGAAGTCTTGATAGGTGAGCCGTGGTTTTGTTTCTGTTTTTCGCCCAGAACCGTGTCTTTATATTCAAATGTCAGTTGCAGGCTGGGTTAATGTTTGGTACTGTACGTTGCGGTAGGGTTGGGGGTGGGGTGGGGGAGGAAGCAAGGTGATCGTGGGGGTTCAGAGCTCCAGGTACAGTTCGGTCACTGGCCAAGTGTGGCGAGCGCTGGGCGTCAGGGTCAGTATCGGTATCAGGAATTGCTGATCGCCGCTGGAGGGTTTACCATCGTCCCCTGATTTCTACACCGAAGGTGAAGTCGTTTCAAGGTGCCTTTAAAGTCAGGGCGTGTGTAGGTTCTGGTCTTGCGATGTCGTAATGCTGGAGGTAGTTGGAAGTTTTCTTCCCACCCCCCACCCCGTCCGCTGAGTGCCGAGGAGCTTGCGGCTTCTGTAGCCCAGGAATGTGGCGGCAACCCGCCGAACTAGTAACGAAGCAGGGAGCGCGGCGCCGCCTTTCGGCTCGCCGGGTTTCCGTGCTCTCGGGTCGGTCAGCTGTTCCGAGATAAGCCCGGACGGCAGCGGGACCGCGGGTTTGGCAGAACACACGCCGCTCTCCTGCCCCGATCCCGATCTGCAGCGTGGGTCACTTAACAATTGGCGATCCCGGGTCGCCCCCCCCTCCTTTCTGCTCCTGTTTATTGTTGGGATCTAGCACAGCATTCGACACGACCTTCTCCCCAGGTCCTGCGGTTCTCGATCACCCTGTGCAGTCCAAGGAGTCCCCAGAGTTTGCGAAGGTGACCCCGGCAGCCCTGGCTGCTGGGACGTTTCTCACCTTTCGGTCTCTGCTTCCCATGCACGCTTGGAGAGGCCATTCTGCCCTTCGAGCCCAGACTACTAGTTGTTGGAAAACATGGTTGATCTTTGTGACTTCATGGTGTCACAAACCCTTCAGATTGTTGACGTAAGTCTAGAAAATGAGATTTTTAGTATTTCCATTATCTTCCCAGCCCCTCAGCTGTGTGGATAGAGAAATGCTTCTAGCCGTTGTCCTGGAAGGGCCTTGTTCTGAGGAAATAGTGCACCAACATTTGATTCATTTACATCTTAATTTCCTCATCTTTTATATTTTCTATATTTGCATTTGGGAGAATAAAAAATGAAATCTGACTTCATTGAACCCTTTAACCCCTGTATCATCCACTGTGTTTCGAAAGTGTGTTCCCCTGAGTGGTCTTGTTTAAATGGCAGCTTGTATATGCCCCTATTCTGATACCAGCACACTTAAAATCTGCAGGTGTTAGAATTCTGAAATTAAAAAAAAGAAAATAGCAAAACGATTATTGTTTTCGATCAATGATCTTTCATTTGACTTGATTTTTTTCCAGCAACCTTACAATTGATTCCCTTTTTACAGTTGTGGCAGGGCCTCAGACCACACTAGTTTTTTTTCTTATTTCTGGCAGGTCACTCCTTGTTTTACAATTGACTTAAAAATATTCCTCATTAGACTTCCTGCAGTCTGAGTTTTTTGTTTCATTTTTACTACCATTCATCCTTCGATTTTAAAGTCCATTCTGAATGAGCTCTATCGATAGTGTCCCCTTCATCCCCTTTCCTCATTCTCTAAATGCTCTCTTTTTCCAGTTCCAATAAACGATCCTTCATTTGAAACCTTCACTTTCTCTGATTCTGGCCAGCCTGCTGAGCATTTTACACACTTCTGGTTTGTAGCACCTCCATTATTTTGCTTGTGTTCAGCATTAAATTGCAGTTTGTTGAAGTATTTGTATATATTTGAGTTTAGGAGCTGAGAGGTAATGTTGCAGCCATACAGGACCCTGGTCAGACCCCACTTGGAGTACTGTGCTCAGTTCTGGTCGCCTCACTGCAGGAAGTATGTGGAAACTAT
The DNA here is from genome assembly GCF_963921235.1 of Mobula hypostoma. Classification (NCBI taxonomy): domain Eukaryota; kingdom Metazoa; phylum Chordata; class Chondrichthyes; order Myliobatiformes; family Myliobatidae; genus Mobula; species Mobula hypostoma. The sequence continues at coordinate 62,112,425 of NC_086109.1, forward strand.
AGAAAGGGTACAGAGGAGATTTACAAGGATGTTGCCTGGATTGGGGAGCATGCCTTATGAGAATAGGTTGAGTGAACTTGGCCTTTTATCCTTGGAGCGACGGAGGATGAGAGGTGACCTGATGGAGGTGTATAAGATGATGAGAGGCATTGATCGTGTGGATAGTCAGAGGCTTTTTCCCAGGGCTGAAATGGCTAGCACGAGAGGGCACAGTTTTAAGGTGCTTGGACGTAGGTACAGAGGAGATGTCAGGGGTAAGTTTTTTATGCAGAGAGTGGTGAGTGTGTGAATGGGCTGCCAGTGATGGTGGTGGAGGTGGATATGATAGGGTCTTTTAAGAGACTCTTGGACAGGTACATGGAGCTCAAAAAAAATAGAGGGCTATGGGTGACCCTAGGTAATTTCTAAGGTAAGAACATGTTTGGCACAGCTTTGTGGGCTGAAGGGCCTGTATTGTGCTGTAGGTTTTCTATGTTCCTGTATCCTTTCAGAATGATGTCCTGCAAACCAGGTTCTGAAGGTGGTGAGGCACTAGGGAGTATTTTTATCGAGGGTGGACAGAATGATGTCATGAGTCCTATGTTTTCTTTTATTGAGTTGAACGAGACTTCTGGGCTTTATCCAACTTCATTCTCTGATATCTGTGTGTGATGACTAATGTGTGTTACGTGGACCTTCCCTGTGGCAGAGTGTTCTTCGTTGTAGGTCCTCTTGGATTTCAGACCATCTCTGATGCTGCCTGCTGTTCCTGTTCCAGTAATGAGTAATATGGGACATAGATCAGTAAAGACCCTTTGTCCCACAATGCTGTGCCATCCTTTTAACCCACTCCAGCATCAATCCACCCCCGAACAACACACAAAATGTTGGAGGATTTCAGCAGGTCAACCAGCATCTATGGAAATGAATAAACAGTCAATGTTTTGGGTTGAGAATCGGGTCCTTTAGAGCTGGAAAGGAAGGGGGAAGATGCTAGAATAAAAAGGTAGGAGGAGAGGAAGGAGGACAAGCCACATGGTGAGAGGTGACGCCAGGTGGGTGGGAAAGGTAAAGGGCTGGAGATGAAGGATCCCCATCACCCAAGAACACATTTCTCTTATTGCTACCATCAGAGAGGAGATACAGGAGCCTCAAGACATGTTGATCTGTCATCAGATTTCTGAAGTAACAATGAAGCAACCTATGAACACTACCTCAATATTTTTGCTCTCTTTCTGCCCTACTTATTTAATGTTTATATATACTGCATATTTCTTGAGCTAATTTAGTTCTTTGTTACAGCTGCTGTAAAACAACAAATTTCACAACATAAGGAACATCAGTGATATTACACCTGATTCTGAGACTCCGAGATAGGAATATAGATGAAAGAAAAATGGAGAGCATAGTGAGTGGAAAGGGTTAGATTGAACTCTAAGCTCTAGGGCTAGGGTTCCCAACCTTTTTATGCCATGGACCCCGACCATTAAACAAAGGGTCTGTGAACCCCAGGTTGGGAACCCCTGGACTGCAGGACCTCAGAGGGCCAGGTAGCCATGGACAACTGCATGGGCCCCAGCAATGCCCACTGTTTCATTGGTGATGCGAAACAGTCCATGTTCCAAGCCTTTCCCGGTAATATTTCCCCGAATCTTTCTGTGTTGCATTGTTGACTGCACTGGTGCTGCTTCATGCACTCATGCTGAGCTCATCAATTTCTTCAACCTTCCCTCCAAATACCACACTGCTTTTAAATTCACATGGTCCATTCTGCACACAAGTTCTCCACCAACATCATGCCTTCTTTGTCCTTGCATCATTATGTTGGGCCCAAGATAGATCTTCAGAGATATTGACACCTAGGAACGTGAAACTGCTCACTCTTTCCACTGCTGATCCCTCTGAGGACTGGTGTATGTTGCCTCAACTTCCCCACCTTGAAGTCCACGATCTTACATGGGTCCTACTGATGTTGAGTGCAAGGTGGTTGTGACACCACTCAACCAACCAATCTATCTCACCGTTAGTAGGCAAATTGCAGTGGACCCATGTCCTTGTTAGGCAGGAGTTAATTCAGGCCATGACCAACCTCTCAAATCACTTCAGCTCTTCAGTGTCTCAATATATCTGCCTCTACCAGCTCCATTCCATGCATACAAACCTACTCCTAACATTCCCCCCCATACTTTCCTTCAATCACCGTAAAATTTTGCCCTCTTGTATTAGCCATTTCTGCCCTGGGAAAAAGGCGCTGGTTGTTACTATCAATGCTCCCTGTTATCTTGTACTCCTCTGTCAAGTCACCTCTCCCCCTCCTCCTTCACTTCAATGAGAAACGTTCAGCCTATTCTCATAAGATGTGCTCTCTGATCCGGGCAGCATCCCTGGTAAATTTCCTTTTCACCCTCTCTGAAGCTTCCACATCCGACAATGGGATTACCAGAATAGAACATATTACTCGACAAGTGTGATCTGACCAGAGTTTACAGAGCTGAACTCTACCTTGTGGCTCTTGAACTCTGTCCCCTGACTAATGAAGGCTAAACCATCATACACTTTAACTAGTCAATTTGCACTATAACCTTGAGGGATTTATGGATATGAACCAAGATCCCTCTGTTCCTTCACACTGCTAAGAATTCTGCCATTAACCCTGTACTCTGCTTTAAGTTTGAACTTCCAAAGTGAAGCACTTCACATCTTTTTGGATGGAACTTCATCTGCTACTTCTCAGTCCAGCTTTCCATCCTATCAGTGTCCTGTTGTAATGTGCAGAAACCTTCTACACTATCTACAACGACACCAACCTTGACGACATCTGCAAACTTGCTAACCCACCCTTCCATTTCCTCATCGACTGATTTCAGAGGACAGAATCATTTGGATGAAATGTTAAACTGAGTCTGTGCCTGCTTTTGAAAGGCATGACACTATTTAAGTAAGAGAAAGGGTGGTCTGACCAATATTTATCCTCCAAATGACTCCAGAAGAGGAAATCCATCTTGTGGGATCTTGCTCTGTGCATATTGGCTGCCACATTTTTCACATAATGAGTCCACTTCAAAAGTAGTCCAAAGATGGCTTGGAACTCGGGTAGTGATTTTATATTCACGTTAGGCCTTATATTCCATTTGTCCTCTTCTTTCCGTTCTGAAGGGAACAGCTGTCTCCCGATAAAGCAGCAGGGATTGAGATTGCTGAGCACAAAGATATGGGCACCGGAGGGGACTGGAACAGCCTCATCTTTAGATTGTTTCGTGAAGGTCAGGGAAAGAGGGAAAGGCAAGACCAGGCTCCCATTTGTTTGGATAAAGGCAGCGGACTTTAATGATGTGCAAAAGAGGTGGGTCATTCGATGCCCAAAGTGAATTGGAGGTCAGCGTCTTGGAGAAATGTGGTATTGTTCTAGCGCTTGCCCCAGATTTTTCTATACTGATCCCTCACTGGTTTCATGGAGAACCTTAGAGTAAACCCATTCTGATTGAAGATTATGAAATGACAGATTTGTATGCGCTAGACACAGACATGTTGGCTGGTGATTCAGTGTATAATGGGTTACAGAATATTAACTGGAATTCCCAACCGTTCCCTGTAAAGATCCCTTCTGGTCCAAATCCCACTAACTAGAAACTATCCTTTAGCAAGTTCCATTCATCTCTTGCCAACAACATTGAAATTTGAGTCACAACCTATTACATTCCAAGCCCTCTTTGTCACGTGAGGATGTCTCAGAGCCACACCACACAGCCTCTGAGACACCCTCACAGCCCTGTTTCCCAATTCAGGTACTTTGCCTTCCTCTTGTCTCCTCGGCACCTTGTCCCCTCCCTTTTGTCATTGGTAACACATGATTCGACATGCCTCACTCCCTGGAAGTCCTCGAATTCTTCCATTTTCACACCTTCAAGAATCTTTAGTGCAGTGTTGCTATTGGTAATTTTGCTACCACACCTGTTTTTGATTTCCTTCTGCCAAGGTGATTGTAAATTGTCCTCCAAGCACGATGGAAAGTACTTGTGTATTCAGTCACCAAACCAAAGCTGTGTCTTGGTTTGGTCATCTGATCCACCCGTTTTTGTAATATTCCCACGTATTGGAAAGTGTGATTACAAGAGGTTTTACAAATGCTAGAAATCTTGAACAACACCCACAACATGCGGAAGGAATTCGGCATTTATGGAGCACAATAAAGTCTAATTTTTAGGCCTGATGCGAAATGTTGGCTGTTTATTTTGCTCCATAGATGTTGCCTGACCTGCTGAGTTCTTTCTGGATGTTGTGTCTGATTAAGTATGTGGCTCACCACCTCCTTCACCTCCATTCAGTTTCCCTAACGGCCATTCCAGGTGAGGCAACACTTCACCTGTGAATCTGCTGGGGTCGTCTATTGTTTCCAGCGCTCCAGCTGTGGTCTCCTTGACATTGGTGGGACCCAGTCATAAATTGGGGGACCGCTTCATCAAGCATTTGGGCTTCATTCATCTAAATCGAAGCTTCCAGCTGGCCAAACATTTTAATTCAGTCCCATGTCGGTCCACGGCCTCCTCTTGTGCCACAATGAGGCCAACCTCAGGGTGGAGGAGCAACACCTTATATTCTGTTAGGGTAGCCTCCAACCTGATGGCATGAATATCAATTTCTCCTTCCAGTTTAAAAATATCCCTCTCCCTCCTTTCTTCTATTCCCCAGTCTGGCCTCTTACCTATTTTCATCTGCCTATCACTTCCTCCTGGTGCCCCTCCTCCTTTTCTTTCCCCCATGGTCCACTCTCCTCTTCTATCAGATTACTTGCTCTCCAGCCCTTTATATTTCCTACCCACCTGGCTTCACCTTCACCTTCTAGCTATCCTCCTTTCCCTCACCCCCTCCCCACCTCTTTATTCTAGCATTTACTCCCTTCCTTTTCAGTCCTGATAAGTCATAGTCATACTTTATTGATTCTGGGGGAAATTGGTTTTTGTTACAGTTGCACCATAAATAATAAATAATCATAGAACCATAAATAGTTAAATAGTAATATGTAAATTATGCCAGTAAATTATGAAATAATTCCAGGACCAGCCTATTTGCTCAAGGTGTCTGACCCTCCAAGGGAGGAGTTGTAAAGTTTGATGGCCACAGGCAGGAATGACTTCCTCTGACGCTCTGTACTGCATCTGGGTGGAATGAGTCTCTGGCTGAATGTACTCCTGTGCCCAACCAGTACATTATGTAGTGGATGGGAGACATTGTCCAAGATGGCATGCAACTTAGACAGCATCCTCTTTTCAGACACCACCGTCAGAGAGTCCAGTTCCATCCCCACAACATCACTGGCCTTACGAATGAGTTTGTTGATTCTGTTGGTGTCTGCCACCCTCAGCCTGCTGCCCCAGCACACAACAGCAAACATGATAGCACTGGCCACCACAGACTCGTAGAACATCCTCAGCATCGTTCGGCAGATGTTAAAGGACCTCAGTCTCCTCAGGAAGTAGAGACGGCTCTGACCCTTCTTGTAGACAGCCTCAGTGTTCTTTGACCAGTCCAGTTTATTGTCAATTCGTATCCCCAGGTATTTGTAATCCTCCACCATGTCCACACTGACCCCCTGGATGGAAAGGGTCTCGGCCCGACATATTGAGCGTTCATTCATTTCCCTTGATGCCTGCTGATTTCCTCCTGCATTTTGTGTGCGTGTGTTGTTTTGGATTTCTAGCATCTACACAATTTCTCATTTTCATGGTGTCCATTTGTTGGCTGCGCCATTGTGCTGTTTAGCTGTTATTTTGTGTAGTTAGCACATTACTTGCATATGCCATGGTCACAAAGGTGTGAATTCAGTGCTGACACCTAATTGTCCCAGAATCACCAACAGTGACTTCTTTTTCCATTGTTCATTCTCATGCCTTCCAAGGGTCCATCCTAGTTCTCATCTATACCCTGCCCCTTCGACATTATCATCCAAAAATCTAGTCTTAATTTGTGGTTGCTTCAGTTAGCTAGACACAGAATATAAGGGCAGGGAGATCAGGGTGCAATGTTAGAAAACATTGGCTGTATACATTTCAGGTTACCACAATATCAGAAGAATAGAGTTTGACTGGAGAGAATGCACAGGAGATTGGCTGGGATAAAGTGTTCCAGTTAAGAGAAATAATTGTGCTTGTTTTCTTTGAACTGAGAAGGTCAAAAGCTGGCCTGATTGAGCTACATAAACATGATGAATAGTAAGAAACTTTGCCTATAGCCTTTGTGTCTAAACAGAGGGTATATGTTTTGAGGTATAGGAAAAGAGAGTTAGAGAGCATCTGAGGAAGAACTTTTTTTTAATCTGGAGCTGGCTGGTACAGTATCTGGAATGAACTGTCCATGTTTCATTATGGTAGAGACTCCCCCAGTAAGAAGCATCTGGATAAGTACACGAATCACCAAGACAAAAGAGGCTGTCGACCAAATAGTGGTAGAATAGGACTGGAGTTGTGGGCAAAGCATCTGTTTCTTTTCCCTCCCCCGCACTGGTCTGAGATGTAGTGGTGTTCACAGGAATGAAACAGTCTCAACCATAATGTGTGTTGGGATCTGGTTAGCCTCCAGGAGAACAAACACAAACAGCAGTTGGGAGGACGTTGTAAGATGAGACGTGTTTGGGAACCCCAGGCACACCTGCAGGTTAGGACTGGGTTTGTTGTGCAGCTGGTTTACAATTCAGGCAGTGCTTTAGTGAGATGACTGAGGCTGTTCCCATTCATTTGTTGTCTCTTAAAGAGGCTATAGATCAGCGTTCCACCAACAACTTGAGCATAAAATCCATCAGGAATTATTGTGCTTGATTGGGATCTTGCAGTGTTAGTTATTAAAGCATCTCAGAGCATCCTTTCCTTGTAAAATTGTTATAGATGTCCTGTTCTTGTGTCCCTAAATGTACTTTGAAGAGAATTCATTGGTGGCTGATGTTCCTGCACTGAGATCAAGGATGAACTTCCCTTTGTTGTGGGGGGGTGGGGAATGGGAAGAATTCAGTATTACTATTGTTTCTCATTTGATACACAATTGTGGAGGGATTTTATGCCATTACAGGCGCACATACATATCCTCCACCATGTAAATGATCCCTATCCCTGCCAGGTACAGTGACTAGTCCAGGATCTCCCACAGTCTTCCCATCTCCCAGAATCAGCACAGGTCGGCAGTAGGTGTGCTGAATCTGACTTCAAGGAACCGCTCCTCTTTCTTGGCGGTATAGGAAGGCAGATGGCCGTGGCACGTTGATACATTCTATAAGACGTTGGTGATGCAGCAGTTGGGTCACTCTGCTCTTAGAAAAGATGTGGTTCCATTGGGAAGAGTACAGAAAAGATTTGAGGATGTTGCTATGACAAGAGGGCCTAAGTTATAGGGAGAGTTTGGGTGGAGTTCCTTGGAGCTAATGAGAATAAGGGGTGACCTCATAAGAGTGTTTAAAATTATGATGGGGTTAGATAAAGTGGATGGACCATAAATTCTTCCACAAAACAAGGCTTGGGGTGAGAGGGAAAAGATTTAAAAGTGACCTAAGAGGTAATGTTTTTTACTCAGAGACTGTGAGCTACAAAAAGAAGTGACTGAGGCAGATGTAATAGTATCATTTAAGAAACACTTGGATAGGTTACATGAAGGGGCATGATTTATGTCAGTGGCAGTAAACCTGGCAGGATTACACTACTTATACTCTTGTGACTGCCCTGTCCTTCAGTAAGATCATGGCTGCTCAAAGGGATATGCGTTTAAAGAGCTATGGGATGATTGCAGGGAATTGGGACTAACGAGGCGGGTACAATGGTCAGCATGGACTTGTTGGGCCAAAGGGCCTGTGTTCATGCTATAGTGCTGTTGAATCAAATTCCAAGCAATTGGGTTCAATTCCAACCTCCAGTGCTGCCCGTGTTGAGTTTGCACATTCTCCCTGTGACTACCTGAGGTTCCTTCCTGGGGTGGGGGCAGGGCAATGGCTTCTGTTTCTTCCCACATCCCAAGGATGAGTGGGTTGGCCACTACTGGTTATCCTCAGGCTGTGGGTAGAATCTGGTGGGAACTGATGGGATTGTGGGTGGAATGAAAGGGTATGACGGGGAGTCAGTAGATAAGGGCTGGCTGCTGTGTTCCTTGACTTTGTGCCTTCACAAAGCACCTTTCAACAAGTACAGCATGCTGTTGTGTTTAATTGTGGGGTGTGTCCTGTTATAAAATTTCCCACGTCAGGTTAACGAAAGCAAACCCTGAGCAACTCTGATAATCAGGTTGTGATCTTTGCCCAGTGATGAATAAACTTGTGGAAGTCTAGTGTCATGTGCAAATAAAAATGGTTTGTTTAGTTCCTTTACATTCCAGAAGTGCTGCACAATTGGCGCTAGTCACTAACGTCTCTGGAATGACAAAGGGTTTGGGTCAAAGACCCCTTTTTCAGAAGGGCTTAGATGCTGCCTTACATGTGGAATATTTCTGGCGCTGAACAACGTGTACGAAGTGCAGAGACCCTGTAACAAGTGAAAGCTCGGATGACTGAATTAAAAATTTAAAAAAAACTAAAGATGCTGGAAATTTGAAACAAAATGGAAAATGCTGGAACAGACGCAAGAGGTTCGGCAGATGCTGGAGGTCTTGAGCTGCAAAGACAAAATGCTGGAGGAACTCAGCAGAATCAGGAGGCGTCTATGGAAGAGAATAAACAGTGTTTCGGATAGCAATAAGGGGAGAAGATGTAATTTAAGTGTAAGCTAGCCATTAATATAAAAGAGGATGCCAACATTTTTCTCATATATAAAGAGGCAAAAAGTACATTGAACTGTTGGAAAATGATCCTGGAGAGATAGTAATGGAGAACAAAAAAATGGCAAATGAACTAAATAGTTATTTTGTATCAGTCTTCAATGAGGAAGACACCAGCAGCATGCCAGATATTCGAGAGAGTTGGGACAGAGTGAGGGTAGTTGCTATTACTAAGGAGATGGTGCTTGGGAAGATGAAAGGCCTGAAGGTCAGTCACCTGGACGAGGTGGACTATGCCCCAGTATTCTGAAACAGATAGCTGAAGAGATTGTATGGCATGAGTAATGATCTTTCTTCAATGGTTCTGGATGACAGAAAAGTTACAAATGTAACTTGACTCTTTAAGAAGGGAAGGAGACAAACGATGTGAAATTATAAGTCAATCAGCATGACTATGGTGGTTTGCGAGGTGTTACAGACGATTATTAAGGATGTGGTTTCGGGGTGCTTGGGCACACTATAAAATGGGCAGAAGTCAGTATGATTTCCTTAAAGGGAAATTCTACCGGACACATCTGTTGAAATTCTTTGAGGAAACTAAAAGGCACGATAGACAAAGGAGAGTCAGTGGATGTTGTTCACTTTGATTTTCAGAAGGTCTTTGACAAGGTGCCACACATGCGGATGCTAGACAAGATGAGAGCGCATGGTATTACAGAAAAGGTACCCACATGGGTAGCTGATTGGCTAACTGGCAGAAGGCAAAGAGTGGGAATAAAGCAGTTCTTTGGTTGACTGCCAGCGATTTGTGCCGTTCTGCAGAAGTCAATGTTGGGTCTGTTACATTAAAAATCATGTTAATAATCTGGATGACAGAATTGATGTTTTTGAGGCCAAGTTTTGGATGATATAAAGATAGGTGGAGGGGCAGGTAGTACTGAGGAATCTGCAAACAGTCTTGGATAGATTAGGATAATGGCCAAGGAAGAGGCAGATGGGATACAATAATAGTTCAATAGTTCTATTTATTATCAGAGAAATGTATGCAATATACATCGTGATATTCTTGTTCTTCACAGACATCTGCAAAAACAGAAGAGTGCCCCAAAGAATGAATGAGATTTAAAATGTCAGAACCACGAAGACCCTCGCACCCCTTCTCCCCCACACGAACAGCAGCAAAGACCCCCTACTCCTCCTCTCCCCCGCACAAACAGCAGCAAAGACCCCCAACTCCCCCTCTCCCCCGCACACAGCAGCAAAGACCCTCACTCCCCCTCTCCCCCACACAAACAGCAGCAAAGACCCCCTACTCCCCCTCTGTCCTGCACAAACAGCAGTAAAGACCCTCTACTCCCCCTCTCCCTGTACAAACAGCAGCAAAGACCCTCTACTCCCCCTCTCCCCCGCACAAACAGCAAAGACCCTCTACTCCCCCTCTGTCCCACATAAACAGCAGCAAAGACCCCCTACTCCCTCTCTCCCCACACAAACAGCAACAAAGACCCTCTACTCCCCCTCTCCCTCGCACAGACAGCAGAAAAGACCCCCACACCCCCTCTCCCCCTCACAACCAGCAGCAAATACCCCCTACTCCCCCTCTCCCCATACAAACAGCAGCAAAGACCCCCTCCTCCCCCTCTCCCCCTCACAAACAGCAAAGACCCCCTCCTCCCCCTCTCCCCCTCACAAACAGCAAAGACCCTCTACTCCCCCTCTCCCTCACACAAACAGCAGTGAAGAATCCCTACTCCCCCCTCCCCCGTACAAACAGCAGCAAAGACCCCCTCCTCCCCCTCTCCCCCAATGAACAGCAGCAAAGACCCCCTACTCCCCCTTTCCCTCGCACAAACAGCAGCAAAGACCCCCAACTCCCCCTCTCCCCCGCACACAGCAGCAAAGACCCTCACTCCCCCTCTCCCCCACACAAACAGCAGCACAGACCCCCTCCTCCCCCTCTCCCCCAATGAACAGCAGCAAAGACCCCCTACTCCCCCTTTCCCTCACACAAACAGCAGCAAAGACCCCCACCCCCCTCCCCCGCACAAACAGCAGGAAAGACCCCCTACTCCCCCTCTCCCTGCACAAACAGCAAAGCAATGACCCTCCCCCTCCTCATCTCACTTACTTCTGCAAAACAACATCAGCACCCACTACCCACCAAGCAGGCAATGGCAAAGCCCCCAAGAAAGCCCATGATCTGCAGTACAACAAAAAGTAATCCGTCACCTGACAATTTGACATACTGCAGGCTCTCTCTCCCGAGTAAAGGGGCAGAGAGGTGTTCCCTTTCACCCAGTGAGAGGGGTGACACAACAAAACTAGCTGATTTGAAAAGATAAAGTCTGTCAAGTTGCTTTTTTCCACGTTTTCCAACTCGAGAATGAGCAACAAACTCTTCCACCAACAAGAGAAAGAGAGAGTGAGATTTGCCAAGTACAGAACCTCTGATAGCTGATCTGCTGCTCCCTGTGTTCTGTTGTCCCCTGTGACATGCGAGTCGGTGGCACTGGCGCAGAATCGGCCCATCCACCGGGCCGCGAAGCTGCAGAACTCCAAATGCACGCTAATCTTCTGGGCCTTGTCTTTGGGGATTCAAAAAGTGACCGGTCGTGAGTGTGTCCCATCACCACAAAGAACAGATGTTTGAGTGTAGCTCTAGATCAGGGTCTACGACAGAACCCCATCCACCCTGAAAAAGAAAAAGAAAGACATCAAAGGTAGATTAAGCTGTTTCCGCATACGAGCTGGAAGGATTTGCTGTTAAGTGTCTTTGTAGCTCTGCCGTTCAGTGTAGGCAAGTGTATGGTCATGCACTTTGGTAGAAGAAATAAAGCATATTTCATGGAGCAAATACATAATTTGGAGATGCAAAGGGTCTTTGGAGTCCTAGTGCAAGTTTCCTAACTTAAAGCTTAACTTTCTGATTGAGTTGATGGGAAGGAAGGCAGAGTAACACATGCAAAATGCAAGAGGAACTCAGCAGGTCAAGCAGCATCTATGGAGAGGTGTGTGGGAGGAGGGGATGAAGCCTCACCTGGTTTCACATATCACCTTATAGGAGCTTATGCGTTTCTTCTCATGTCACCATATTCTGTTTTCCGCCTCCAGCTTTTCCAGTTCTGATGAAAGGTCTAAGCCCAAAACGTCAACTGTTTATTCTTCTCCATAAATGCTGCTTAGACCATAAGACATAGTAGCAGAATTAGGCCATTCAGCCCATCATGGCTGATCCCAGATCCCATTCAACTCCATACATCTGCCCTCTCACTATATCCCTTGATGTCCCAGCCAATCAGGAATCTGTCAACTTCAGCTTCGAATATACCCACAGACTTGGCCTCCACCGCAGTCTGACAGAGCATTGCACAGATTCACAGTCTGGCTAAAAAAAAAAATCCTTCTTACCTCCTAAAAGGTTGCTCCTCAATTTTGGGGCTGTGCCTTCTAGTTCTGGATACCTCCACCATAGGAAACATGCTCTCCTCATCCACCTTATCTAGTCTTTTCAGTATTCTATAGGTCTTAATGAAATCCCCACACATTCTTCTAAATTTCAGTGAGTACAGGCCCAAAGCTGCCAAATGCTCCTCATATGTTAACCCTTTCATTCCTGGGATCATCCTCCTGAACCTCCTCTGGACTCTCTCCAATGACAGTACATCCTTTCTGAGATAAGGGGTCCAAAACTGATGAAAGTACTTCAAATGCAGCCGGACTAGTGTCTTATAAAGCTCCAGCATTATTTCCTTGTTTTTATATTGTATTCCCCTTAAAATAAATGGCAACATTGCATTTGTTGTCTTTACCACAGACTCGAGCTGTGAATTAAACTTCTGGGAGTCTTGCATGAGAACTCCTAAGTCCCTTTGCACCTCTGATGTTTGAATTTTCTCCCCAGTTAGATAATAGTCTGCACTATTATTGCTTTTACCAAAATGCAATATCATACTTTTCCCAGCACTGTATTCCATCGGCCACTTTTTTGCCCATTCTTCCAACTTGTCTAAGTCCTGCTGCAATCACATTGTTTCCTCAGCACTGCCTACCCCTCCACCTATCTTTGTATCATCTGCAAACTTTGCCACAATGCAGTCAATTCCATCATCTAAATCATTGACAAACAATGTGAAAAGTAGCTGTCCCAATACTGACCCTTGAGGAACACCACTAGTCCCTGCAACCAACCTGAAAAGGCCCCCTGTATTCCCACTCACTGATTCCTGCCTGTCAGCCATTCCTCTATCCATGCCAGTATCTTTCCTGTAACACCATAGGATCTTATCTTGTTAAGCAGCCTCATGTGGGGCACCTTGTCAAATCCCTTCTGAAAATCTAAGTAAATGACATCCTCTCCTTTGTCCATCCTGCTTGTTACTTCCTTGAAGAATTCTAACAGATTTATCAGACAAGATTTCCCTTTACAGAAACCATGTGCAGTTTGACTTATTTTATCATTAGTCTCCGAGTACCCTGAAACCTCGTCCTTAATAATGGACTCCAACACTTTCCCAACCACTGAGGTTAGGCTATCTGGCTTCTAATTTCCTCTCTTTTGTCTTCACCCTTAAAGAGTGGAGTGACATTCGCAATCTTCCAGTCCTCCGTGACCATGCCAGAATCAAGTGATTCTTGAGAAATCCTGACCAATGCATCCATTATCTCTTCAGTAACCTCTTTCAGGACTCTGGAACATAGTCCATCTGGTCCAGTAACTTATCCACCTTAAGACCTTTGAGTTTGCTGAGCACTTTTTCCTTTGTAATAGCAATGACACTCACTCCTGCTCCCTGACACTCATGGACCTCTGGCACACAGCTAGTGTCTTCCACAGTAAAGACTGAAGCAAAGTACTTATTAAGTTCATCTACCATTTCTTTGTCTCCCATTACTAACTCACCAGCATCATTTTCCAGTGGTCCAATATCAACTCTCACCTCCCTTTTATTCTTTATATAACTGAAAAACTTCTGGTATCCTGCTTTATATTATTACTAGTTTGTCTTCATATTTAATCTTTTCCCTTCTTTATAGCTTTTTTAAGTGCCTTTCGTTGGATTTTAAAAACTTTCCAATCCTCCAACTTCCCACACCTTATATCCCTTTCCTTGGCCTTTATGCATTCCCTAACTTTCCTTGTCAGTCACAGTTGCCTAGCTTTGCCATTTGAGAACTACTTCTGTGGAACTATTCCCAGAAGCTGTTCTGCTGTCAACCCTGCCAGTATCCCCATCCAATCCACCTGGGCAAGCTCCTCTCTCATGCCTCTGTAATTTCCTTTATTCCATTGTGATACTGATACATGTAACTTGTGCTTCTCCCTCTCAAATTGCAGTATGAATTCAGTCATATTATGATCACTGCCTCCTAAGGGTTATAGAAACATAGAAAATAGGTGCAGGAGTAGGCCATTTGGCCCTTTGAGCCTGCACTACCATTCAGTATGATCATGGCTGATCATCCAACTTAGGACCCTGTACCTGCCCTCTCTCCATACCCCCTGATCCCTTTAGCCACAAGGGCCATACCTAACTCCCTCATAAATATAGCCAATGAACTGGCCTCAACTGTTTCCTGTGGCAGAGAATTCCACAGATTTACCATTCTCTGTGTGAAGAAGTTTTTCCTCATCTCGGTCCTAAAAGGCTTCCCCTCTATCCTCAAACTGTGACCCCTTGTTCTGGACTTCCCCAATATTGGGAACAATCTTCCTACATCTAGCCTGTCCAATCCCTTTAGAATTTTATATGTTTCAATCAGATCCCCCCTCAAGCTTCTAAATTCCAGAGAGTATAAGCCTAGTCGATCCAGTCTTTCTTCATATGAAAGTCCTGCCATCCCAGGAATCAATCTGGTGAACCTTCTTTGTACTCCCTCTATGGCAAGAATGTCTTTCCTCAGATTAGGGGTCCAAAACTGCACACAATACTCCAGGTGTGGTCTCACTAAGGCCTTGTACAACTGCAGTAGTACCTGCCTGCTCCTATACTCGAATCCTCTTGCTATGAATGTTGGCATACCATTCGCCTTTTTCACCTCTTGCTGTACCAGCATGCCCACTTTCAATGACTGGTGTACATTGACACCCAGGTCTCGTTGTACCTCCCCTTTTCCTAATCGGCCACCAGTCAGATAATAATCTGTTTTCCTGTTCTTGCCACCAAAGTGGATAACCTCACATTTATCCACATTAAATTGTATCTGCCATGAATTTGGCCACTCATCTAACTTATCCAAGTCACCCTGCATCCTCTTAGCATCCTCCTCACAGCCAACACTGCCGCCCAGCTTCGTGTCACCCGCAAACTTGGAGATGCTGCATTTAATTCCCTCGTCTAAGTCATTAATATATATTGTAAACAACTGGGGTCCCAGCACTGAGCCTTGCGGTACCCCACTGGTCACTGCCTGCCATCCTGAAAAGGTCCCGTTTATTCCCACTCTTTGCTTCCTGTCTGCCAGCCAATTCTCTATCCACATCAATACCATACCCCCAATACCGTGTGCTTTAAGTTTGCACACCAATCTCCTGTGTGGGACCTTGTCAAAAGCCTTTTGAAAATCCAAATATACCACATCCACTCGTTCTCCCCTATCCACTCTGCTAGTTACATCCTCAAAAAATTCTATGAGATTCGTCAGGCATGATTTTCCTTTCACAAATCCATGCTGACTTTGTCCGATGATTTCACAGCTTTCCAAATGTGCTGTTAACACATCTTTGATAACTGACTCTAGCATTTTCCCCACCACTGATGTCAGGCTAACCGGTCTATAATTCCCTGCTTTTTCTCTCCCTCCTTTTTTAAAAAGCGGGGTTACATTAGCCACCCTCCAATCCTCAGGAACTAATCCAGAATCTGAAGAGTTTTGAAAAATTTATCACTAAAGCATCTACTATTTCTTGGGCTACTTCCTTAAGCACTCTGGGATGCAGACCATCTGGCCCTGGGTATTTATCTGCCTTTAATCCCTTCAATTTACCTAACACCACTTCCCTACTAACATGTATTTCCTTCAGTTCCTCCATCCCACTAGACCCTTGGTCCCCTACTATTTCCGGAAGATTATTTATGTCCTCCTTCGTGAAGACAGAACCAAAGTAATTATTCAATTGGTCTGCCATGTCCTTGTTCCCCATGATCAATTCACCTGTTTCTGACTGTAAGGGACCTACATTTGTCTTAACCAATCTTTTTCTTTTCACATATCTATAAAAGCTTTTACAGTCAGTTTTTATGTTCCCTACCAGCTTTCTCTCATAATCATTTTTCCCTTTCCTAATTAAGCCCTTTGTCCTCCTCTGCTGGACTCTGAATTTCTCCCAGTCCTCAGGTGTGCCGCTTTTTCTGGCTAATTTGTATGTTTCTTCTTTGGAATGGATACTATCCCTAATTTCCCTTGTCATCCTCGGGTGCACTATCTTCCCTGGTTTAGTCTTTTGCCAAACTGGGATGAACAATTGTTGTAGTTCATCCATGCGATCTTTAAATGCTTGCCATTGCGTATCCACCGTCAACCTTTTAAGTGTCATTTGCCAGTCTATCTTAGCTAATTCACGTCTCATACCTTCAAAGTTACCCCTCTTTAAGTTCAGAACCTTTGTTACTGAATTAACTATGTCACTCTCCATCTTAAGGAAGAATTCCACCATATTATGGTCACTCTTACCCAAGGGGCCTCGCATGACAAGATTGCTAATTAACCCTTCCTCATTGCTCAAAACCCCGTCTGAAATGACCTGCTGTCTGGTTGGTTCCTCGACATGTTGGTTCAGAAAACCATCCCGCATACATTCCAAGAAATCCTCTTCCTCAGCACCTTTACCAATTTGGTTCACCCAATCTATATGTAGATTGAAGTCACCCATTATAACTGCTGTTCCTTTATTGCATGCGTTTCTAATTTCTTATTTAATGCCATCCCCAACCTCACTACTACTGTTAGGTGGCCTGTACACAACTCCCACTAACATTTTCTGCCCCTTAGTGTTGTGCAGCTCTACCCATATTGATTCCACATCCTCCCGGCTAACGTCCTTCCTTTCTATTGCGTTAATCTCCTCTCTAACCAGCAATGTCACCTCACCTCCTTTTCTTTCATGTCTATCCCTCCTGAATATTGAATATCCCTGAATGTTGAGCTCCCATCCTTGGTCACCCTGGAGCCATGTCTCTGTGATCCCAACTATATCATATTCATTAATAACTATCTGCACATTCAATTCATCCACCTTGTTCTGAATGCTCCTTGCATTGACACACAAAGCCTTCAGGCTTGCTTTTACAACACTCTTAGCCCTTATACAATTATGTTGAAAAGTGGCCCTTTTTGATTTTTGCCCTGGATTTGCCGGCCTGCCACTTTTACTTTTCACCTTACTACTTTTTGCTTCTACCCTCATTTTACACCCCTCTGTCTCTCTGTACTTGTTCCCATCCCCCTGCCACATTAGCTTAAATCCTCCTTAACAACAGTAGCAAATGCTTCCCCTAGGACATTGGTTCCAGTCCAGCCCAGGTGCAGACCGTCCTGTTTGTACCGGTCCCAGCTCCTCCAGAACTGGTTCCAATGCCCCAGAAATTTGAATCCCTCCCCCTTGCACCATTTTTCAAGCCACATATTCATCTGAAATATCCTTCTATTTCTACTCTGACTAGCACGTGGCACTGGTAGTAATCCAGAGATTATTACCTTTGTGGTCCTACTTTTTAGTTTATCTCCTAACTCCCTAAATTCACCTTGTAGGACTGCATCCCGTTTTTACCTATATCGTTGGTACCTATGTGCTCCTTTATGTTAAGCTGACTAATAAAATCTGGGTTATCACTCAACACCCAATCAGCATCTCCAAGTTTGCGGATGACACGAAGCTGGGTGGCAGTGTTAGCTGTGAGGAGGATGCTAAGAGGATGCAGGGTGACTTGGATAGGTTAGGTGAGTGGGCAAATTCATGGCAGATGCAATTTAATGTGGATAAATGTGAGGTTAACCACTTTGGTGGCAAGAACAGGAAAACAGATTATTATCTGAATGGTGGCCAATTAGAAAAAGGGGAGGTACAACGAGACCTGGGTGTCATTATACACCAGTCATTGAAAGTGGGCATGCAGGTACAGCAGGTGGTGAAAAAGGTGAATGGTATGCTGGCATTCATAGCAAGAGGATTCGAGTACAGGAACAGGGAGGTACTACTGCAGTTGTACAAGGCCTTGGTGAGACCACACCTAGAGTATTGTGTGCAGTTTTGGTCCCCTAATCTGAGGAAAGACATTCTTGCCATAGAGGGAGTACAAAGAAGGTTCACCAGATTGATTCCTGGGATGGCAGGACTTTCATATGAAGAAAGACTGGATCGACTAGCCTTATACTCTCTGGAATTTAGAAGATTGAGGGGGGATCTGATTGAAACGTATAAAATTCTAAAGGGATTGGACAGGCTAGATACAGGAAGATTGTTCCCAATGTTGGGGAAGTCCAGAACGAGGGGTCGCAGTTTGAGGATAAAGGGGAAGCCTTTTAGGACTGAGATTAGGAAAAACTTCTTCACACAGAGAGTGGTGAATCTGTGGAATTCTCTGCCACAGGAAACAGTTGAAGCCAGTTCATTGGCTAAATTTAAGAGGGAGTTAGATATGGCCCTTGTGGCTAAAGGGATCAGGGGGTACACAGTGAAGGCAGGTACACGGTTCTGAGTTGGA
The DNA here is from genome assembly GCF_963921235.1 of Mobula hypostoma. Classification (NCBI taxonomy): domain Eukaryota; kingdom Metazoa; phylum Chordata; class Chondrichthyes; order Myliobatiformes; family Myliobatidae; genus Mobula; species Mobula hypostoma. Next base: position 62,130,832 of record NC_086109.1, read on the forward strand.
TGATCAGCCATGATCGTTCTGAATGGCTCGAAGGGCCGAATGGCCTACTCCTGCACCCATTTTCTATGTTTCTCTGTTCTATGACCTTTCCCCGAGTAGGCTTGAGCACAAGCTGCTCTAAAAAACCATCTTGTAGCCATTCAACAAATTCCCTCTCTTGCGATCAGGCACCAACCAGATTTTCCCAATCTCCTTGCATATTGAAGTCCCCCATTACAATTGTGATATTATCCTTATTACATCCCTTTTCCAGTCCCCTTTACAATCTCAACCATACAGGCTACTATGTGGTGGCCTAAACATGATTCCCATAATGATTTTTTTTACCCTTGCTGTTACTTAACTACACCCACAAAGATTTGACATTCTCTGACCCAATATCACCTCTTTCTAAAGATGTAATTCCATCTCTTTCCAACAGAGCCACGCCACCGCCTATGCCTTCCTGCCTGTCCTTTAGATACAAAGTATATCCTTTGGTGTTAATTTCCTAACTATGACCTTCTTTCAGCCACGACTCAATGATGTCCACATCGTCATACCGACCAATATCTAATTACACCATGAGTTCATCCACCCTATTCTGAATGCTACATGCATTTACGTTTGTAAATACAGCACCTTCAGTCCTGCGTTCTTGTCCCTTGTGAATTTTGCCTCTGTGGTACAACTTTGCTCTGTCTGCATTTGTACCCAGTCATTGGCTTGTCCTTCCTTACATTCATATTACATATTATGTCATCTACTTGTAAGCCTGCTGGCTCACCCTCAGCTCGATCATACTGATTCCCATCCCCCTGTCATATTAGTTTAAGCCACTCCTTGACCTGATTTCCTCCAGCATTCTGTTTGTGTTGCTCTGGATTTCCAGCAACTGTAGATTTTCTTGTGTTTATTAGTAAGGAAGGGAAATGTAATATTATCAGAGGACTAGAATATAAAAACAAGGATATAATCCTGAGACTTTATAAGACATTGGTCAGACCACATTTGGAGTATTGTGAGCAGCTTTGGTCCCATACCTAAGAAGGGATGTGTTGCCATTGGAGAAGGTACCGGGATTTATGAGAATTATCCCAGAAGTGAAAGGGCTAACATATTGTGTTTGATGGCTGTGGGACTGTGCTCACTGCATGCTTAGGAGAATGAAGGGGGATCTGGTTAAAATCTACTGAATATTGAAAGGCCTGGATAGACTGGACGTGGAGAGGATGTTTCCAATGGTGGGAGAATCTAGAGCGAGAGAGCACAGATTCAGAATAGAAGGGTGCCCATTTAGAAACATAGAAACATAGAAACATAGAAAATAGGTGCAGGAGTAGGCCATTCGGCCCTTCGAGCCTGCACCGCCATTTATTATGATCATGGCTGATCATCCAACTCAGAACCCAGCCTTCCCTCCATACCCCCTGACCCCTGTAGCCACAAGGGCCATATCTAACTTCCTTTTAAACATAGCTAATGAACTGGCCTCAACAGTTTGCTGTGGCAGAGAATTCCACAGATTCACCACTCTCTGTGTGAAGAAGTTTTTCCTAACCTCGGTCCTAAAAGGCTTCCCCTCTATCCTCAAACTGTGACCCCTCGTTCTAGACCTCCCCAACATCGGGAACAATCTTCCTGCATCTAGCCTGTCCAATCCCTTTAGGATCTTATACGTTTCAATCAGATCCCCCCTCAATCTTCTAAATTCCAACGAGTACAAGCCCAGTTCATCCAGTCTTTCTTCATATGAAAGACCTGCCATCCCAGGAATCAATCTGGTGAACCTTCTTTGTACTCCCTCTATGGCAAAGATGTCTTTCCTCAGATTAGGGGACCAAAACTGCACACAATACTCCAGGTGTGGTCTCACCAAGGCCTTGTACAACTGCAGTAGTACCTCCCTGCTCCTGTACTCGAATCCTCTCGCTATAAATGCCAGCATACCGTTCGCCTTTTTCACCGCCTGCTGTACCTGCATGCCCACTTTCAATGACTGGTGTATAATGACACCCAGGTCTCGTTGCACCTCCCCTTTTCCTAATCGGCCACCATTCAGATAATAATCTGTTTTCCTATTTTTGCCACCAAAGTGGATAACTTCACATTTATCCACATTAAATTGCATCTGCCATGAGTTTGCCCACTCACCCAACCTATCCAAGTCACCCTGCATCCTCTTAGCATCCTCCTCACTGCTAACACTGCCACCCAGCTTCGTGTCATCCGCAAACTTGGAGATGCTGCATTTAATTCCCTCATCCAAGTCATTAATATATATTGTAAACAACTGGGGTCCCAGCACTGAGCCTTGCGGTACCCCACTAGTCACCGCCTGCCATTCTGAAAAGGTCCCGTTTATTCCCACTCTTTGCTTCCTGTCTGCTAACCAATTCTCCACCCACACCAATACCTTACCCCCAATACCGTGTGCTTTAAGTTTGCACACTAATCTCCTATGTGGGACCTTGTCAAAAGCCTTTTGAAAATCCAAATATACCACATCCACTGGTTCTCCCCTATCCACTCTACTAGTTACATCCTCAAAAAATTCTATGAGATTCGTCAGACATGATTTTCCTTTCACAAATCCATGCTGACTTTGTCCGATCATTTCACCGCTTTCCAAATGTGCTGTTATCACATCCTTGATAACTGACTCCAGCAGTTTCCCCACCACCGACGTTAGGCTAACCGGCCTATAATTCCCCGGTTTCTCTCTCCCTCCTTTTTTAAAAAGTGGGGTTACATTAGCCACCCTCCAATCCTCAGGAACTAGTCCAGAATCTAACGAGTTTTGAAAAATTATCACTAATGCATCCACTATTTCTTGGGCCACTTCCTTAAGCACTCTGGGATGCAGACCATCTGGCCCTGGGGATTTATCTGCCTTCAATCCCTTCAATTTACCTAACACCACTTCCCTACTAACATGTATTTCGCTCAGTTCCTCCATCTCACTGGACCCTCTGTCCCTTACTATTTCTGGAAGATTATTTATGTCCTCCTTAGTGAAGACAGAACCAAAGTAATTATTCAATTGGTCTGCCATGTCCTTGCTCCCCATAATCAATTCACCTGTTTCTGTTTGCAGGGGACCTACATTTGTCTTTATCAGTCTTTTCCTTTTTACATATCTATAAAAGCTTTTACAGTCCGTTTTTATGTTCTCTGCCAGTTTTCTCTCATAATCTTTTTTCCCCTTCCTAATTAAGCCCTTTGTCCTCCTCTGCTGAACTCTGAATTTCTCCCAGTCCTCAGGTGAGCCACTTTCTCTGGCTAATTTGTATGCTACTTCTTTGGAATTGATACTATCCCTAATTTCTCTTGTCAGCCACGGGTGCACTACCTTCCTTGATTTATTCTTTTGCCAAACTGGGATGAACAATTGTTGTAGTTCATCCATGCAACCTTTAAATGCCTGCCATTGCATATCCACCGTCAATCCTTGAAGTGTCATTTGCCAGTCTATCTTAGCTAATTCATGTCTCATACCTTCAAAGTTACCCCTCTTTAAGTTCAGAACCTTTGTTTCTGAATTAACTACGTCACTCTCCATGTTAATGAAGAATTCCACCATATTATGGTCACTCTTACCCAAGGGGCCTCTCACGACAAGATCGCTAATTAACCCTTCCTCATTGCTCAAAACCCAGTCCAGAATAGCCTGCTCTCTAGTCGGTTCCTCGACATGTTGGTTCAAAAAACCATCCCGCATACATTCCAAGAAATCCTCTTCCTCAGCACCTTTACCAATTTGGTTCACCCAGTCTACATGTAGATTGAAGTCACCCATTATAACTGCTGTTCCTTTATTGCACACATTTCTAATTTCCTGTTTAATACCATCTCCGACCTCACTACTACTGTTAGGTGGCCTGTACACAACTCCCACCAGCGTCTTCTGCCCCTTAGTGTTACGCAGCTCTACCCATATCGATTCCACATCTTCCCGGCTTATGTCCTTCCTTTCTATTGCGTTAATCTCTTTTTTAACCAGCAACGCCACCCCACCTCCCCTTCCTTCGTGTCTATCCCTCCTGAATATTGAATATCCCTGAACGTTGAGCTCCCATCCCTGGTCACCCTGGAGCCATGTCTCTGTGATCCCAACTATATCATAATCATTAATAACAATCTGCACTTTCAATTCATCCACCTTATTACGAATGCTCCTTGCATTGACACATAAAGCCTTCAGGCACTCTTTTACAACTCTCTTAGCCCTTTAGAAGGAAGATGAAGAATTTCTGGAGCCAGAGGGTGGTGAATCTGTGGAATTCATTGCCACAGGTGACTGTGAAGACCAAGTTATTGGGTATATTTAAAGCAGAGATTAAAGTGTACTTGATTAGTAAGGGTGTCAAAGGTGACAGGTGGATGGCAGGAGAAGGGGGTTAAGAATGGTGGAGAAGCTCGCTGCACCGAGTGGCCTGTAATTCTGCTCCTCTGTCCCACGGTCTTCACACTAAATAATAGAACCTAGGGGTCGTTGATTGGAATGTGGGTCATAGAATGGGATTAGTGTAAATTGGTGCTTGTTGGTGTGGACCAAAAGGCCAATTTCCATGCTGTATGACTGAGTTCGGCACCTCATTGGCGGCCTGGGAATGTCACAGCTAGCATAACGCTTTACAGTGACAGCAACTCGGGTTCAGTCTTGCTGTTATCCATGAGGAGTTCGTACATTCTCCCTGTGACCGCATGGGTTTCTCCCCATGCTACGGTTTCCTCCCACGTTCCAAAGACGCATGGGTTCGGAAAGGGTTAGTAAGTTGTGTGCATGCTAGGTTGGTGACACTGTGTACACCCAGCACATCCTCAGACTGTGAAGGACATTGATCCAAAAAACACATTTCACTATGTTTCAATGTACATGTTACAAGTAAAGCTAATTTTCTATCTTTGATATAACCAGATATTCAGATTTTTTTTAATAGCACATGAACAGGCCCTCCGGCCCACAATGTTGTGCTGAACCAATTAAACTAGGTAATCAGATGGCCAACTAAACTAATCCCCTATACCTACACAATGTCCATATCCTTTCATTTGTGTGCTTATCTGAACATACCTTACAAGTCTCTAATGTATCTGCTTTGACCACCACCCCAGGCAGCACATTCTAGGCATCCACCACTCTCTGTTTTTATATAAAAAAAACAAGCAAGCAAACTTGCCCCTCATATTTCCTTTGAAATTACCTCTCTCACCTTAATGCATGCCCTCTGGTATTGGACATTTCGATCCTGGGAAGAGGTACTGTCTATCTATCCCTCTCAGATCTCCCCTCAGCCTCTGCCGTCTCTGAGAAAACAACCCAAGTTTGTCAACCTCTCATTACTGCACATGAGCTCCAATCCAGGCAACATCCCGGAAAACCTCTTCCGCACCCTCTCCAAAACCTTGTCATCCTTCCTATAATGGGCAACTAGAACTACATGTAATACTCTAGATGCGGCCTAACTGGAGTTTTGTAAAGCTGCAGCATAACTTCTTTTTAACTAAGTGCCTCGACTAATAAATGCCATATGCATTCTCAACCACCCTATCAACCTGCGTATCCAATTTCAGGGAGCTATGAGCTTGGACCCCAAGGTCCCTTTGCTCATCAAAGGGTCCTGCCTTATAACAGTGTACTGTCTCCTTACGTTCGACACTATCCATAACACCACCAATCTTCGTATCGTCTGCACACTTACTAAATCACCCATCTACATTTTCATCCAGATTATTTATATGTATAAAAAACAGCAGAGGTCCCGGTATGGATCCCTGTGAAATACCACAAATAATAGACCTCCAGCGGTCACCACCCCCTATCTCCTATGGAAAAACTAGTTATGAATCCAAATGGCAAATTCACCATGGATCCCATAAATATTAATCTTCTCGATGAGGGACGTTGTCAAGTGCCACATAGACAACATCCACAGCTCTACCTTCATCAATCACCTTTGCCCCTTGTCAAAAAACTCAATCAAGTTAATAAGACATGACTTTCCCCGGCCAAAGCCTTGCTGGTGCTCCCTAATTAAGCCATGGTCTTCTAAATGCTCATAAATACTATCTCTAAGAATACTGTCCAGTAACTTCCCTACACTGATGTGAGACTCACTGGTCTATAGTTTTCAGGGTTATCCGTGGTTCACTTCCTGAATAATGGAACAAGGTTAGCTACACACCAATCCAATGTGACCTTGTCTGTGGCTAGAGAGGATGTAAAGATATTGGTCAATTCCCCAGCAATCTCTTGTCTTGCCTCTCTCAATAACCTGGAGTAAATCCCATCTGGCTCTGGAGACTTATCGACTTGAATGCTCTTTAAGTGGCCCCATACTGCGTCCATCTTTAATTCAATATGCCCTAGCATCTTCATAAGATCAACACTGATCTCCCTATCCTCCATGTCCTAGATGAATACTGGTGGAAAGTACTTACTAAAGACCTCACCTACATCCTCTGCATCCAAGCACATGTTCTCCCCTTATCCTTCTTGCTTTTGATCTGTGGATAGAAAGGTGCCTTCATGAACAAGTCCCATTTGCCTGCATTTGGCCCATATCCCTCTGAACCTTTCCTATCCATGGACCTGTCCAGATCCCATAAATGTGGTAATAGTACTCTTGACCACTTCCTCTGGCAGCCCATTCTAAATACTCTGCACCCTGTGAGGGGGGAGAAAACTGGTCCTGGAAATCCCTTTAAATCCACCTCCTCTCAACTTAAACGTATGTATCCTACTTTTAGACTCTATTTCCCTGGGGGAAAAGACTGATCGTCCACCTACATGCTTTTATAAACTTTTATCTGGTCACCCCTTGGCTCCTTAACCCCAGGGGAAACAGTTCCAGCCTCCCCTCAAGCCCTCCAGTCCTGGCAACGTCCACGTGATCCTTTTCTGCATCATCTAGCTTGATCACCTCCTTCCTGTGGCGTGGCAATTAGAACGATACAGAATGTTCCAGGAGCTGTAGCTTGTTCTGTCCAATGAAGGCAAGTATGCCATTCGCCTTCTTCAGCACCTTGCCTACCTGTCAGGGAATTCTGTGCATCTAGATCTGTTGTACAGCACTCCTAGGGCCTTGTAATTGCCTGTATTCTGTCCTTGTTCAATAATCCAAAATGCATAACTTAACGTTGTCTGCATTAAATTCTATCTGCCGTTCCATTGCCTCCTTTCCCAGTTTATTTAATTATCTATTGAGATACAGCACGGAAGAGGCCCTTCCTACTCTTTGAACCACACTGCCCACCAACTCCCGATTGATATTTTTTTTTAACCCTAGCCTAATCATGGGACAGTTTGGGTTGCCAACTTTCTCACTCCCAAATAAGAGACAAAAGTAGCAGTCTTGTGTTTACCCCAGGAAAGACTGTCATGACCATGAAGCCTTGCGTGGGCACCTGTGTGCGCATGCGTGTACGTGCCGATTTTTTTTTCTACAAATCGGTTTTGTCTTAATCTTCCCGATTGTTTTAAGTGAAACTACACTGTACATACATTATTTCTACTTTATGTAGGTTGTGTATTTATCATATCGTTCCTGCTTTTACTATATGTTAGTGTTATTTTAGGTTTTATGTGTTATTTGGTATGATTTGGTAGATTTTTTTTGGGTCTGAAAACATTCAAAAATTTTTTCCATATAAGTTAATGGTAATTGCTTCTTCAGTTTACACCATTACGGCTTACAAATGGTTTCATAGGAACGCTCTACCTTAGTGGGGGAAATACGGAACAAGGGCGGTCCCACATGAGACAAACCAATTTAGCCCAATATACGGGATGTCCTGGCAAATACGGGACAGTTGGCAACCCTAGTTTATAATGACCAATTAACCTACCAACCGGTACATCCTTGGGCTTTGGGAGTGCACCCAGAGGAAATGCTGGCGGTCACGGGGAGAACGTACAAGCTCCTCGCAGGCAGTAGCGGGAAATGAACCGGGATCACCTGTACTGTCAAGTGTTGTTATGTAATTCATATTTTGTACTGCTAAGTGTTGGAATTAATGTTTCAATAATATTTGAGTAATCTTGTATAGATATATATATTATAATCTGATTAACATTTAAGAGGTGCTTCGATAGATACATGGAAGGGTGGGGTTTGGAGTGACATGGGGTGAACACAGCCAACTGGGACTAGCAGGGAAGATGCTTTGGCCTAGATAATTTGGGCCAAAGGGCTGCTTCCATCCTCTATAAATGTATAACTCTGTTAATTGTTGCTTTGTTGCCAGCAGGATGTTGCAGACTCTGAGTGACTGGTTTTGGTGGGATGACCTGTGGCTTCCCCGAAATCTGACCTGGGATGATCTCCAGGATAGAGATGGCTTTGTTTATGCAAAGGTCTCTCATTTGTACGTCACCATCCTCTATGCTGTACTACTTATGATGGTTCGGCACTTCTTTGAAAGGTAACGTCTTTTCTTGTCTAAAGTTGTAGAGTTTGTGCAACAAGAATATCGTGAGACAAAGGGAAGTGTTATGCAGAGACATTAGAGACTTCAGATGCTGGAATCCGCAGCAAGGAACAATCTGCTAGAAGAACCTAGTGGCTCGAGGCAGCATCTGTAGGCGTAGAGTGGGATGGAATTATTGATGTTCTGGACAGACCTTTCTCATGTAGGGTTTCAAGCCAAAATGTCAACAATTCTTCCTTCCCTCCCACAGATGCCATTTGATCCACTGAGTTCCTGTTGCTGGAAATGACAGATCACTGGACAGAAGCAGTCACTACTGGGTGGTAGAGGGCAGCGGTGAGGGGACCCCTTGATTAGCAAATTTAAATTAATCTGCCCTTTGCTTGGTTTCTTTTTTAAAGCCAAATGTTAACCCAGACTGATTAAATGTGTGAGCAACATGTATAAAGACAACAGTTAATTCCTGCAAACACAGGAAGCTCATTAAATGAGCTATAAAGTGTGAAAGGAAAATTTACGAGAAGCTTGGATTGTCTAGAGCGGGGAGCTTCCACACTGCCGGCCAGCCTTGCTGCTGTTCACAAAATGAAGGCTGGGTCGGAAAAAATGGGGACGCAAGTGAGTAATGGGCCATAAGGGAGGAAGCAGAGTAGTTCGGTCACATCTGAGAAGGAGAAATACCCAGTGAATTCTGGTTAATTGGGGCACATCAGGACCAGTCCATTTTGGCCCAATTAAGTAGCTGCCTGAATTAGCCATAGTTTCATGGAAATAATTAAAAAGGTATAAAAAGAAAAATACTGTTTAACTGAGTCATAAATTATGTATTTATTTAAGTGAAAAACAGAACAAATTAGAATACCATCAATACTACTACAATACTATAAAACTGTATATTAGTTCCTAACAGTTATTGAGGGAGGATTTCATTCAGTGTATGCTACATTGTTCTTTTGACTATAAATGAGCAAAATCATTGTGGACACCATGCAGAAAATGGACTGGCTTCATACAACGCTGTTGACGATTGCTTCTTCCAAGTCGTCATTTTCACTGTAACCTTCAAATTCTTCGTTGTTCCTAACCGTTTCTGGCACCTCCAAGACTGAATACTTGAAACTGCAGTGAACAAAGCAGTTCTGAATTGCCTTGCTGCTTACTTCTTGCCAACTATCAGTGATAAGTTATCACTGCCCATCAGACCAAGAACGTGTGGACAAGGGAGGCACAGGAGTGCTACAGGACTGCTTTGGTGGACTGGACTGTATTCAGGGAATCATCTTCAAGTCTGAATGAGTGTCACAACTGCCACTGACTTCACTAAAACCCGTCTGGTTGTGTGTGTGCCTACGAGAACTTACTGTATTTACCTAAATCAAAAGTCGTGGTTGAACCAGGAGGTTCGTAGTCTGCTGGCGTTCAAGTCTGGCGACCCAGGTCCACACAAGAAAAGCAGGTACAACTTGCAGAGGGCTATCTCAAGAGCAAAGGAACAATTCTGAACGGGGTTGGAGGTGGAATCTGAACAAGGTTGGAGGTGGAATCAGATGTGTGTCAGCTCTGGCAGGGTTTGCAGGCCTTTACTTCCTACAAAGCAAAACCTAACATCATGACTGGCAGTGATGTTTCACTCCCAGATGAGCTCATTGCCTTTTGTGCACACTTTGAAAGGGAGATTAAAACTATAGCTATGAGAATCCCTGCAGCACACGGTGACCCTGTGATCTCTGTCTCAGAGACTGACGCCAGGCTGTCTTCCAAGAGGGTGGACCCTCGCAAAGCGACATGCCTGGTAAGGCTCTGAAAACCTATGCCAGCCAACTTTCAGTCTCTCATTGCTACGGTCGGAAGTTCCCACTTGCTTCAAAAGGGCAACAACTATATCAGTGCCCAAGAGCAGGGTGAGTTGCTTTAATGACAATTGTCCAGTAGCGCTCACATCTATAGTGACAAAGTGCTTTGAGAGGTAGGTTATGGCTAGAATTAACTCCTTTCTCAGCAAGAACCAGGACCTACTGCAATTTGCCTATCACCACAATAGGTCTACGGCCTTGGATCACCTGGACAATACAAATATCCATGTCAGGATGCATCTTACTGACTACAGCTCAGTATTTAACACAATCATTCCTTACAGTTCTGATCGATAAGCTACAGAACCTGGGCCTCTGTACCTCCCTCTGCAACCAGATCCTCAACTTCATAATTGGAAGACTGCAGATTGTGGGGAATGGAAATAACATCTCCACCAATCTGACTATCAACACTGGTGCACCTCAGGGGTGTGTGCTTAGCCCACTGCTTGACTCTCTCTATACCCATGACTGTGTGGCTAAGCACAGCTCAAATGGCACCGATAAATTTACTGGCAATACAACCATTGTTGGCAGAATTTCAGACTGAAATGAGAGAGCATACAGGAGCGAGATGTATCAGCTAGTCGAGTGGTGTCGCAGCAGCTACCTTGCAGTCAACGTCAGTAAGACGAAAAAGCTGGTTGTGGACTTCAGGAAGGGTAAGACGAAGGAACATACACCAATCCTCATAGAGGGATCATAAATAGAAAGAGCGAGCAATTTCAATCTTCTGTATGTCAATATCTCTGTGGACCTAACGTGGTCCCAACATATCGATGCATCTACAAAGAAGGCATGACAGTGGCTGTATTTCATTAGGAGTTTGGGAAGATTTGGTACATCACCAAAGATGTTCACAAATTTCTACAGATATACTGTGGGGAGCATTCTAACTGGTTGCATCACCGTCTGGTATTGGGGCGGGAGGTGTTCCTGCACAGGAAATGAAACCAAGCTGCAGAGAGTTGTAAAGTTAGTCAGTTCCATCATGGGCACTAACGTCTGTGGCATCCAGAACATCTTCAAAGAACAATGCCTCAAAAAGGTGGCATCCGTCATTAAGGACACCGATCACCCAAGTCATGCCTTGTTCTCATTGCTACCATCTTGAAGGAGGCATGGAAGCCTGAAGAGAGACACAACGATTCAGGAGCGGCGGCTTCCCCTGTGCCATCCAGTTTCTGAATGGACATTGAACCCATGAACACTCCCTCACAACATATGCTGGTGATATTACACCTGTTTTTGATTCTGCCTTTTGAACACAAGCACGTGCAATTAACACAATGTGAAAACTGTTTGCTCTAAGCACAGTATAATGTCTAATGACCACACAATTTACATGTGTCTGATGCTAGTTAGGACCTGTACGGCAGCAGTCTACTGCCCCAGTTAAGTGGCACAGTGTCCCAAATAAACAATGGGAATCCCAGCTATTTTCTGGATTAGTTTTTGTTCTTTAAGAGTTGTCCTAAATAAGAGACTGTTCCAATTAACCGATAGCCTAATTAACCGGCATCTACTGTGCTTTCAAAAATGCAAGATGGTGAAGAGGAAAAGAAATTTCTGATGAACTATTTCTCCTGGAAATAAGAATGAGATCATCAGAACAGATGTGGAGACAGTTACAATAGGAGTATGACTACTAAGCAGAAAGACCACTAGTTCTGCATTTTATTCCAGACCTTGTGAAATACTGTTCACTCCCAGAGCGCAGGCTTTATTTTTAATAGGAAATTTTTTATCTTTGATTTCTCAATCCCAAAGAGATGTGAAGGCCAGATAGTTGGGGTATTTAAAGAGGAAGTAGATAAATATTTGAAAGACCGAGGAATTGAGGACTGTGGCAAAGAAGAAATGATACATGGGCAGATCGGCCATGGTCATATTGTCTAGTGGGTCAGGCTTGGGCTGAGCGGTCAGCTCGCTTTCCTATTTTATTGTGGTGTTATCTGTAGATTCCACTACAATATCACATGTATTTCAGTTCCAATTTATTAATATTGAAGAGTTCTTCAAAATGGTTCCATTGTAATATCCACACAGTACTATGGCAGTAAAACTAATTTTTTCACTTCTGTCCACAAACTAGTGGTCATGCAACTTGGGCTGCTAGCATCTTTCCTTCTCTCTGACCCAAACTATGTACCCCTCCTGCACATAAAACCTAGAACTACAGCCCATATGACCTTGGCCACTCTAATTGAAGTTCCATTGTCAAACGGAAACATTCAGCCTGGTTCCAGGGAGTTTTGTCACTTTACATTTTCCTTTCTCATTGGACTCCACAGGGACTGATGTTGCTTCAGTGTACACTGTGGCTCCATCTCCATACCCTGCCCCCCCCCCGACAGTTAAATCTGTGATCAGTCCGCTGACACAAAGTTTGTTTGTCTTTAGAAGGGGTCAGTGGTGCTAACTGGTCAGAGGTGACTGCAAGTTAATTGTTTACCAGGCGCTCTCTTCAAAACAAGTCCACCAGCGCTGTGTGTGTGTGTGTGTGTGTGTGTGTGTGTGTGTGTGTGTGTGTGTGTGTGTATTACTTGCATATGGCCATTAAGCAGAGCACATGATCAAGGTCTGAAACAGGCACCTCGCATTTTCAGTGGAACTTTAACTTTTAGATAACTTCAGCACTGACCCCAAGGGTTATGTTGACTTGACTGGCTTTGGTCTTGCAGTAAGTCAGTTCGAGTTGACATACTGTTTTAAACAACCTCACTAATCTCGTGCGGCCTTTTCTCTGATGTCACATGAATGTCGAGTGTTAAATCTCAGTTATCCTCATCCTCATCAGACTTGATAGCCAAGAGGGTATCTTATTTCTCAGAGGTTTCTCACAGAAAACTCTTTGTTGGCGATTAGTATCTCGAGTGGATGATTAACTGCGAGTTTGACATATTGTACTTGGCTGCGGTAGACAGCTGGGAAATCCCCCAAATAATGTTAGAGGCTAAAGTTTTTTAAATTGAAATTTTAAACCATTCCATACCAAAGTGCTGAAAGCCCTAATACATGGCAGTGGTTTTAGGAAGTAGCCCTCTAAACCACTTTTTTTAACTGAAGACAAGTCCGTTTTGAATGCGAGCAATCTTCACACCTGTGTTCTGAATGGAAGTATAGGGGAGAAATTGCTAAGACGTCATGTACAACTCTTGTGACAAGGTCATCGGATGAGATCTCATGTGAAGTGGTGCATTTTTGTTACTAGATTGAGGGAAAAGTAGTGCGTAAGGGACTGATTTCACTGGATGTATAGGCAGTAACGGTGCAGATCTGAGTTGTTTTCACATATACATTTGTCTGAATTTGGAGTGTTATGACGCTGATGGCTTTCTCTTTTGGGTATTTAGTAGCAGATTTGAAAACAGAGTGCCTTGCTGTATCTTCCCTGTTGGAAAAGGGGATGAACTGTTTTGACAAGGCTGTTCAAATTCACATTTTGCAAAGAAGTGTAAGGGACTGATATAAAATTTTGATAAGTTGCTGGCTTCATTCTCATTGGGAGTAACGTGATTATTTCTGGGCACCAAGCTTTTGGAAGCTTTTCCTAATTCAAGAGAAGATGCGGTAATATTACCAAGGGGTGTAACGCATTGGAAGGATGTCAGTGCATTGGAAGAAAAGACTTGCCAATCTAATACCAGGACCAGCCAGATTGTTTTATGGGGGAAAGTTAGGCTGGCTCAGCTTGTACATGGTGGAGTTCAGGAGAGTGAGAAGGGGCTATTGAAACAAATTAAGATTTCAGTCAGCATTGACAGAATAGATGTGGAGAGGGTGTTTCTTGTGGGGGAATCCAGAAATAAGAGACATTGTTTAAAAATGTGAAGTTGCCCATTGAAGAGAAAGATGAGGCAAATATTTTATCAGTTGCATTGAGTCTTTGGGGCTCTTATGTTTTTAAGGTGGGGGTAAATGAATTCTTAACTTCAGAGCAATGAGATCAACCCAAGTACAGTGTCCACAATGAGGTGAAGCTGTACCGGAGTTGTGTTCTGTCCACACAGTTTTACGGGTCAGATCGCTGGTGCATGGCAGAGAGCAGCCTTGCCAAGCTGTCACCATTCTACACCATGAGCCTCCAGAAGACCTTCTGTAATCTCTGTCCAAGAAAGATCTCCAGCTCTGCCCTACTCCTTTGTTGTTATCAAGAGGACATGGCTGCAATGGTGGGAAGATGGTGGCACGACGCAGCTCGCAGCAGCCACTCCGGTGGTGATGTCTCTTATTTGTCAAGTAGGGTGCCGTGCACAATCCTGATTTGATGGAGATTGACGTGAGAGCATAGAGGAACATCTGGTGAAACTTCTGAAATGCCTGCTTCGCTGCTGCTGCTACTGTGTGGTCCAGAATCTCTGGAGGAGAAGGCCCCGAGTCCTCGGCTTTGCTTGTTGCTCGGCGGCCGGGGTGGGGTCGAAGCGCTCGGCAGAGGGTGGTGCTCGAAGAGGCCGTGTCGGAGGGACTGGTCGGAGGCTCGAAGTTTTCGGACAGACTCAGAGTCTGCTGCGGTCGGGTGCTTCCAATGGTGCTGCATCGGCGAGTTGGCGGCGCTTGGAGGTTCATGGCGGGGAGAGTTCCTCCCTTCTGCCGCCTGCGTGGGATGATGAGTCTATCAGGACTTTGAGACTTTTTTTTTTACCATGTCCATGGTCTGCTCTTTATCAAATTACGGTATTGCTTTGCACTGTTGTAACTATATGTTATAATTATGTGGTTTTGTTAGTTTTAGTCTTGGTTTGTCCTATGTTTTTCTTGTGCTATCATTCTGGAGGAATGTTGTATCATTTTTTTAATGCATGCATTTCTAAATGACAATAAACGAAGAGTGAATGTCCTCATAATCTTAAAAAAATCATCATGAGGAAGTGTTGGAGGTGGACTGGGCACGTGATGAGAAGAGAGCCCAACTTTGTCATCAAGACAGCCCTTCATTGGACCCATGAAGGGTGGACGAACTGCAGGAGGCAATTTGGCAGCGTTCCATAGAGGCAGAAATGATAATTCTAAACCATGCCTGGGGCACAATAGAAAAGATGGCCAAGGACAGAGATTGAGGACCGTCACTGCTGCCCTAAATGCTAGCGGTGTAGCGGGCAACAAGTAAATAAATGCTTAAGCAAAGGAGTGAAAGCTGGGTAGATAGAAATGTACCGTTGAGATTGCAGCCAGATCAGACACAATAGAATTTGTGGAGCAGAGATGAAGGGCTAAGATTCTCCTCCTGATTCATGTTTGATTGGAGGACATGGAGATGTGGAGAAAATGGTATTGTTCTGTAAAGCTGAGAGATGTCGTAAATTGTGAAAGTTTTTTCAGGGAGTAAGCCTGAAGGAGTTCTCTGGCAAAAGAGTCTGTGACTGGGAGGTTCACGTTAGAGCTCGTTCCAGTGGTGATTGATTTGCTATAAGCTAGAATGCACTGTCTGCAAGTGGAAGACAACTAGTGAAACGTTCAAAGGGAAACTTAACCAAGGAAGGCTTTGGGAAAAGAGACTGGGTAATTGGGTAGCTCATTCAAAATGCTGGAGCAGGTAGAGGAGGATGAAGCGTTTTTGTCTCCACCAGGACGGATTTCCAGCATCTGCAGCTTTTGTCATGTTTGGGATTGTAACCGAGTCTGAAGGTAGCTCAGTACTTTACTGTAGTGTATGTTTACACCCACAGGCTCATAGCCACGCCACTTGGAAAATTTATGGGGATTAAAGACCACGTCCGGTTAAAGGCCACCTATAATCCTGTTTTAGAACACTTTTTTGTCTCGATTTCAAAGCATCCAAATAAGGTAAGCTGCTTTATTTGAATTTCACAACAGTTTTTATTCCAAAAACAGGCCAACTGAGCTAAAGAGGATATCTCATTGCATTTATTCAGCATGTTTTCAGACAAATTAATAGTGAAGGTGAGTTGGTAATCGCTTAATATTACTTCTGAACCATGTTGCCATAGGTGTGTTGGAGACTACCTGTGCAGAACAGGAGATTTCAATATGTGTGTTGCAGTCTGGGTGTGAACCATGGAGCAATAGATGGAATGAAGAGTTGGTGTACAATATATATATATTGGGATGGTTCAAGGAGATGCTTATTGAAAACACCAAGGGATTACTATTGTGTCAGGTTATATTCTTACATTATGCAGACAAAACCAGATCATTTTAGCATTTTTGGGAGTGATAATGGGGATTTTAAGTCTGGACTTGGGGCTGGGTGAAAAATGTGGCAGAATAGAGGTCCTCCCCAGGAGACCTCGGGGTTCCATTCCTGTGAACTGTTGCCACCTGAACAGTTCCATAGTCGGGAATGAGGTCCAACATGCCAGTAGCAACCAGCAACTTCAACCTACTGATCTCCCAAATGTACGCAAGTTAGGCTTTCATAAGCTGGGGAAGACCTGAACCTCACACGCTTGCCCCAAGCAGTAGAGTGACCGACAGGTCAGATGCAAGAAGTCTATTGCAACGTAAGGAATGAGATTGAGCTTCATTGAGCTGACAGGATTGATGGTTTCCCAGACATGTTGATTTGTGTATCAACCACTGTGATGAAAGTGGGTCTTTGTATGGAAAAAGTGGGGCATCTTCATCCAGATAGTCAAATCAGTAAGTCAGATTTTCAGTTTATCCTGTCTTGCAGTTCCACCCAGCAAGTAACAATCTTTGCACATCCATATTGTTGTCTCCATGATTAACCTCATCACCAATCTGTGATTGGGCTTGTGGTGACGCTGCTCTTTTGAGAAAGGGTGCAAGTTCTGATGTTCCACGGCTCACCTTGGTTCTTCTGTAGGGTAAAGAGCTGCTTGTGCCTGACCTGGCCAGGAATGGAGCCCAGAGGTCACCTAGGGAGGACCTCTACTCTGTTATATATTTCACCCAGCCTCAAGTCCAGGTTTAATGCTTAACAGTTATCAGAGTAAAGTGATTTTCCCCTCTTCCAATACCACCACCAGCCCCCCCCCCAACAATCCCGTTGCCAGCTGGACCTTTTATAGAGGGTCATGGTCCATCTACACCTGTAGTATCAGATTTCACTTTGGCAGCAACACCGACTGACACCCAGTGAAACCAGGAGCAGTGGGTTCGAGCAGCTGACTTGAACTTATTGATTTGGTTCACAACAAGTAAAGCGAAAGAAATCTCCATAATTGCCTTGATTTGGCACAGGTTCGGGAGTCTAGTATTGAAACTTAAAGGTAAGCTTTCCCTCAGCGTGCAACCTTTGACTTCGATCCTGTCGAAGTGTCCGCTGATAATTCCTCTTGGTGAAGTTTTCGTTTGATGTGTACAGTGCCGTTTAGAAGTCTGAGGCAGATCGATGTACAGCTCGAGTGCCTAAGGCTGTTGTACGTTACTGCATTTGTCACCGTGAAGCAGAGGGCGAGTCTGACAGGTGCGAAGGATGTTAGGAGTGGTGAGGGTGGGTGCTGTTGGAGGGGTGTGGGAGAGGTGGCAGAGAAAGTGTGCCAGGGGCAGGAGGCGATGTGGGTACCAACACACCCAGCCCTGAGACACCAGGCAAGGTCATTTGATTCCAGACAGTTGGTTTATTGCTCATTACAGGATGTCTCTCTGCTTCCTGCTCCCTCCCCTTTTCCCAACTATGATTCCCCTCTCCCTGCCCCCTTCCCACTCTTAGTCCGCACAGACACCCATATCAGAATCGGGTTTATCATTACTCATGTATGTCATGAAATTTCTGTTTTTTGAAGAGCAGTACAGTGCATTATAAAATTACTATAGTACTGTGCAAAAGTTTCAGGCACACTAGCTGTAAGTAAGTGAATTCTATTATCAGAGTACATACACGTCACCACATACAACCCTGAGATTCATTTTCCTTTGGGCATACTCAGCAAATCTATAGAATAGAAACTATAACAGGATCAATGAAAGATCAACCAGAGTGCAGAAGAAAACTAACTACAAATGCAAATATAAATAAGTAGCAATAAATAACAAGAACATGAAATAACAAGATAGAGTTCTTTAAGTGAGATTATTGGTTGTGGGGTCATCTCAATGGATGGGCAAGTAGCAGTGAGAAGAGAGCGTGGCCTGGGTGGTGATGACCTCCCTGATGATAGATGCTGCTTTCCTACAACAACATTTTATATTGATGTGCTCAATGATTGGAAGGACATTAACATGGTATACTGAGCTGAATTCACTACCTTTTGTAGGATTTTCTGTTTAAAGGCATTGGTGTTTCCAAACCAGGCCACAATACCACCGGTTAATACACATTCCACTACACTTCTCTTGAAGTTTGTCAAAGTTCTGATGTCATGCCGAATCTCCACAGACTCCTAAGGAAGTAGAGGCGCTGTTGTGCTTCCTTTGCAATTGCATTTACGTGCTGGGTCCAGGACAGGTCCTCTGAAATAGGAACACCCAGGAATTTAAAGTTGCTACCCCTCTGATCTTCCGATGAGGACTGGCTCATGGACCTCTGGTTTCCCTCTTCTGAAGTCTACCATCAGTTCCTTGGTGTTGCTGACGTCGGGTGAGAAGTTGTTGTTATTAAACCACTCAGCCAAATTTTCAGTCTCCCTTCTATATGCTGTTTCATCACCACCTTTGATAGGCCCCACAACTATGTGGCTGAGACTTGTGCACCGTACTGTAAGTGTGACCATTTTAAATGTGACACATGTTAAGTGTACCTGGTTGTGCATGGTTAAAATAAAACTCATGAATGGCCCTCAGTAGGTCAGGTTACACATCTCCCTGCAAAACTAAACCAGAACTGCCTTGGAATTGAGGGATAAAGGTGAGGGGCACCATGAGAAGTAGTGGCTAGACTGCTAGAGAGATGGATAAACACTGGGGCAGGGTTTTACGCTGCAGGACCAGGTCAGTCAATGCAGCCATTCCACAGGAAGTATCTCTCATCCCTTCCTATTCTGTCTAATCAATGCTTATCCAACTTTCCTTTAACTGCTCACCTCAGCCACTCCCCGTGAGAGCATATTCTATAACCCATCAGCAGGGTTTTCCTCAATTCCTGTTGGACTTGCTGAGTTGTCAAAAGATTCCTCTCCCCCCCCCCCCCACCTGAAGTACAAACCAGCATCTTAAACCAGGTGCATGTGTGACAGGGCTAGGTCTTAACCAGTGATTTGTAAATTCTCGTTCTTCTTCATGTGGCCTCTGCGCTTGACTCAAAATCCTCCCTATTCTCACTTGCCTTTCAGTTTGCCACTAGGGGTGCAGGTGCCACAGGGTGTTTTGAAGTGACCTTTTAATGCTGCATATTGTGCTTGCATCGTGAATGAAACGAACAGAAGACCAAAAGACAACATGTACAAGGATATTTAGCAATATTCTTTTCATTTAGTAGAATGATTTTGTTCTCAAATGCTTCCATGGTCTAATCTCCACTCCTGTGCCAGAAATTCTGTTCCACCTACTCTTATTGAATCATTGAAGTATGTAGCAGGAAAGCAGGCCATTTGGCCCAACTAATCCATGCTGACCAGTAGCCACCATTTCTTGTTAGTCCCACCTCCCTGCAATAGGTCCATAGGCCTCTGGGGCCCAAGCGATGCAAGCTGTTTCTGGACACTTCTTAAATGCTGGCAGCAACCCGGCTTCCAGCACTCTCCCTAGCAATGTGTACCAGGAAATCACCACTCTTCAGGTGAAAAAGGTGGTTTCCCCATCTCTTCTGAATCTTTTCCTCCTTGCCCTAAACCTAAGTCTTATCTACCTCTTACCTACATCTGGTATGGGGAAAGATTTCCTGATGCCCATTCAGCAGTGGTGAGACACCAAAGGTGATCTCAAGGACTATTTGAAAAGAGCCACAGAGACAGAAACATCCTTTATTGCAGTTGCCATCAGGGTAAATCTGTTGGGAGTCATTTTCAGGAAGGAGATTTAACCTCTTTAGTGAAGTAGAAATGCTGGAGCCAGGAGCACATTCGAGAAGAGCAACCCTGAACTCTTGTCAAACAGCACACTCCACATTCTCATTTCTCTCTGTGACTTTTCTTGCCAGATGTTCCTCCTCATTCCTCCTCTCTAACTTCTCAGGCAATGTTATCGAGTGCACTTTATCTTCTTCCAGTCTGGACACTTCAGGGGGATTTGCTCTTGAGGAATATTTCCTCAGTCGAACGTACGTCATGCAGCTTTGGTTCCTCTGTCCTTTGCTATCTTCTCTCTGTCTGAGGAGCAGTGACCTTTGCTGTTTCTCACTCATCCTGAAGTCAGAAGGTTGTGCATTCAAAAAGATCAATCTCTAAGGCGGTTTGGTGACATTGGTGGAAGAGAAACTGAATTAGCATCTCAAGTCAAAGATCTGCCTTCAGAGCGTGGGTTCACGCCCTCTTCCCCCCCCCCCCCCAAACACTGAGGCAGGGCATAGAGTTCAGAATGTAAATTATATGACTAAAACCTTACCCCAAACTGACTACAAGTGATTTGAACCCAACCCGAGCCTGGATTTGCAGCCCAGATCTGAGCTGATGTTTAGGAGTAGTAATCTCCAACATGCTGTAACACTAATGGAATCACAGTGACCGGGGATTAAGTACTAAATCAGGTTAGCACAGTTAGACCCTGCTCATGGCGTAGCAGTATATACTCTCAAACCTGACATATGATGGGCTAGAGTCCGGTAACCAGTCTTCATTCAAGGGAATACTACAGCTGCACTGCAAGCTGATAATCATGTAGAACTGCATAATACTGTGTTAGTGTAGTCAAGACAAGTCACTTTTTATTGTCATTTCAATCATAACTGCTGGTACAGAACATAGTAAAAATGAGACAAATGTTTTGCAGGACCATGGTGCTACATGAAACAATACAAAAACTACACTGAACTACATAAGAAAAAAACACAAAAACTACACTAGACTACAGACCTATCCAGGACTGCATAAAGTGCACAAAACAGTGCCGGCACTACAATAAATAATAATAAATAATAAACAAGACAGTAGGCACAGTAGAGGGCAGTAGGTTGGTGTCAAGCCAGGCTCAGGGTATTGAGGAGTCTGATGGCTTGGGGGAAGAAACTGTTGCGTAGTCTGGCTGTGAGAGCCCGAGTGCTTCGGTGCCTTTTTCCAGATGGCAGGAGGCATCAGGAGTAGGAGCCAGAGTATGTCAGTAGGCCCCTGGAGCCTGCTTTGCCATTCAGTAAAGATGAGGCTGATAAGATCCTTGCCTCCATTCCATTTTACTGCCAGTTTGCTGTAGCACTTGATTCACAGAACACTGCTTATTGGAGGCCTGAATGTCCTCAGCCTCCACATCTACTGTGGGTGGAAAATTTCAGAATCGGGTTTAATATACTGTTTAATAGACAGGTATATGGAGGAATTTAAGGTGGGGGGTTATATGGGAGGCAGGGCTTAAGGGTCAGCACAACATTGTGGGCTGAAGGGCCTGTACTGTGCTCTACTATTCTATGTTCTAATATCACGGGCATATGTCATGAAATGTGTTGTTTTGCGACTGCGGTATATCACAGTTCATAATTGTTAGAACTATGAATTACGATAAGAAATGTGTATATAACATCTGATAGTGGAGGGGAAGAAGCTGGTCCTAAAATGTTATATGTCTTCTGGCCCCTGTACCTCCCCCCTGAAGAGAAGACGGCAAGTCCCGGACCGTGAGGATCCTCAATGATGGGTGCTTTCTCCTTGAGGTACTGCCTCGATGGTGCGGAGAGTTGTGCCTGCGATGGAGCTGTCTGCGTCGACAACCCTGTGCGGCCTCTTTTGATCGTCTGCATTAGAGGCTCTTTGCCAGGCAGTGATGCAGCCAGTCAGAATACTCTTCACCGTACATCTGTAGAAATGTGCCAGTCACACCAGTTCTCTGATGGAGTAAAGCCTCTGATGTGCCTTCTTCACGATTACCTGAATAGGCCCAGGACAGATCCTCTGTGATGTTGATGGCCCAGGAACCTGAAGCTGCTCACTCTCCCATTAGATTTTAGACCAGTTCATGAACACTACCACACTATTCCTGCTTCGCGCTGTTTATTTATTTTGATGGCTTACACAGACATCCCACCTCTCCCAGAAGTTCCGGGAAGCTCCGGCATATTAATAATGGCTCCCTGATGCCCGCAAATTATATGCAATGTCCTGGAAATAAATTTTTTTGAGAGCGAGCGAGAGAGCGCACACGAGAGAGACCACGAGAGAGAGCGTGAGAGAGAGAGCACGCGCCATGGCAGAGTGTTCCAAAAAAAAAAAATAAAACGTACGTCACCCCTGACTACTCTAAAGTGTACCCCTGCCTAATAGGGGTCAAAAATAATGACAGTGTTGCTCGCTGCACTGTTTGCAACAGTGACTTTTCTATTGCCCATGGTGGGTTAAGACTGTAAAAGACATGGTGAGGTGAGTTTAACAGGTGTCATTCGTTCATTAGCATAGCTAACATTATTTAAACTAGCTGACTAGCTGCTAAGGAGCTACTCTATTGCAGACATCCCATCTCTCCCGGAAGTTCCGGGAGTCTCCCACAAATTGATGGTGCTACCTCCCTGAAATGAGTTTTTGCAGGGTGGGATGTCTGCTTACAGCTGCCACAATCAGCATATTTCACGACAAATGTTGGTAATAATAGACCTGATTCTGATTCAGAGTCAAAGAGTGAGAAGGTGCTGCTGAGGTCAAGGTTGGATCAGTATCGATGTCACTGAATTGAGAAGCGGGCACAGGAGGCTGCCACAACACAGAACAGTAGTGTACAGGAATGGGCCCTACAGCCCACAAAGCTCTGCCAAACTAGTTAAACTAGTCATTTATATCCAATTAAACTAACCCCTTCTGCCTACATAATGTCCATATCCTTCGACACTCTGGATATCCATGTGCCTATCTAATAGTTGTATAAATACCTCTGTCACATTTGCTCACACTTGAGTGTGTTCTCCTGACTTCCCTTTCCTGAGGTTCCCAGTCAGTTTCTCAGTCTTGCCGATGTTGAGCGCAAGGCTGTTCATTGCAACATCAGTTAACCAGTCAATCTTTCTCACTCCTGTACACCTCGTCGTCGGCATCTGAGATTCTGACAACAACAGTGGCATCACCGTCGAATTTATAAATGGTGTTTGAGCTGTGGCTATCCCCACAGTAATGAGTGTAGGGAGAATGGAGAAATGCAGCCTTGAAGTGCACCTGTGTTAAATGTTAGCAAAGAGGATGTTATTTCTCAAAGTTCAAAGTAAATTTATTATCAAAGTACATGTATGCTCCATATACAGCCCTGAGATTTGTTTTCTTGTGGGCATACTCAGTCAATCCAAGAACCATGGTAGGATCAATGGAAGACGCACCCAACAGAGCAAACAACCAGTAAGCAAAAGGTAGCAAACTGCAAATACAAAAGAGAATGAATAAATACCGAGAACATGAGATGAAGAGTCCTTAAGTTCTGGGAACAGTTCAGTGATGGGCCAAGTTAAGTTGAATGAGATTCAAGAGCCTGATGGCTGAAGGGTAATAGCTGTTCCTGAACTTTGTGGTGAGCGTCCTGAGGCTCCTGTAGCTCCTTCCTGATGGCAACAGTTAGAAGAGAGCAAGACCTGGGCGATGGGGTCCCTGATCATGGATGCTGCACTCCTGCAACAATGCTTCATGTAGATGTGCTCAATGCAGGGGAGGGCTCTATGCATGATGGACTGGGCTGTATCCACTATTTTTTTTGGGATTTTTCATTCAGTGGCATTGGTGTTATGATGTAACCAGACAATATACGCTCCACCACACATCTACAGAAGTTTGTCACGGTATTAAATGTCATGCCAAACCTTCGCTAACTTGTAAGGAAGTAGAGGCACTGCTGTGCCTTTTGGAATTTAAAGTTGTTGACCAGTGTTCCCTCTCAGGCATACAAGTGTGCATACACACACATCTTTTGCCACTAGCGCACAGAGGATTTTAAGCGGCGCACAATGGGTTGTCACCCTCCACCTCATTGGCATGTTAAGTATATTTCATGATTGTACACAATCACAAACACGAGGAAATCTGCAGATGCTGGAAATTCAAGCCACACACATCAAAGTTGCTGGTGAACGCAGCAGGCCAGGCAGCATCTCTAGGAAGAGGTACAGTCGACGTTTCAGGCCGAGACCCATCGTCAGGACTAACTAAAAGAAGACCTAGTAAGAGGTTTGAGAGGGGGAGGGGGAGGGGGAAGATCCAAAATGATAGGAGAAGACAGGAGGGGGAGGGATGGGGCCAAGAGCTGGACAGTTGATTGGCAAAAGGGTTATGAGAGGATCATGGGACGGGAGGCCCAGGAAGGAAAAGGGGGAGGGGGGGGAAAACCCAGAGGATGGGCAAGGGGTATAGTGAAAGGGACAGAGGGAGAAAAAGGAGAGAGAGAAAAAGAATGTGTGTATATAAATAAATAACGGGTGGGGTATGAGGGGGAGGTGGGGCATCTGTTATTTATTTATATACACGTTCTTTTTCTCTCTCTGTCCCTCTCACTATACCCCTGTACCCCTTGCCCATCCTCTGGGTTCCCCCCCTCCCCCTTGTCTTTCTTCCCGGACCTCCTGTCCCATGATCCTCTCATATCCCTTTTGCCTATCACCTGTCCAGCTCTTGGCTCCATCCCTCCCCCTCCTGTCTTCTCCTATCTTTTTGAATCTCCCCCTCCCCCTCCCACTTTCAAATCTCTTGCTAGCTCTTCTTTCAGTTAGTCCTGACGAAGGGTCTCAGCCTGAAACGTCGACTGTACCTCTTCCTAGAGACGCTGCCTGGCCTGCTGCGTTCACCAGCAACTTTGATGTGTGTGGCTTGTACACAATCACGTTTCCTTTTCCGGTTTCTAATGTGGATGGTGTTGACAACATGGAGTTTGTGATGATTTGCCTCCAGATTTTCGAACCAATTTATTTATATTTTATTAAAGTGTGCACACGTTGTTGTCACTGGACAATAACAAAAGGAATTGCACAGCATAAGATTTTTCTGCACACTGGTCATTACAAATTAAAGGGAACATTATTGCTGACCCTCTCCACCTTTGATCCCCCAATGAGGACTGCCTCATGGGCCTTCAGTTTCCTCCTCCTGAAGTCAGTAACCAGCTCCTTGGTCTTGCTGACATTGAGTGAGAGGGTGCTGTTGTGGCACCACTCAGGCAGATTTTCAATCTCCCTCCTTTATGTTGATTAGTTACTTCCTTTAATTCGGTCAGTGACAGTGGTGTCATCAGCAAACTTAAATATGGCATTGAAGCTGTGCTTTGCCACACAGTCATAAGTGCAAAGCAAGAAGAACCGGAGGCTAAGCACACAGCCTTGCGGTGCACCTGCGCTGATGCTAATCCGAACTGACGGATGGGCTGCAAGTGAGGAAATTGAGGATCCAATTGCACAAGTAGTTACTGAGGCCAAGGTCTTGAAGTTTATTGATTAGTTTTGAGGGGATGATGAGCTGTAGTCTATAAAGAGCATCCTGATGCATGCATCTTTGCTGTCCAGATGTTCCAGGGTTGAGTGAAGAGCCGATGAATTAGTATCTGCTGTGGACCTGTTGTGCCAGTAGGCAAATTGGACCGGATCTAAGTTGCTTCTCATGCAGGAGTTGACGTGTTTCATCACCAACCTCTCAAAGCATTTCATAGCGTCGTGAAATGCTACTTAGACGATAGTCATTGAGACGCTATGGTCTCAGTGAAGTTAATCCAGTTGCAGAGGGAGGTACTAAGGCCCAGGTTTTAAAGCTTGTCGATTAATACTGCAGGAATGATTCTGTTGAACATCAAGCTGTATTTGACAACCAGCAGCCTGACATAGGCATTGCTATTGTTCAGGTGGTCAGAGTTCAACTGGAGAATCAGTAAGATTGTGTCCACTGTGGACCAGTTGTGGCGATAGGCAAATTACAACAGGTCCGTACCCTTGCTTAGGTAAGAGTTAAGTCTAGGCATGACCAACCTCTCAAAGCACTTCATCACGGTAGATGTGGGTGCTACCAGATGGTAGTCATTGAGGCAGCTTGCCCAGCTCTTCCTGGGCACTGGCAGGATTGCTGCCCTTTTGAAGCAGGTGGCGATCTCTGACTGCAGCAGGAAGAAGGTGACGATGACCTTGAACACTTGGGTAGCATTGCAGCCAGTGCCTCCACTGTCTCTGTGGTCACTTCCTTTAAAACTCTAGAATGTAGGCCATCAGCTCAGCACACTTCAGCACCATTGGATGGCCTGGTTCTTTTACTCTGCTGATAAAGACGTTATCCCTGCCTATCTGTTATACACTTTTTGGTGTCTTCTCCACAAAAACCGATCCAACATAATTATTTTGAATCTCTGCCATTTTTATTTCATATTATTGGCTCAAATGGTTCAAAAAGTACCTGACTCTGGGAATTGCTGCAACATAGAATGCTGGACTGGAGGATTTCAACCTGGATTTACTAGTTTTTCCTTATCTCCTCCCTCAGTGATTTTTTTCTTGGTCATCTTTTAATAGCTCCTTTAAAAATAAAATTCTCAAACCAATACACGGCCATTAATCTTTGTAACATTGTATTATAGCCTTTCCTTCAAATTGATGACATCCTTAATTTCTGAGTTGGCCACTCAAGTTCCAATCAGTGGCAGCCTAACCTAGTCTGTTTTACCTTGGATCTCAACCACCTCACCCCAGGAATTAATTAGGCAAACCTTCTTTAACTACTGCCTTTGCAAGTGTATCTGTGCTTGAATGAGGAAGCCAAAGTTCTCTAGTCACCAGCTTCTGCTCCTCCTTGTTTTAGTTCCATTTTTTCTCATGAGAATAAGTCACATTTCTGGGGGCCTATCTTCCCAGATCTGGTTCCTGCAGTACGTCCAGTAACAATGTCTCAGCGATGAGAGTTTCTTTATTCAACACAAACATGAGAAAATCTACAGACGCTGGAAGTAGGAAGCAACACACACAAAATGCTGGAGGAACTCAGCAGATCAGGCAGCATCTGTAGAAATGCCTTTCAGGCCAAGACCCTTCTTCAGGACTGAAAAGGAAAGGGGGGAAGATGCCAGAATAAAAAGGTGGGGTGTGGGGAAGTGGGGAATAATTCGAAGATGATAGGTGAAGCCAAGTGGGTGGGGAAAGGCAAAGGAGAGGAGAATGGACTATGGGAGAAAGGCAAGAAAGTGGGGACCCAGGGGGAGGTGATAGATGGGTAGAGGCTAGAGTGAAGACTAAAAGAAGAGGCGGGCAGGGGGATTTTTTTTTAACCAGAAGGAGAAATCAATATTCATGCTATTGAGTTGGAGACTACCTATTATAAACGTTTGTCTCTTATCAGCGCAAATATCCAATCTAAGCAACCTGCATTTTTTTTGAACAAATATTTGGAGCTGTTAATTGAGAGGGAATATTATATAGGTTGCCACTTATTCTAAAGATTTCTTTGTTCATTGTAATTGATGGTAATTTTTCATTCTATTCACAGTCACAGTTGGAAGGCTTGTCAAAGAAAAGCAGCTACTCTATACGGATGGTAGAGAGATGGTTTCGAAGAAGACGAAATCAAGACAGACCAAGCTTGATGAAGAAATTTCGAGAAGCTTGGTAAGTTTCAAATGATGTTCCTTCAGATCTTTCTTAATTTATCAGAATACCAGATTGTTTGGGAAACAATAGCTGTATTGCTGTAAAGAACAGAAGTTTTGAGTGAAAAGGAACAACCTACTTTAGAAAAAAATGTGCACGCACTAACGCCTTGAAGCACAAATTCCCAACTTTTATCCCCCCTTCCCTTTCCAGCAAGATATGAGCATTCATCTAATTTTTGTAATTTACTTGCTGTAACATGCAAATTTTCAGTGATTTGTGCATGTGAATCCCCAGATCTCTCTCTATAAATGAAGAAATGTTTCTGTTGGCTCGAGGGTCAGTGATCAGAGGTGAAAATAACCAGAGAGGATTTCTTTCTATGTGACGCTTGTTGCTGAGTGATCTGGAAGGCACCGGTGGGAAGAGTGGTGGGAGCAATTATTACTCTTATTACTTCCAAAATACCTTCCAAAAAAAAAGGTATTGGGGAATGAGTCAATGAGTGGCATTCATTGGAGAGGACTCTCAACAGGCTGCCCTGATCGCCATCCTCAGAAAGGTCCTGTCCTTGCAGTTCCCACTTTGTCTGACTCTTTAGTCTTCACGTGACTGCTTTGTGCACTCAGAGAGGCATCGCTGAAGGTGTCAGAGGGATCATTCTCAAGGAGGGTAATACTGGTAATAGATTCCTTTTCCTCTCCCTGCTTTCAGTGACCTTGCTTATGGGAGAGGAAGTGTAATTACTGATCTGAGAGCAGTGTGGGGAGAGATTAAAAGCTCCCTTTGTAGGTGGACGGGAGAGGAGAGCCAACTGCTTCGGGTAGAGAATTCCAGTCATTCTTGAGACTCTGAGAGAAGAAATCGCTCGCCCGTTTGAAATGGGAGGCTCTGTCCAGAAACCATACTCCTTAGATCTGATTATTGCCACCAGAGGAAATGTCCTGAATCAGAACTAAGTTTATTAGAACTGACAACGAAGCTTGGTGTTTAACAGCAGCAATACAGTGCAAAGTGTAGAAGAATGCTGTAACTTGCATAAATAATGCAACAGTCATCTCTTAGCAACTCTCTTGGAATCTACTGGGTTGCAGTAAGAACCTCATTCTTACAAACTCCAATGAGTACAGGCCCTTCTGCACGACTTCTCGAAGTAAAGTTTCTTACCAAAGAACATGTATGTCTCCATATACAACCCTGAGATTCATTTTCTTCAAACCTATGGAACAGTAACTATCACTAACAAGAGCAAATCTGCAGATGCTAGAAATCCAAGCAACACACACAAAATGCTGGAGGAACGGAATAGTAACTATAACAGGGTCAATGAAAGACCACCCAACTAGGGTGTTGATACATTAACACATTGTAGGAATCAACGGAACCATCCTTACTTGACAACTTCAGCACAAGCAGAATCTGAATATGGAAAGGCCAGACCTGTGTGCAGTCCTCCAGATCAGCTCACCGACACTCGGTGAAGTTGCGTTCTAACTCACTACCTCTGTGCGCCATGCCCCTTGCACTAAAATATGAAATTCATTGGCTTTCCTTATTACTGCTGCATCAGTTCACTACACTTTCCATTAGGGCCCTTGTGCTGTATTTTGTAGTCTCGCTTTATTTAAATAGTAGAATGGCATAAATAATTGTGGCAGCATGGCAGCATAGTGGTTAGCACAGCTCTTTATGGTGCGGCGAGGCGACCCTGGTTCAATTCCCGCCACTGCCTGTACGGAGTTTGTACTTTCTCCCCGTGACCGCGTGGGTTTCCTCCACAGTCCAAAGACGAACCAGATTGTAGGTTAGTAAGTCATTGTTGATTGTCCTGTGGTTAGACTAGGATTAAATCAGGGGTTGCTGTGTGGTGTGGCTCAAAAGGTCTATTCTGTAATAAATAAATAAATAAAACAAACAACCTAATTTTCCCACATTATTTTCCGTCTGCCAACTTCCTGCCCACTTATTTAATCTACTCTATCTCTCTGCATCCCCTTCATATCATCTTTGTTACTCTGTTATACATGGCTGGTGCGTATTCAATGCTTCCATCCAAATTATTGATACAGGTTGTTAATAGCTGTGATGCAAGTACTGATAACCGTGCAGTGCACGAGTTATGGTTGGCCATTCCAAAAGTGATCCAAGTATTCCAATCGTTTTCTGTCGGTCAGGCATCAACCCATCCACACCAGAGTACTGCCTCCATCGTCACATGCAGGGGTTAAGGTGGGAGAAGTCCTTGTTTGTCTTTTTTCTCGGAAGCATCTTGTCTTTCTTGTCTTTCTTGTCTTCCAGGTTCCTCATTTGCATTTTGCATAGTGGCCCTCTGAGCTGCTTCAGTCAGGATTGAGAGCTGAGGCTCCCAGCTGATTGACTGGGGTGTTTAGACCACACAGTGTGACAAGGTTGCCACCTTGATTTTAAACTCTAATCCCATTCCATTTGGATAGCGGTTTCAGCAGATCAGACACGGGACTCTTCTGAGCAGGAAGTGAAACTGCAGCCCTCGGTTGTCCTTGTTAAGATAGACAGACAGACATACTTTATTGATCCCGAGGGAAACTGGGTTTCGTTACAGTTGCACCAACCAAGAATAGAGTATAAATATAGTAATATAAAACCATAAATAATTAAATAATAATATGTAAATTATGCCAGATAGAAATAAGTCCAGGACCAGCCTATTGGCTCAGGGTGTCTGACCCTCCAAGGGAGGAGTTGTAAAGTTTGATGGCCACAGGCAGGAATGACTTCCTATGACGCTCTGTGTTGCATCTCAGGGGAATGAGTCTCTGGCTGAATGTACTCCTGTGCCCAACCAGTACATTATGTAGTGGATGGGAGACATTGTCCAAGATGGCATGCAACTTAGACAGCATCCTTTTTTCAGACACCACCGTGAGAGAGTCCAGTTTCATCCCCACAACACCACTGGCCTTACAAATGAGTTTGTTGATTCTGTTGGTGTCTGCCACCCTCAGCCCGCTGCCCCAGCACACAACAGCAAACATGATAGCACTGGCAATAATTACTGTCTGACGTAGGAAGCGGATTGGGCACTTATTTATTCTGTTTCAGAGTGTTCAGAATCCACATTTGCACCTTCAGCAGCAGGTACTACTTCTCCTTCCTTGGGCCAAAAGGCCTGTTTCTGTGCTGTAGTTGCTATGGTTCTATGGTTTCCCCAGGTCTGTTCCGGGCTCCTGCTCTCTCCACACCAACCGGTATCAGCGTGGGTCTGCAGCATGGTTGTAACTACTGTGGGGAATGGGCTGGAGACTTGGATTATTTCGCCTTCAAGAGAAATGACACAAGCCCAAAGGCCCGAACGACCAGTTAGCAGTAGACTAGCTTCTATAAATTATCTAGAGTAGAGGAGGGTGGCAGGAGGATCGAGGGGTAGTTAATAGGAATGTGTGTGAGAGAGCAGATTACAGAGACGTAACCCGGGAATGGGGCTGTTGGGAATGTGTTTAGAACCAGTATAAACTTGATGGGCTGTGTGGCTGTTGATATGTGAAGCAGTCTTTTTTTTTCTTGCTGTTGAAAAATTAACACATGTTCCTTCATTGCAGTCAGTGCAGAGAGATAACGTATGGAATAAACACTTTTGTTTTCTAGCTGGCGTTGTACATTTTATCTCCTAGCATTTATCGGAGGGATTGCTGTCCTCATTGATGTAAGTACTTCACTCTACAATTCGCTGCACTAAACCTGTCTCAGCACCTTCATGCCAGGGAGCCTTGGACAAGTTGAATTTTGATAGACCACAAGCCTTTCCATTGATTCCTGGAAATGAGGCAGGAAGTGAGTGAAAATCCAAGCAGTGCATTTACCACATCCTTCCTGCTGTGTGTGGCTGTTTGAACCCGGCTGCTAATGTGGTTGGCTGAATGTTTCCTTATCTCCAGCAGGGGTTGGTGAGAAAGGGGGTAGACACTGTGTATAGAGAATAGGGCCACTGCCTCACCATGTCAGAGCCCAGATGAAATCCTGACTTGTAACGCTGTCTGTGCGAGTTTGCACGTTCTCATTGTGGCCACGTGGGTTTCCCAGGTGTTCTGGTTTCCTCCACACCCCACAGTCTCACTGGTCGGTAGGCTGCCATAAAGTGCTTCAGGTGTGTAGACGAGTGTTGGAATCTGGGGGGAGGGGGGAATTGATGGGAATGTGGAGAGAATTTTTAAAGAAGTGGAATTTATGGATGATTATTGTGAATGGACAGTCAACATAGACTCTGGGCTGAAAAGCCTGCTTCTGTGTTGCATCCCTCTAGAATGTAAAACAGTAGAAATACAGGCCCTTCAGCTGACCAAACTTGCTGGTTAATGACACAAGTAATCCCTGCTTCCTGCACCTTGCACGTATCCTTCCAACTGCATATTAATGTACCTATCGATAGAAGCATTTAAGGTGCATCTTAAAACACATCTATTGTATCTGCACACCCCCACCTGACTCAGCAAGTAGAGTCCAATGCGGTCACTACTTTAACTGTCCAGCAAACAGGCACCCACCAAAGCCACCCAAAACAACGCAATCTTGGACAGGGCCTGCAGTGTGAGACCAGGGCAACGAAATCTATACTCTACCCCCTCATAGACTACTGCTGCTTTTCTCCCTCTGTTTCCCATGTCCCTTGGCACTGCAACCCTCAAGATTAATCTGATGATTCTATACTGGCCACACCCACAGCTGTAACAAAAAAAGTGATGGTGAAACTTGGGGTGTGGTTCCATCCTAAAACTGCTGGTTACATCAGGTGACGTCTGTGAGTCTTTACTGGCATAAATTTTAGGGTGGTACCAACACAGTCTCATTAATATGCTGAAGTCATAGACACTGAGGACCTCAATCATTTTGTAGGAAAATGAATTGATGGTTCAGTAAATGTAGAGAAAGATGTGTACCGATTGTACTTCTGGTATATGTTACTCAATTCATCTTCCTACATCATGTCAATGCCACTTATTTTGTCCTTAACCATGTCCCCATGAGGAGCTGTTACACAACACCGAGCCCCATGTTACACACAGTTTTACACAACACTGAGACGCACCTTAACTTGCTGTGTCTGATATCAGAATCAACTGATTCCACACCCACCTTTTCAAAGATAAAGCACGCCTCTTTAGACAATTTTTGGCCAGAAAGTGGCGGCAGGATCCTAGACTTTGGTCCTTCCCAACTTCAGTGTGTCCCTTGGCATGCTGGAGTGTGCCAGTCAGCTATATTCACTTCTAGACATCTCCTTGCGCTGGAAGGCCAGCAAGCTTTGGGCCGACCAAAGTTCATCTTTTACTAAGTTGACGATCTTTCAGCAACAGATGTTTTAACTCAGGGAACAGTCACAGATCATGAAAAACACTGAATGCTTCATGAATACATGTCATCCTTAGTAATCCCTGCATTGTTCCATTGTTGCTGTATGTGTTGCTGAAGGTGATTTTTAGAAATATTTCAAAAGTAGACTATTCACAATAAAAAAACTTGCAAAGGAAGCAACAGTGCAAAAACTTACACATTCATGGTCGATACAATCAGTAGTGAAAAAACAAACTATGTTACTTGTGCGGTCCCTGGGGTGATGCACTCTTTACACTGTTCCAGGGAGCTTCCCCACCCAACACCACCTCTTCATTTACACAGGAGATGGGCCCTAGACTACATTCCTTTGCATTGACCAAGTTTCAGTTCGCCCCTTGTGGATTTTTAGAAAAGAGGCAGAGCGAAGATTCGGGATCTGCTCCTCTTTGGTATTCTCCCACTGGCAGCCCTCGCCTTAACTTGCTGTTTCTGATATCAGAATCAACTGATTCCACGCCCACCTTTTCAAAGATAAAGCACGCCTCTTTAGACAATTTTTGGCCAGATAGGTTCATTAACAGAGCTTTGGCCACATTGGCCTTCAAATATCAGGGTACTGAGTACAGGAGTCGGGATGTTATGTTGAAGTTGTGAGGCTGAACTTAGTGTACTGTGTGCAGCTCTGTTCACCCACCTATAGAAGAGATACCTCGAAAGGGTGTGGAGAAAACTTACGAGAATGTTGCTGGGACTTGAGGACCGGTGTTACAGGGAAAGGTTGAATAAGTCAGGACTTTATTCACTGGACCGCAGGAGAATGGTGGGAGATCATTTAGAGTTATACAAATTTATGAGGGGTATAGATAGGGTGAATGCCTGCAGGCTTTTCCTCTGAGATTGGATGAGACTTGAACCACAGGTCATGGGTTCAGAGTGAAAGATGAAATATTTAAGGGGAAACTGAGGGGGAGCTTCAATTACTAGGTGGTGTGAGTATGGAACAAGCTCTTGGCACAAGTGGTGGACGCGGTTTCAATGCTACTTCTATGAGAAGATTGGATAGGTACGGGGATGAGAGGAAGATGGAAGGCTATGGTCCAGGTGCTTGTAGATGGGACTGGGCAGCAGAGACTAGATGGGCCAAAGGGCCTCCCTCTGTACCATAGTGCTCCATAACTCATTATTTTCCAAGCCGGTTTTCCTACATTAAGGCAATATTTAACTGTGTGTTGGAATCATTACAAAGGATGTTGTATTTTGAACCACCCAGTGTGCTGATGGTCAGATAGCGTTAACATGTTTATTTCTAAAGGATCCAACTAAACTGCACAACGGCAGAATGTGCGAAGCTTGAGAGAGCTGAATCAGTGTGTAACGCCAGCTCCTGTAAACCAGTGCCTGACGCAAGCAGTGAGAGCACAATGGCAACTAACACATTAAAGCACAAGTCGCAACTTACTTCTCAGCAAGAGCACAAGGTTTGGTGGCCTGTACCTTAGGTAGCAGTTAAAGGACCCATGCCCTTCCTGTGCAATATAAATTGGATTTGAATCTCCCGTTAGTGCCGGGACTGCCTCCAATCAG
Organism: Mobula hypostoma; assembly: GCF_963921235.1. NCBI lineage: Eukaryota > Metazoa > Chordata > Chondrichthyes > Myliobatiformes > Myliobatidae > Mobula > Mobula hypostoma. The sequence goes on from NC_086109.1 coordinate 62,165,518, forward strand.
GTGACACTCTTCTCAGCCTTCCGATGCAGGGTCTTGATCTGAAATGTTGATCATCCCTTTGCCCCCAGATGCTGCCTGACCTGTTGAGTTCCTCCAGCAGATAGTTTTTATAACCTTCGGTCAAAGTGACACCTCCGCAAGGTTGTGGCCCAAGTACAGGCAAGAAGGGGCCCCATGTGTTGGGTGATGAGTAGATCACATTCCTGTGTTGCGTCACTTTGCTCCGTCTGAGACGTGCCGGAATCAGTTATAATATTTAACTAAGGCTGCTTGTGAAATCTTTTTGTGAATTTATACTCATTTTCCACGGGGAACTCGTTGTAAATGTAGGCTACTGCACAGTACTACTGCTTCAGTTTTTTTTTCATGATGAAGCAATCCTAGGGGAACTGTTACTCGTGCTCTCAACCAGACTTTACCTGAGTGAGCCGCAGGTAAGTGGTGGGTGGATGGACACCGCACGCACGCCAGTACCGTGCTGCCATTTCACCCTCCAGGCCCACAGGGGCCACAATTGGTCGGCCCAGGAGCCACGTGGGACGTCTCAAGGAACTGGAGATCATTTCTGGAAAGCAGGATCTTTCTGATGGTGCTGCAAGAGACTGCAGATACTGGAATCAGGAGCAAAAGCAGTCTTCTGGAGGGGCGAGAGCCGACAGCGTTTCAGGTCAATCCTGAAGCGGTGTTCTGATCTGACAGGCCAACCGTTCCTTTCCTCCCCAAAGATGCTGCTCGACACAGAGTTCCTCTGGCAGGTTGTTCGTCTCCTCTGAGGAGGCTTGGATTGGACCACGTCCACTTTGGTCACGATGCAGTTCTAATTTCAGTTAATTAACCTGGGCTGTACTTTTCTTTCTTTGTTACAGAAACCATGGTTTTATGACACATGGGAAGTCTGGGTGGGATATCCTAAACAGGTGAGTCTATCAGAGAGCTAGTTTGCTCCTGCACCATGTTGGCCAAGCAGGCTCTGTCCTAACAGTTGCACTTTTGCAGAGTCGGCCGGGATTTGATGCAGGAAGTTGATTAGGTTTGCACTAATAGTTGATAATAGTGAAGATTATTAAACAAGAGCAATGTTAGTGATAGGAAAATATTAATGTAACCTAATGACGCTCATGAAAACTTTGTTCGGTTTCATTCCTGTCTCCTGAGATCAAAGACAGGACTGACCCACTGCTGATGCTTTGCCAACACAGCCTCATGCCTAGAAGTATAACATCCCTGAAGTTTCATGGTCAGTGGGTCCACTTTAATAGAGGCAACTGCCCAGCATCTCAAGGTAACGCCATTACCACTGATTGGTCGCAATCGACAAAACTAGACCCCCCTGAAGCCCAACAGCAGGTCCCTAACCTTCCAGGCTTCCCCCACAAGTGAAGTGCCTGAACAATGGGCAATGCCACAGGGGACTGTACCTCATGGAAACAAGGCTGCTGATAGTGGACATATCTCCTGCGGTCAAAAGCTCAACTCATTCACTTAAATTGTTCCTCCTTGCCTCCCTCTGTGTGGTTTCTTTCTTTCCCAATCATACCACTGGACCTACCCCTTCAAGAATTTAACTGAGGACATGCTGCTGAAAGAGTACCTGTGCTTTGAGTGCCCTTTTGTCGGTAAGCTGCCTGGTGTAACCCAGTGGATGGACACAACTCACTTTCTCAGTGGTAATGGACTGAGAGACCAGTGGCCTGGAAGTGGATTGATCACCCAGCGTGCCGCGGTTTGGGGCAGGCAGTGAAGGTGCTGTCCATGTTGTCTGTAAAGTGTTCTCCTTACAAGTGCCAGGCTGTCCCTGAATCTGGACTGGTCTCCCACTGTGGTCACTGCTCCCCAGAGGTTTGTGAGGAGGATTTTGCAAGGGCTGGGAGCAAGTTTATAGGTCTGAGTTCTGCGTGAGGGTCAACAACCAGAATCATTGTAGTTTTGCTTCATTGCAATATGGTAGTCACGATACAACTCAGAGACGGCAGTGGCCTGGCTTAAAGTCTGGGGCCAGGCCAGGTAAGAATGCCAGATTTCCTCCCCCACGAAGTATTATTGAAACAGTTTCACTGCAGAGGAGGAAGTAGTGTGAAATATTAATGGCAATTCAATCATTTCCTGGTCATCATTACTAAGATCAAAAATTTTCCAATAAGATCCGAGACTAATGATCAATTCAAATTCCTCAGCTCCCAAGTTGGGATTTGAACTCACATTTCTTAATTTCTGACCCTGGCCTTTGAGTTACAAGTCTGTGATCTCTCTTCCCTGGCTGACTTCCACCTGAGCTTTTATTTTACCTGACTGGTCCAGGCAGTGCAGACGTCATGTGGTGGTAGTATAGAATCTCTTTGTCCTATACAGCTTTGGCTGGGATCCTGTTACAAACAAGATGAGCAAGATGCCTCCCTGTGTCTACTGTGCTCTGGTTACAAGCCTAAAAACACAATGTCTAATTGAACTTCCTGCTCGGATATTCCTGCAAGTTTTCTAGATGTATTCAGCCGCGGGCTGGGGAGTTAAATCCAAACAGGTGGACCGATTGTGTGCTGGCTAACTCTTTCCTGGGCATCGGCACTTTTCCTGCAGTTGTGTGATTGCCCATCATTTGAAATGTGGGATTGTGATTCCTTAAGATAAGCAACTCTCATTTTACATCGTGGTGGGTGAGCAGCATCTGCGACATCTCCTCGAAATGTGAATTAGATATTGTCAGAGCGGTACGTGGAAAAACATGTCATTTTCACTTTGTGCATCATTATTCATTGCTGTGTAAGTGTCTCAATGCATCTCGCATCCTTGTAGACGGTCAGGTCAGGAATCTGGTGCTCTGTGCCTTCCATAAGCAGGTTGGCCCATGGCGTGGTGCAGTCACGGTGTCTGCATGGACGTTGGCACCTCCGCCCACTGAATCCACACCAACCATCAAGCATCCCTATACATTAATCCTACTCTCACCCCGTTTTAACCTCCCCACATTCCCTGGAGTTCACTAATCAGCTCTACACAGCATGGGCAATTTGTAGTGATTGGTTAGCCTACCATCCTGCACTTTCTTGGATTGTGGGAGACTCGTGGGAGAAGGTGCCCAGACTCCATTGTTTGATTGAACTGGCGGTGGAGGCAAAGGCTGTACCACCGTGCCACCCTTCCTCGTCACAGGGACAGCCAAAGGTATCTCTTTCTTCAGGGTGGAGTAAGGGCAAAGGAATCGGATCAATTTTAATATGGCCAGCATATGTCGTGAAAGTTGTTAACTTTATATAAATTAAATAAGTAGTGCCAAAAAAAAAAGGAAATTAAAAAAAGTAAGTAATGAGGTGTTCATAGGTTCAATGCCCATTCAGAAATCAGGTGGCAGAGGAGAAGAAGCTGTTCCTGAATCGTTGAGTGTGTGCCTTTGGGCTCAGCAGTTGGGGTTGTATAGACACGGAGGCCAGAAGGCCAGACGGGGATGTCCAGGTGGACTGGGTACTCTGAAGATGTCAGAAAGGGTTTACAGACTGGGGTGAGTGTGCCACAGCAATAAAATGGGTCAGTCCTATGGTGAGATCACCTCAGTGCACTCTCTCTGCCATTGAATCCCTCTTGCCTTCCATCCTTTAATAGACCAGTCAGCATCTTTGTTCCCAATATCCCTGAAATTTCAAACCTGTTAGAAAGATCTAGGGAATGATTTTACTGATCGCTACAAGGGTATTATTTTTGTAGGATGGAGTTTTAAGAAAACTTTTCTGTTGCAATGCAACAGTCCACAGAAGGAGTGTGGAGAACGTGGTCAAGTGGGCTGTGGGCAGAATCTTCATTCATTCATCCGTTATGTACAGTGTCAGGTCTGTAATGATATTGCAAGCTTGCCTCATTGCTGGATGTCTCTCTGTTCTCTCCACAGACATTGTTACCATCCCAATATTGGTACTATATCATTGAACTGAGTTTCTATTGGTCACTCTTGTTTAGTATCGCATCAGATGTAAAAAGAAAGGTAAGTGTTGTATTCTGGATGTTGGTTTAGTGTAAAATAAATACAGCAATTTGGATTTCTGCTTTTATACCAATAACTTTTGAGAATAGGGTGGGAGGCCAATAGAGACTTTTTAAACTGGTATTATTGGATGGCCTGTGTAACAGAAGTGCGTAAGGATTAATTAAATCAAATTTGATAGTTGAAGTCGGGATTCATGATCTAATGGACTGATTGGTTTCCTCTTCATCTCCTGTCCTAGGAGTAATTTGCTAGTATACAAGGGTTTACCTAGGGATTGGAAAAAAAATTACACAGCAGGTTAGGCAGCATCTGTAGAGGCGAAGGAATGGTTGATGTTTTGAGTTGGTGCCCCTGAAGTCCTGATGCAAGTTCCTGACTCAAAACATCAGCTATCCCTTTGCTCCACAGATGTTGCCTGACCTAATGTGTCCCTTCAGAAGTTTGTTTTGTACCCTCTTGAATCTACATTTATCCAGAGGATGCTTCCTGGCCCAAGTTCACTTGAGATTGTGTAATATTCACACCTAGCTAAAGATGCTTCGTAATTTGAGATTATATCAGGGTGAAAAATGGAAAGAATACACTGCATCAAAGTGTAAGGAATGCTTTACTCTGACTGCCAATGTTTATAGAGGGAGGCTGTGAGATTCCACAGTTTGGAGTCAGAGGTTTAGCTATAATTGGGCCAATGAGATCTCGGACACACTAGTGGTAGATTCGTGAGATTGAATGTTCTTGTCTGTTATGCAAAATTAACTCCTTGTAGGATCTCAGGTGCTATTTGTAAATCTGTAAAAGATACTACCCTATTTAAAAAAAAAAGATGGTGATCCTTCCCAATGGGCACGCCCATTTTTTTTTAAAGTTCCATGTCAGGTTAGCAGTTTCAGTCTTTCCATTTGCTCTTCGCTGAGCCACGTGATCTGACGTGACTGAATTCCCGAGTCTTGCTGCTCAGGTTCTTTCAAGGTGTTCAGGAACTGAAGCAGTTTTGCTCCATTAACACCTGTCTGGCCAATGACAGGTAAAGTTGGGATGCACCAGCCAGTGTGTCACTGCTCAGCTTAGCCAGTAAGCTGCTGGACCTGAAGGAGGAATGCCAGAGCCTCCATCTTTCAACCGGGTTTAGTGAAGTCAAAACTGCAGGAATAAGGGAAATGGAGCTCAGTTACCAGAAGAGATTGGTAATCGGGGTATGTTATAACGTGAACAAGGTCAGTAGAGAGGCACTGAAGCTAGCGGATACAGAAATGATTCATTTAACAAAACCTTGGAGGAAGAGGCTTGCTCGACCCAATATTACATGACATTTTATATGCTAAAGATCAAGGGTAACTGCAGGACAATTCTATAGTTACAGTGCCTCCTTTGAATTGCATATATTTTTTACAGACTTCCTTCTTGGCACCCACACTCCTGACACCCAAAGTGGATGTTAATCAGCATTGTCTGATTTTCAATCAACTAGTGTCCACGGCTCCAGGAAAACTCTTGTTTAGGGCTGCATTTTAAATTTAATTTACAATCCCTATTCATGTCTGAAGAATGCCTGCTGTTGAACTTAATATTTGTTATATACCCTAACTCCAGAGTACCCCCTAATAGGGTACGTGACATTCTTGACAAGTGCTCGCTAATCAATAAGCTGGTTAATTTGATGTTGTCCTGGTCATTCTGAGGTGCCAGTCTCTTGCTGAGCTTTTAATGATCAGTCACCTGGCATTAAAAATACAAAACACTGACAGCCTGCAATCCTTTGGCAGGGGCTGTGTGCTCTGTGACACAAGGCTGTTCAACTTCACCCTTGGGTGGAATGACCACAGTTAAGAACGTTCCTGATGTGAACACTGGCTCTAGGAGACAATCTGTAATAACACCTCCCTAAAACTCGAGTCCTCCAGTCTGACAACAGCTTGAGTTAGAAGGAGAGGCTGGGACTATTTTATCCCCTGGTGTGTAGGAGTCCGAGGGCTGACTTACAGAGGTTTATAAAATCATAGGGGTTGTATGGAGGTGGATGGTCACAGTCTGGGGAGTCTAAAGAGCATAGAGTTAAGGTGAGAAGGGGAAAAGTTTAAAAAGGGACAGTTTTTCACACAGAGGGTGGTGGTTATATGGAGCAAGCTGCCAGGGGAAGGGGTCATAGGTGAGTAAGGTTTTAAGGTTTAAAGGACATTCAGACAGATACGCAAATAGAAAAGGTTTGCAGGGGTTCCTGCCCTGGGGTCCACAGACACCTTGATTACTGGTAGGGGGTCCATGGCATAGAGGAAGGTTGGGAACCCTTGGTTTAGAGGGATGCAGATAAATGAGGCTCACTTTGATAGACATCTTGGTCAGCAAGGACAAGTTGGGCTGAAGGACTTGTTTCCATGCTGTATTCACTATGAACGGGTTTCCTCTGTGACTGCTGAGACACGGGGAGGAGACGTTACCTTTTGTTTGACTGCTCTCTGTATCCGCCATAGCTGGATAGTGTGTAGGTGATGCTGGAGATGGCTACTCCACACTGTTGCTACTGCTGCAACCTGGGCTTTGCCAGAAAGGTGCATGGCTGTTGGCATTCCTGCATCGAGAGGCAGGCGTCCTGAAGAAGTATGTACCCAGGGTGCCACTAGTGAGTCAGATCGCCAGTTCCCCGAACTGATACCACCATTAACTTAACTTCTCAGGTAGCACAGGCAGCAGAGCCACTGCTCCAGCGACCTGGGTTCAATCCTGAACTCGGGTACTAGCTGTGTGAAGTTTGTGCATTCTCCCCGACTCCCTGACGTCGTTTCCCCGGATTCTCCCATTTCTTCCCACATCCTAAAGACGTGCAGTTCAGTAGAATAATTGACCGCTGTGAATTGCCCCTAATTTATAGGGAGTGGTAGAGTCTGAGGGAAGTTCATGGGAAAGTGGTGAGAAAAGAAAAATGAGTTTGGGCTCAGACGGTCATGGGGCCTGTTTCAGTCGTGTGTGTGTGTGTGTGTGTGTGTGTGTGTGTGTGTAAATCAGTCACCCCAGTCCTGATTTCACAGTCACTGCAGTCCTGTACTCTAACCTCAGGCTGAGACAGAGCGGCTGTGCAAAGGATGCTCTTTACAGTGACAGAGGTTAGAATGGAAGGATGTCCCTTCAGAACAGAAGTGAGGTTTTTTTTTAGCTCAAGAGTACTGAATCTGTAGAATTCATTGCCACAGACGTCTGTGAAAGCCAAGTCACTGGGTATACCTAAAGCCGGTTCTTGACTAGTAAGGGTGTCAGAGGTTACATGGAGAAGGCAAGACAATGAAATTGATAGAGGAAATAAATCAGCCATGATTAACTGGCAGAGCTGATTAGATGGGCTGAATGGCCTAATTCCGGTCCTGTTTCTTATAGTCTTGTAGTCTCAAAATTCTGGAAGGATTTTTGAATGGTTCTAACTTCAGTGGTCTCATGGGGAGAAGTTACTATCTCATTGGCTGGAATGTTTACTGGGGATGAGATGTTCTGTAACGTTCTGTTCTGAAAGTATACCCAGACGTTGAAGTTTCTCATTCAAGCAAAGTAACTCTTAATTTACCAGGATTTTAAAGAACAAATAATTCATCACTTAGCGACTATCATCCTGCTGAGTTTCTCCTGGTGTGCGAACTACATCCGTGTGGGAACCCTCGTCATGGCAGTGCACGACTCGTCTGACATCCTGTTGGAGGTAGAGTGGAGCTGGAATCTTCGATTTACCTCCCATTTATTTATCTCTGTCGATATGTTAGAGGGTAAAGTGCTAGGGGAAAGGTTCCCTTGATATAGGTGAACAATTTTAAAGTCAACCACTGGCCTTAGAATAGTTCAAAGTTCAAATTAAATTTTATTATCAAATTACATTATTTATCACCATATATAACCGAGTTTTCATTTTCTTATGGGCATACTCAATGAATCTGTAGAATAATAACGATATTAGAATCACTGAAAGACCACACAACTAGAATGTTCCGCCAGAGTGCTAAAGACACCACACTGGGCAACTGCAAAACCATAGAAACCATAGAAACTACAGCACAGAAACAGGCCTTTTTGGCTGTGCCGAACCATTTTCTGCCTAGTCCCACTGACCTGCACACGGACCATATCCCTCCATACACCTCCCATCCATGTATCTGTCCAATTTATTCTTAAATGTTAAAAAAGAACCCGCATTTACCACCTCGTCTGGCAGTTCATTCCATATTCCCACCACTCTCTGTGTGAAGAAGCCCCCCCCAATGTTCCCTTTAAACTTTTCCTCCCTCACCCTTAACCCATGACCTCTGGTTTTTTTCTCCCCTTGCCTCAGTGGAAAAAGCCTGCTTGCATTCACTCTATCTATACCCATCATAATTTTATATACCTCTATCAAATCTCCCCTCATTCTTCTACGCTCCAGGGAATAAAGTCCTAATCTATTCAACCTTTCTCTGTAACTGAGTTTCTCAAGTCCCGGCAACATCTTTGTAAACCTTCTCTGCACTCTTTCAACCTTATTTATGTCCTTCCTGTAATTTGGTGACCAAAACTAGACACAATACTCCAGATTCGGCCTCACCAATGCCTTATACAACCTCATCATAACATTCCAGCTCTTATACTCAATACTTTGATTAATAAAGGCCAATGTACCAAAAGCTCTCTTTACGACCCTATCTACCTGTGACGCCACTTTTAGGGAATTTTGTATCTGTATTCCCAGATCCCTCTGTTCCACTGCACTCCTCAGTGCCTTACCATTAACCGTGTATGTTCTACGTTAGTTTGTCCTTCCAACGTGCAATACCTCACACTTGTCAGTATTAAACTCCATCTGCCATTTTTCAGCCCATTTTTCCAGCTGGTCCAAGTCCCTCTGCAGGCTCTGAAAACCTTCCTCACTGTCTACTACACCTCCAATCTTTGTATCATCAGCAAACTTGCTGATCCAATTTACCACATTATCATCCAGATCATTGATATAGATGACAAATAACAATGGACCCAGCACTGACCCCTGTGGCACATCACTAGTCACAGGCCTCCACTCAGAGAAGCAATTCTATACCACCACTCTCTGGCTTCTTCCATCGAGCCAATGTCTAATCCAATTTACCACTTCTCCATGTATACCTAGCGACTGAATTTTCCTAACTAACCTCCCATGCGGGACCTTGTCAAAGGCCTTACTGCAGTCCATGTAGACAATATCCACTGCCTTCCCTTCATCCACTTTCCTGATAACCTCTTCGAAAAACTCCAATAGATTGGTCAAACATGACCTACCACGCACAAAGCCATGTTGACTCTCCCTAATAATTCCCTGTCTATCCAATTGTTTGTAGATTCTGTCTCTTAGTACTCCCTCCAATAATTTACCTACTACCGACGTTAAATTCACTGGCCTATAATTTCCCAGATTACTTTTCGATCCTTTTTTAAACAACGGAACAACATGAGCCACTCTCCAATCCTCCGGCACTTCACCTGTAGACAGCGACATTTTAAATATTTCAGCCAGGGCCCCTGCAATTTCAACACTAGTCTCCTTCAGGGTCCGAGGGAACACCCTGTCAGGTCCCAGGGATTTATCCACTTTAATTTTCCTCAAGACAGCAAGGACCTCCTCCTTTTCGATCTGTACAGTTTCCATGATCTCACTACTTGTTTCCCTTAATTCCATAGACTTCATGCCAGTTTCCTTAGTAAATACAGATGCAAAAAACCAATTTAGATCTCCCCCATTTCCTTTGGTTCCGCACATAGCCGACCACTCTGATCTTCAAGAGGACCAATTTTATCCCTTACAATCCTTTTGCTCTTACTATACCTGTAAAAGCTCTTTGGATTATCCTTCACTTTGACTGCCAAGGCAACCTCATGTCTTCTTTTAGCCCTCCTGATTTCTTTCTTAAGTATTTTCTTGCACTTCTTATACTCCTCAGGCACCTGATTTACTCCCTGTTTCCTATACATGTCATACAACTCCCTCTTCTTCTTTATCAGAGTTGCAATATCCCTTGAGAACCAAGGTTCCTTATTCCTATTTACCTTGCCTTTAATCCTGACAGGAACATACAAATTCTGCACTCTCAAAATCTCTGCTTTGAAGGCTTCCCACCTACCGATCACATCCATGCCAGAGAACAACCTGTCCCAATCCACGCTTTTTAGATCCTTTCTCATTTCTTCAAATTTGGCCTTCTTCCAGTTAAGAACCTCAACCCTAGGACCAGATCTATCCTTGTCCATGATCAAGTTGAAACTAATGGTGTTATGATCACTGGAACCAAAGTGCTCCCCTACACAGACTTCTGTCACTTGTCCTAACTCATTTCCTAACAGGAGATCCAATATTGCATCCCCTCTAGTTGGTCCCTCTATATATTGATTTAGAAAACTTTCCTGAACACATTTTACAAACTCTAAACCATCTAGACCCCTAACAGTATGGGAGACCCAATCAATATATGGAAAATTAAAATCCCCTACCACCACAACTTTATGTTTCCTGCAGTTGCCTGCTATCTCTCTGCAGATTTGCACTTCCAATTCTCTTTGACTATTGGGTGGTCTGGAATACATTCCCACTAATGTGGCCATACCTTTCCTGTTTCTCAGCTCCACCCACAAGGACTCAGTAGACAAGCCCTCTAATCTGTCCTACCTGAGCACTGCTGTAATATTTTCCCTAACAAGCAATGCCACTCCCCCACCTTTCATTCCTCTGCCTCGATCACATCTGAAACATCGGAACCCTGGAATATTAAGCTGCCAGTCCCGCCCCTCCTGTAGCCAAGTTTCACTAATTGCTACAACGTCATAATTCCACGTGTCAATCCACGCCCTCAACTCATCCGCCTTCCCCGCAATACTCCTAGCATTGAAATATATACACCTCAGAAGATTTTTACCACCACTCACAACCTTTCTATTAGCGGATCTGCTTGAACTTGTAACATCATTTATTTTCACCCCAGCCACACTGTCAGCTCTGGCACTTTGGTTCCCATCCCCTTGCAAATCAAAAAAGAAGAAACAATAATATAATAAATAAGCAGTAAATATTTTGTACATGGGAGTTAATTGGTTGTGGGAACAGTTTAGTGATGGGATGATTTAGTCATCCCCTTGGGTTGAGGAAAAGACAAAATGGCGCTGGTGATTATCGGCAGTGTTTTGTGGGCTGCAATTGTTCCAAGTATTCTGTTAATAGAAGGCAAATGTGCCCACTGGAATGAGCTGGCTTTCAGTGATGGGTTTCTCTTCATTATCATTTTATTCTGTGTGTTCAGTGAAATGTGAACACCTGGATGTTTTTTTTTGTATCAAGCTGATATATACTTACAATATAAAGCTGATTTATACGCAGTAACGCAGCCAAAATGTCAAAGACTCCATCGATCCTGGCCATTCTCTCTTCTCCCCTCATTTGTCAGGCAGGAGATGCAAAAGCCTTCAAGTACAGTATGTACCACCAGGCTCAAGGACAGCTTCTATCTTCCTGTGATAAGACTATTAAATAGTTCCCTAATATGATAAGACAGATTCTTGTGATCTACCGTGTTATGATCTTGCATCTTATTGTTTACCTGCACTGCACTTTCTCTGTATCTCTTACATTCTATTCTGCATTCTTATTATTTTATCTTGTTCCACGTACTTCAGTGCCCCGTGTAATGATCTGACCTGTATGGAGAGTGTGGAAGGCAAGCTTTTCAATAAACCAGGTACCATTGCCATTAATTTCTCATCCCTCCTTTGTTGCAGTTGGCCAAGATGCTCCATTATGCTGGGTGGAAATCCGTCTGTAACTCCCTCTTCGTGGTGTTTGCTGCCATTTTTATAATTACTAGGCTTATCATCTTCCCTTTCTGGTGAGTAAATACAGAGCTGAACAGCTCTGGCATTTCGTCACCCATAAGAAAATGGATTTAAGGTGTTGTTATTCCTGATGCACCGAGACCAGTCAGCAAGAGCAACTTCCCTTTAAAGAACGGAACAGTTGAAGTTCAGCAGAGGTATTATTGGCATCAGTTCTAGGAGACATTATAACCCTTCACCAAGAGAGGCACCGGTTAGTCAGGAACAGTCACCATGAGTAACAGTCATGTCTCACTTAAAAGAATTTTTGAAGAGGTAACTGAGAGGGTTGATGAGGAAAGTGTGCTTGATAGCTTTTGGAAAAGGAAGTCTGATCACATACAGTAAAAGCCCATGAAACCCAAAGGATTTTTCTCTAACATTGGCTCAGAAAATGAAAAGCAAAGTTTAATATATGTTCTGTTACCAGCTGGAACATACAAACGTTTTGTGACGTATGTTAGCAATTGGACTTGAATTAAGGCGATAAAGGGAGATATTTGCACTTGATACAAAGCTACCATCTTTGTCAGCAGAAGAACTTAATGACAACAAGAAAATTAGTGTGGTTTGGTTAGTGGAATTTAATGGAGAGGTCTGGCAGGTGCAGCATTTTGGGGGGATTCAGCTCATCGAGAGCTGATATGTGGTAAAAGTGGGATGTTGTTGAGGACTGAATGAGCAGATGAGAATATGTAGTCCATCCACAGGTAGTTAAAAGGTCGTAGACAGGTCAGTAAGGTGGCTTAAAAAAAAGCCACCTGGAATGTTTCTCCTGTTGAAGGGTGTCGGCCTGAACGTGGACTATTTATTCATTTCCGTAGATGTTGCCTCAAATGCTGAGCTCCTCCAGCATTGAGCGTGTGTGTTGATATGGAATGCTTTGCTTTCCCACTGAGACATGGAATGTAACGGCAATGTGGATGTGCTACAACTCTACACAATCCTTAGAATGCAGTTTGAGTACATTTGAACACTTTTGATTGTCTCCGGGCTGAAATATTTTTTATCCAGGAGGAAAGTTTGGATCGGCTAGGGTTGTTCCCTTTGGAATAGAGAAAGCTAATGGAAGGAAGGTTTAAATGAAGGGCATAAAACTTTGAGGGGCAAAGGTAGATGGGAAGGAATTGTGTCCCTAGGAGGGGTCAAAAACCAGAGGGAAGAGATTTAAGGTAATTTGGTAGGAGGATGATGGAAGCGATTTTGGCCAGGGGGCGGGGGGGGGGTTGCGATTTCAGCCAGAGTGCGGGGGGGGGGGTGCAATTTTGGCCAGGTGCGGGGGAGGGGGGCGATTTCGGCCAGGGTACGGGGGGGGGGTTGCAATTTTGGCCAGGGTGCGGGGGGGGGGCGATTTCGGCCAGGGTGCGGGGGGGGGGAAGTGATTCACCTCCTTTGAGGATGGTTGGGGAGGAATCCTTCATCATATTTAAACAATAGTTTGGTGTGGGGCTGCAAACTCGGTGGTGGGAGGTGAGTTGAGGCTTTCTTTTGGCTGAATGGATGGAGGGGGCTGAAAGGCTTTCTCCTTTGTTGGCAAATTTCCCGTTAATATACTTAGTACTTTGGGCACCACAGTTAGCGTGACACATTCCAGAATTCGGAGTTCAATCCTGGCATCTTTCTGTAAGGAGTCTCTATGTTCTCGCCATGGAATGCATGGGTTTTCCCCAGGTGCTCTGGTTTCCTCCCAAAGTCCAAAGACCTACTGGGAAGGTTAATTGGTCATTGTAAATTGTCCTGTGACTAGGTTAGGGTTAATCGGGTTTGTAGAGGCAGTGCGGCTCAAAGGGGCAGATGGGCTTATGAGCTGTATTGCTAAATTAATCAATCACATGCGAAGCATGAAGATACAAAACCCATAAGTTAGGAGTGGAACATTGCACAGGAATGGGGCAATGGATAGAGGGGAGAGATGTTGCAGTGAGGGAGGTGTAGGGCCTCCCTACCCCTCTTGCTTTAGGTGAAATATCAAATATTTCAAAATTCAGAGTAAAATTTAATATCAGAGTACATACATGTCACCACGTACAACCCTGAGATTCTTTTCCATGCGGACATACTTAGCAAATCTATAGAAAAGTAACTGTAAACAGGATCTGTAAACTGTAAAAAGAAACTGTAAACAAACTTTGCAAGTGCAGATATTAAACCAATAGCAATAACCAGCATGATGTAACAAAGAGTTAAGTGAGTGTAGTTATCCTTTTTTATTCAAGAGCCTGACGGTTGAGGGGTAGTAACTGTTCTTGAACCAGGTGGAGGGAGTCCTGAGGCTCTTGTATCTTTTACCTGATGGCAGCAGTGAGAAAAGAGCATGGTCTAGGCGGTGAGGATCTTTGATGTTGGATGCTGCTTTTCTATGGCAATGCTTCATGTAGATGTGCTCAATGGTTGGGAAGGTTTTACCCGTGAATTATTTGGCCAAATCTGATTCAGGGTAACTCGCCCGACAGGGCTGGTCAAGTGGTGAGCATGTTTCCTGTCTGATGGGGTGAGCAAATCATATCTAAGTTTCATCGGACCCAATCTGTGTAACTTCATGCTCCATCCCTCCGTCCACAGCTCTGCCTTCCCCCACCTCCTTCCATGTCCCCTATGCCCGACAGCCAGGTCCAAAATACTGATACAGATCTCCACGGCAACCAGTAGCAGGAGTGTTGGTGGACTTTCTACAGCTTTCTAATTTCTACAGTTCATTTTTTAACAGGTCTTTTGCTTTTTCCCTCCCCAACTGTTTTTTTTTAAATACAGTAGTATCTAAGATTGTGACAGTGTTCAGAGATTTGTTACCAGGATGTGATATGTCCTGGTTTTAATTTTCTCTGGGCACATCTAGGACATGACAGGATTTATTGGAATTCTTTCAGGGAAGCTTAACTTGCCCACCAGCCTCCATGTTCAATCCTGTCTGTGTGTAGCCTCCTGCACAGTGAGGCTCAATAAAATCTGAAACTTCAACCTGGGCACATTACAGACTTCTGGTCTTGACAACTTCAGGTAACTGGATTTCTCATGGTAGTCATACATCTGAAATGTTAGCTAAGATTGGCTTATTTACAGTTGTCCCTTTTTGTTCTCTCTGGGAGGGGAGAACATGCCAGCCTGATGTGCTGGTCACAATCCTACATCCTTCTCTGCACGAGCTCACCCTCCAGCATCTCCCGTTCACTCAAGGATAAGAGTTTGTATCCCCATTCTCGACCCAGTGTTTCCCTATCCCCACTTCCCCACACTCCCTGCAGTTTAATCGACCTGTTGAGATGCATCGCAGACTAGGCCCTTTGCACCACGCCACCAGCAACCCCGCAATTTAATCTGAGCTAACTGTAGGACAATGTACCTACCAACCAGTACATCTTTAGACGGTGCGAGAAAACCGAAGCCCCCAGAGGAATCTCATGCAGTCACTGGGAGAACGTACCAACTCCTTACAGACAGCGGTGGGAATTGAACCTGGGTTACCTGTGCTAACCACTACACTACTGTTCTTTTGTCTCCTATTCAACCCTGACCAAGTGTCCTTTGACCTGAGGCGTTGACTCTGTTTCTCTTCCCGCAGTTGAATGCTGAGTGATTCCACTATCCTCAATTGTTTTGGCTTAACCCACTCTTGTTCTTGATAGGATCATCCACTGTACCTGGGTCTATCCAATTTACCACTACCCTGCATTCTTTGGATATTATTTCTTCAATGTCATGCTGGTTGTCCTTCAGTTGCTTCACATTTTCTGGGCTTACCTCATTCTACGGATGCTGGCAAAGTTTCTCTACAGCAAGGTAAGTCACTTGGTGTCTCTTTCAGGATGGGGAGTCTTTGGTAAGGTTCGTCAGTAGATTACCTGGATTTGAGGGCTTCAGCTACGCTGAGAATTTGGACAAACTGGGGTTTTCTCTGGAGCATTGGAGGCTGAGGGGAGACTTAATAGAAGCTCATAAAACTATGAGAGAGGTGGATAAGCTGCTATCTTTTCTCCAGGGTAGAAACTGGAGAGCATGTAATTAAGGGGTGAGAGAGAGAAAGTTTAGAGCAGATGTAGAGCTGGGGCACGTTTTTGTCTAATGGGCTGCCAAGGGTAGTGGTGGAAGAAATACAATTGTGGCTTTTAGACAGACAGATGGATATGCAAAGCCTGCAGAACTATAGACAGAAGAGATTTAGTTTAACTTTTTGTTATGTTCAGCACATAAGCAGAAGGTGTTTCTGTGCCATATTCTGTGTAGTGGTAGCAGGTGCAGAAATCAACTGTGCAGTATGTTAATGCTCAAACGCACCCTATCTCGCTCGCATTCAAACACACGTTAATGCTGACCAATATTCATATCTGTACGTGTATAACTTTCACTTTTCTGCAGGTTGACTTTCCTGCACACTAGTGAATTTCATCCTAGTATCACAGGACATACGTGCTCTTTGTAAGGCACTGCATACCCTTTGTAATACTGACACTGCACAGCAACGTGAGATGAAGCCCCCGCCAGGACCAGTGGGCAAATCGAGTGCAAGCATTCAGAAGTGGGATCATTGTTGACTTTGGAAACTTGTCCGTCTTTAGAGATGATCTTGCTCAGGCAGATAACGGCATGGTGGGGGTGGGGGGTGGTCTGCATGGCAGCTCTTTATTCACCATTTCACCCAGGACTAGAACATTCACTTTGGGGTTTGTGTGCAATAGTACGGACCACCAGATGAGAATGTTTCTCAGTCGTAGGGCCTCGCCTTTTGAATCAGAATCATGTTTACTGTCACTGACATACGTTGTGAAATTTGTTCTTTTGTAGCAACAGTAAAGTGTGAGACATGAAAAGGAAATTACTGTAAGTTACAACAAAAATAAAGTTCAAACGGCAAATAACAGTAGGGCAGAGAAATACAATAAAACCAAAAACAAAAGCGGACAAATTGTGCAAATCAAAAATTCGAATGTGCTCAGACCCTGCTTAACGCTGAGGATGCGTTTCTTGGAGGTGCAGTGCTGGGTAGGTCAGCGCTCTGCAGGCTCATTATAGCATTACATAGATGGACACGTGTGCCTGATTTTTAGAAAAAAAACAATCAAACTTGAGATATGACATATTATTTTACGTACACACAGTAACCCATGGAGTAATGAACACTCAAATACATCAGTGGAGCAGCGACACCTCGCAGCAGCAGTGGAGGGAAGCGGGTGGTGGTTACATCTTAGAGGAGGGACCAGTGTGTGGGTTCTCCTCTAACTTTGGCTCCTCTTCAAGTAGGCGTTGAGATTTGACTGCCTTTTCTTAAGTTTCCTGGCACGAAGCAGCTCTTGGTGGTGGGAAATCCTGCCGAGAACACCTCTCTCTACCTTTTGCTTCGCTCCCAGTCAGAGTCATTATTGATGAACTGGTCCGTGACTTGTGTGATCGTGGTGATGCTGGTGCTGGGGAATTTTGTGGTGAGGTTTCTTGCAGGTGTTTCCTCTTCTCCGTCCGAGTCCTCAGGTTCACCCAGGTTGCATGGCTCGGCCAATTCTTGAAGCTCTTCATTACTAAGGCTTTCTCCATGAGAATGCAGTAACTCTTCAAAATCGGCATCATTAACATCCTCACGCCATATCACTTGCAATTTCACATCCATGCTCATGCTTTTCCTGCACATCTCAGATGTACTCCCCTCACTGGAGGTTGCCGGCCGTTTTCCAGATATTATGGGTGGGGAAAAAATGGAATAAATTGGCGAGGGAGCGAGATCGTTTACACGCGGGGAAGGCGGAGCGTAAAGTAACACGTGATTGACTGTGAGTAGCTCAGAGTGTATGTAAAGCACTCTCACTGGTTAATTGAATATTTACTGTAATGGCAGCCACTCTTGAGAAGTTTTAAGTGTCATCTTTTAAAATTTCAATAAAGAATTGAATAAACGTGTTGTAACAAATTAGCGCTATGCGGAGTAACGTTATTCAGCGTCTGAGTGTAAATAAATAATACTGAGAAGGTGAGATGTAGAGTCCCTGAAAGTGAGTTCATACGGTGAGGAATCAGTTCACTGTTGAGGTGAGTGAAGTTGTCTGCGCTAGTTCAAGAACCTAATAGTTGAGGGTAACAACTTTCCTGAAGCTGGTGGTGTGGGACCTCAGGCTCCTGTCGTATTGGGGCTGTACTTGGCCAAGCAATCGTAAATATAAAGTGAGTAGAGCAGGGGGATAAGCACACAGCCTTGTGGAGTGCCTGTGCTGATGGAGATTGTGGAGGAGATGTTGTTACCAATCTGAACTGACTGGGGTCTAGAAGTGAGGAAATCGAGGATCCATTGCACAAGGAGACATTGAAGCCTAGGTCTTGATTTCAGTGATTAGTTTTGCAGGGATTATAGTGTTTGAATGCTGGCTGTAGTCTGAGGAGCATCCTGATGTATACATCTTCATTGTCCAGGTGTTCCAGAGCTGAGTGAAGAGCCAGTGAAATGGTATCTGCTGTTAATGTTTTTGAACCAGATCCAAGTCACTCCTCAGACAGGAGTTAATATATTCATGACCAACCTTTCAAAGCGCTTAATCACCGTGGACGTAAGTGCTCCTGGATGACTGTCGTTGAGGCAGTTTACCATGTTCTTCCGGTGTTTTTCCAGCTGATGCAAATTCCTCTGCAGGCCATGATAGCCTTCCTCACTGTCCACTGCTCCCCTAATCTTGGTGTCATCCACAAATTTGCTGATTCAGTTAACCACATTATCGTTCAGATTGTTGATATAGATGACAACAACGGACCCAGCACCAATCCCTGCGTGCCACTAGTCACAGGCCTCCAGTCAGAGAGGGAAACATCTACTACCTCTCTCTGGCTTCTTCCACAAAACCAATGTCTAATCCAATTTAATAACTCACCTTGAATTCTTAGTGACTGAATCTTTGTGACTAATCTCCCATGCGGGACCTTATCAAATGCCTTACTAAAAGACCATGTAGATAACATCCACTGCCTTGCCTTCATTCGCTTTCCTGGTAACTTACTCGAAAAACTCTAAAAGATTAGATAGACATGACCTACCATGCACAAAGCCTTACTGACTATCCTTAATCAGTCCATGTCTATCCAAGTACTTGCATATCTGATCCCTTAGAGTACTTTACAATAACTTTCCCACAATTTATGTCAGACTCATCGGCCTATAATTTCCGATTTCTATTTAGAGCCTTTTTTTAAACAGTGGAGCAACATTGGCTATCCCCCAATCCTCTGGTACCTCTCCTGTCACCAAGGATGATTTAAATATCTCTGCTAGGGCCCCAGCAATTTCTGCACTTGCCTCCTGTAGTGTTTGAGAGAACACCCTGTCAGACCCTGAGGATTTATCCACCGATTTGCTTCAGGGTAACAATCACCTCTTCCTCTGTAATCTGTACAGGGTCCATGAAGTTGATGCCACTTTGCCTCACTTCAATAGAATCAACGTCCATCTCCTGAGCAAATGCAGATGCAAAAAATTCATTCAAGATATTTCCGATCTGTTTTGGCTCCACACAGAAATTACCATTCTGGTCTTCCAGAGGACCAATTTTGTCCCTTGCAATCTTTTTGCTTTACATACCTTCAGAACGTTCTCCTTCACCTTGTCTGCTAGAGCAAACTCATTCCTCCTTTTAGCCTTCCTGATTTCTTTGTGTTCTCCTTCATTCCTTATACTCCATAAGTACCTCATTTGTTCCTGCTTGACTATATCTGCTATGCTGTACCTTTTTCTCTTAACCAGGGTCTCAATATCTCTTGAAAACGAAGGATCCATGCACTTGTTATCTTTACTTTTTATTCCGTCAGGCACTCTCAACATTTCATTTTTGAAAGCTTCCCACTTTCCAAGTGCACCTTTGCCAGAAAACAGCCTATCCCAAACCACACTTGCCAGATCCTTTCTGATACCATCAAAATTGGCCTTTCTCCAATGCAGAATCTCAGCCCGTGGGCCAGACCTATCGTTTTGTATATTTACTTTGAAACTAATGGCATTGTGGTCACTGGATGCAAAGTGGTCCCCTACACAAACTTCTGTCACCTGCCCTGTCTCTTTACCTAATGGCAGATCCAGTATCGCACACTCTCGTTAGGATTTCTACGCACTGATGAAGGAAACTTTCCTGAACACATTTGACAAACTCTATCCCATCTAGTCCCAGTCAATATGTGGGAAGTTAAAATCACCTACTACAACAACCTTATGTTTCTTGCAACAGTCTACAATCACTTTACAAAGTTGTTCCTCTAAATCCCTAGGACTGTTGGGTGGTCTGTAATATAGCCCACTAATATTGTCACGCCTTTCCACCCATAATGCCTCACTAGACGAGTTCTCCAGTCTGTCCTGACGGAGCACTGCTGTGACATTTTCCCTGTCTAGTTATGCCACCACTCCCCCATAATCCCTCTTGCTCTGTCACATCTAAAACAATGGAACCACGGAATATTCATCTGCCAGTCCTGCCCATCCCGCAGCTAAGTCTCACTAATGGCTACAACATCGTAATTCCAGGTGCTGATCCATGCCCCGAGCTCATCCACTTTTCCTTTCATACTTCTTGCATTGAAATATACGCAGCTCAGGACGCTAATCACACGATGCTCAACCTCTTGATTCCTGACTTTGTCTGAGGTCTTACCAACATCTCTCCACTATTTGTTCTGGCATTCTTGTCCCACCCCCTTGCAACTCCACCATGCAGCATTAACAAACCTTCCACTACGATATTACTCCCCCTCCAGTTCAGATGCAAGCAGCCTGTCTGTACAGTCCCCACCTTCCCTGGAGGACAGCCCAATGATTGAAAAGTTGTAGGCCCTCCCTTCTGCACCAGCTCCTTAGACAGATATTAAGCTGTATAATCTTCCTATTTCTGGCCTCACTAGCATGTGGCACAGGTAGCAATCCTGAGATCACAACCCTCGAGGTCCTGCCCTTTAACTTAGCATCTAACTCCCTGAATTCCCTGTGTAGAACCCCATCACTCATCCTATCCATGTCATTAGAACCTACATGGATCATGATCTCTTGCTATTCACCCTCCCACTTTCAAGAATGCTGAATATTCGATCCAAGATATCCCAGACCCTGGCACCCGGGAGGTGACATACCATCCGGGAATCTTGTTCTCACCCACAAAACCTCCTGTCCATTCCCCTAACTAACAAATCCCTTATCAGCCCAGCACTCCTCTGCTGCCCCTGCCTTCCCCTGAGTCACAGAGGCAGACTCGGGGCCAGAGACCCGGCCACTGTGACTTTTCCCTGTTAGGTCAAACCACCCCCCGCCCAACAGTATCCGAAGCAATACACCTGTTGTTGAGGAGGATGGCAACAGGGGTACTCTGCACTGGCTCCTTAACCCCTTTCTCCTTCCTGACTGTCACTCAGTCTCCTGTGTCCTGCACCTTGGGTGTAACTACTCTCTACATGTCCTATCTATCACCCCTTCAGTCTCCTGAATGATCCAGAGTTCATCCAGTTCCAGCTCCAACTCCTTAACGTGGATTGTTAGAAGCTGCAGCTGGATGCACTTCTCGCAGTTGTAGTCGTCATGGATACTGGAGGTCTCCCTGCCTTCCCATATCCCGCAAGAGGAGCATTCCACTATCCTGCCTGGCGTTTCTACTATCCGAGCTCAGCAGATATAAAGAAGGGAAGGGGAAAGAAAAAAACTTAACCTAGAGCTTTACTTTGCTTTCTCTGACTAAAGCGTTCTTCGCTGAAGCCTTGAAGAACTAAAGCCTCAAGATCACCACTCTGACTCTGCCCACTCAGATGACGGCTGCTGCGCTTGCCCCGGCTTTCTTTAATTTGCTCTTGCTAATCAATCACAAACACGGACTGGTCGCTAGTCAAAGTTCTATAACGCTGCCATTGCTTTTTTCTACTCGGGCAGTGGACCTGAGTGAAATCCCCTCCTCTCAAACTCCCGATGACCAGATTGGTTGCTGGATTTCCTTCTGACTAACCGAGGAAACAGAGAAAAGACCCTGGTGCTCTTTATGTCTTCAGGATGTGTGAACATCAGCAGAAATATTCCGTATATTCCTAGTCCATTCCTAGTTATCCTGAGCTGAGGGGAGAGGAAAGAGCCAACCACTTGGACTCCCCTATAGGACAGCAGATTTCCTTCTGTGAAGGACATTCATGAACCACATGAGCTCTTACACTTCTGAGGTTTGTTCTGCACAATTTCACCTTGTGTCTAGTTACTCAAACTTAAATTCCCAGCTGCAGTGGGGAGTCTGAACTCGTGTCTTTTGGATCAATAGCCTAGGCGTCAGACTGCTAGTCCAGGAACTTCACCATGATCTCTGCAATCAATATCCTGCTATATAAGCTGGTTCCCATTCGTGACTTGAATGGATCACAGAAGTCAGACAGTACCTGTTGTCCATACCTTTCACTTTCAGCTTGCCAGTGCAGCAGGCACCTTGTTGTGCACTGTCTTTGTATCAGAATAAGGGGACTTCGACTGGCAAAGTCAAACATCTGTGTCAATCTTACTGTGGCCTTGTATATTTTGATGATAGTGTTTTCACTGCTAGTTCAGGATATCTGCCAGGCAGATAAACAGGCAGGTGTTGGCTGAGTGCCGGCAGTAAAGAGGTAAAATTTCACAGTAAGGGCATCATTACACAAGAAGGACTTGCACAGCGTTTCCCACTCCTGAGCTGTACATGGATCGGGACCAGTCCATATCTAGAATAAAACTCTCCTGATTTTCCTTCACTCTTCCCAGCCGATATCATTCGGGTACATTAGGGTACCCTAATGGGTAAATAACATTAACTTATTCGGCATGTTATTGGTCTCATAGTGTAAAATTTCATCAAAGCTGATTAATAAAAGGCTTGTACCATTGAGAGTAACACAGCCATGGGCAGTCCCAAGACCAGTTATGGAAAGAGGAGAGTTGGTCAACTAGCAACAGAAACACCAACAGAAGCTCATCCCTGGGAGAGGAAGGATGTTTGCCTAGAAGTTGTCCAAAGTTGTGTGATGGAAGTCACGGGGCTGGTCAACCTTCAATCATCCAGGACCAGCATTAGACCGGCCCAGGAGAGAGCACTATTAACGAGCTGCTCTTGGCAGCCTATGCTGCCAAGGGGTGACAGGTTTAACTAACAAACTAGTCAACCACTGAGAGTGGCTGTGATGCTGTTAGATTTTTGTAAAAGGTTATTTTGTTCAATAATAGGTTTTTTTTTTACAAATAACATTTTGCAAGCAAACCTTTGACCCTTAGCAGATCTGGTCTTCACACGATCTCCATCGTGCACTGGGCTGTTGACTCATATTCTTGAAATAGCCCAATTGTACCAAGCGTCAAACCTATATCCCAGGAATGAGCTTAACAAAATCTCCCCACTTTGTTCATTCCAATTCTAAGCATGAGCCTCATTGTTAAAAGAATCAACAAATATCCCAAACTGACGGCTGCTCCCACTAAATCTCAGAGAACTGCTGAGAATTTGATTCATCCTTTAACATTCAGTATGAGACCTTTACATCTCCTGCATGTTATTTGTTGCGCACCCATCTTGGGAATGTGATAATTCCATTTAGGAATAATTTCCATGTAAGCTCTCCTGTGAATGTCCTTGTGGTAATGAAGGTACAATTTCAAGGACATAAGGTCGTGAACCTTCACCCAATCTGATACTGGACAATGAAAGCAAAAGCTTACAGATCCCAGGAGTGTGATTATAGAATAGGAAATACTCACAGCTAACAGCAGAGGGAGAAATTCTAGAAAGAAAATCACAGGAAGGTACTGCAAGAAGTTGATCCCTTTGACATTTAGAGTGCACCAAGCACCCAGCACCTTAAATTTACATTAAATCAATCCTAAAGGAAATTCAAGAGTCTGCAGACGCCGGAGTCTGGGATAACATGCAAAACACTGGAGGAACTCAGCAGGTCAGGCAGCATTTATGGAGGGAAGCAGACAATCCACATTTTAGATTGAGACCGTTCATCAGGGACTGAAAGGTAGTGAGGAGACAGCCAACATAAAAAGAATGGAGGAAAAGCTGGCAGGTGATGGGTGGATCCAGGGTGGCGGCGGGGGGTTGAGTGAGAATGGTGTCAGATACTAGAAGGTAATAGGTGGAAGTGTCAAAGCAACGATGGAATCTGATCGGAAGGTGGAGCATGGAATAAACAGGGTCAGAAGGTATGTGTGTTCGGGGAAGAGGGTAAGATGAACTTCATTCTCTCCCCCAGCCCATTCCCATCAACTGCCCCAAAGTCCTACCACCCATCCACACACGATGGTCAATGTACACTGTTGAATAACTTTCCACCTCACATATCTTTGGATGTGGAGAGAAGCTGGAGCTTCCCATGGAGACCTAGGAAGAACATATACATTGCATACAGAGCACCGGAGGTTGGGATTGAACCAGGGTTGCTAGACCTGTCGGTCCGTGACTCAACTTGTACCGGTGTACTCCCTGGGGTTCAAATTCTCGAGAACAAGGCAAAAGATTCTGACAGGAATTATGGACTGTGTTCTCACAGGCCGTTTCAATGGAGTGTAGATTCTGGAACCTTGTTCCACCATCTCAGGATAAGGAGTTGTCAGACTGAGGTGAAAAAACGCTTCTTAATGCAGAGTTGGATTTCTTTCAGAGTGCTTAAGGTGCTGAGTTGTTGAGTATAAATTTAGCCTGATTTATTTGCTTTAAACTTTGAGTTCCTTGTAGTGATTGAGTTTTAGTATTCTTCATCTGATTGTGAAGGGTCTTGATTGGAAAAGTTGACTGTCAACTTCCCTCCACAATTACAATCTGACCCACGAAGTTCTTCCAGCATCTTGGTGGTTGCTCCTCTTTACCACATCAATTCTGTCAAGGTCTCTGAGGATCTGTGTAGAATTTACAGTGTTGAAAATAGGTGGTTGATGGTTCTAGCCTGTTTCTATACTGTACCACTGTTTGACACTATAAGTGACTCTTGCTCTACATAAATAATTCCAGACTCACTGGGTTTCTGGATTGCATGTTTTACACAGTAGTTTAAATCCCAGCCATCTCAAGCCAATGAAATTAGGGCTCCTGAGGGGTTAACGTGGAGTTTTGCAGGGATGTGTGTTTCAAGATGCAGTAGATGTTGTTATTTGGAGATATGCTGTCTTGTGACTGATCCATTAAGCAGAGCACCATTGTCTTTCAGCTGGATGGGGATGATCGCAGTGATAAGGAGGAGTGTGAAGACAGCGATGAAGACGAGGGCATGAAGAATGGTACCGGTGTCAGAGGCAGTCTGTCAGTTAACAGCCACCATGCTCACTGAGGCCGGGAAGGCTCTGCTCTGGCCCAATGGTGTGGACATGTTCAGTGCTGGGAGTGGTACCTCTGGAGCAGACTATAGCGATGAGTCTCACACTGTCAATGGACCTGAGGAAAATCCAGTGTTACCGCCTGTCAATTTTTTGAGGACCACCAGCCTCAGAGCTGCATGAGGAGATGCTCTGTAAGGAAGATCTACAAGTATTGATTTTTAATACTATTGTCAAGAGGCAATGTCGGTAGGCAGAATCCACTAGTACCTACCTGTTACCAATTGATAAAGAGCCTGGCTCACGGAAGAGTTGAATCCATTCATAAAATTGGCCCTCCTATCAAATTTCTTTCTGAAATAGTCATAAGGCGTAGAAACAGGACCTTCAGCTGGCTGAATCTATACAGATCATCAATCACCCGATTACACTAAACCTAGCCAAATTCCATTTAATATTGCCTACATTCCCATCGACTTCCACCCCTGGATTCACTAATATTGTGCTCATTAGATGCTCGGGACAATATTCCGGAGTAATCGATTTCATCTTCTTTCGCTCAGAGATCAGTGAGTCCTTTCGAGACCACAGCCTCAAGCTTCTAACCTACCAATGTGGGGTAATGCATTTACCAGCCTTTCAAAGTGTTTAGTCCTTTTGTATTCCAAATCGTTACTTGCACCACTTTTGTTCTCCCAATAACCAGTCTCAGCTTCTCGTCATGACCGAAAGCCCATGCATTTCCATCCACTCATTATAGTGTAAATGGTCTTGTGCAATATTTATGCTAACATTTCAAATAGGAGCCAGATTCTGAGACAATTGACCATTCCAAGTGCAAAAATATTAAAGGCTTCTCACCTTGTTAGGTAGCATTTCTGATTTAACTCTTGCATTTATGTAGCCCCTTTTACAACTCAGGGCATCCCAAAGAGTATTACAGTCAATGACATACTTTTAAAATGTACTTGCTATTGTAATCTGGGGAAGAATGCACAGCAATCTGAGTTTGGCAAAATCCCATAAAACTGTAATTTAGTAATGGTGAGCCTTTCTGTACTTGTTGATTGAATTGAAAAGGGGTTCATAATTAGATAGTATAATTATTCTATTAAACTTAAACAATTCCTTAGGGAATTAGAATTTTCTTCATTAAGCCAATGAACACGTAATTTTAGACCTCTTAAGGGAGATTTTAATTTGTGATTTAAAGCTTATTTAGATACATTTGACTGTTATAGCATTTACTATCTTTCTAAATTATTTCTCCAACTATAGATAGTCTTAATAAGAAGTGTGGGAGGAGGAAAACATTCAGCTCTTTATCCCTGTGCTACCATTCAATTCGATCACGGCTAATCTTTTACCTCAGTGTCACCTTTTTCTACTAAGTCCAGGTCCTTTGATTTCCTAATATAAATCTACTGAGCTTTTTGTTTTCTTGAATATACTCTGCAACTGAGCCTCCACAGCTGTCCAAGAAGATTTCCAAATGTTTAAGTGAAGATATTTCTCTCACCTCCGTCCTGAATGTTTGAACTCTTATTTTAGGGCTGTAACCCGTGCTTCAACATTCCCTGGTCCATTGAAACATTGTCACTACTTCTACCAAGTAAAACTCTGTAGGAGTTACATATGTTTTAATGAGATCACCTCTCATTCTTCTAAACTCGAGATTAGGGACTTATTCTAGTTAATTCTTTCCTCACAATTCTAAGGAGTTTATCAGATTGGCCTTTGTTTCACTTCTTTTATTACCTTGAATAGAAAGGTCAAAAGTTCACACATGGTATCACCATGAACCAATATGATTGCGTCAAAATGTGTTTTTTCTTGTTCCCAAATTCTCTTGCAACGAAGGCCACAGGCTGTTTGTGTCGATACTTGCTGTATCTGCATGATAGTTTTCAACAATTCATGTTCCAGGACACCCAGGTCCTTCTGAGCACTAGCACCGTGTAAACACTCACTGCAGAAAGAATAGCCTGCCTTTCTATTTTGTCAAGTGGATGACCTCATTTTTTCCCCACATATTCCATCTGTTATGTCTTCATCGTTTCACTTAACCGATCTATATTCTCTGAAGTTCTTCTGCCAATCCACACTGCCACAAAGCCTTAATATCATGGCAACCTTGGATATGTTACACTTGATCCTTTTGAGTTGATTATTGCTGAAGAACAGACACCCAGCTCCGATCCCTGTGGGACGACTCTAAGCACAGCCTCCCGATTCAAAAATGGCACATTTCTTCCTATTCTCTCTGCATTAGCCAATCCTCAACCCAAGTCAGTTTCTTCCCATCATCCCATATGCCTCAATTTTGTTTAGTAATCTTTTGTTGGGTGCAGTATTGATATTCTGAAAATCCAGTAAACCATGTGCATTAATTTCCCTTTTCTATTCTGCTAGCCACTGCTTCATATAACTGCCCCCATCCAAGCTGCATATCTTTTCCCTCCCCTATAATGAAAAGCCCTCAGTTATGCTGAAACCCACAGTGCTCTGGTCAGCCTGCTTGTCTTCCCCGCATTCTCTAGTTTCTGTCCACACAGATCGCATAAATGTCATATCTGTCAGAGTTGAGCAAGCTCCTCCAACATTACTGTTCTGAATCATCATGTCTGCCTTACTGTGTCTTGACTAATTATGTAAACCCATCTAAGGAGTGTGACTGCCTCCTGGGACTAAAGTGCCCACTCTGATGTAGTGTAGTTCCCAAATCTCAGACTCTAGCATGTTAACTCTGAGCCAAAATTTATCAAGATATAGAACAGGTTGGCATCACGTTCCTTTCCATCAGCTCCCAACAGCAGTCTCAATGTATCACCGACTGTGCCGTACTGTAAAGATTTAATTATATAATACAAGTTATGCCATTGCCTTTAGCTTGTTGAACTCCCTCTTTCATCAGAATCAGTTGTGGACTCTACTAAACCAGTGACTTAAAAAAAACATAGGAAATCCCAAAAAAAGTAGATTCTTGTGTATAATTAGAAATGTGAACCCTGCATTCCCATTGTTCTTCCAACACATCCATTAAAGATGTTGACTCCCACTCCTAGCACAGCTTAGGATATAAAGTGCTAGGCTTGAGGTGAAGCTCAGAATAAGCCCCCAGAGGGAATAGGAAAGAAAGTATGATAATTCACAGAGAGACGCATTATATGGAAGTAGACTGTTCTCTCAACCAGCTGACTGATTCCCAGTAGTTAAGCTGCTCAGTGTAACCTGTTGATTATCAGACATTTTTCTGAAATACTTTTGGTATCTGGTTCTCTGTGCAAAGTGAAATTCTGTCACATTTTATTGCTTTGAGCAATCCCATCGTATTTATGCTTGTATTTTGGCTGTCTTCACATCTGCTCCCTGTTTTGTCCTGCATCAGCCAATAGTAACGACACCTGCAGCTGGAGCTGGAAGACCCTGTATCTCCACGTCCTGATCTGGAATCTTGGCAGAGCCCGGTCTCCCAAAACCCAGAGCAACTAGTTCTGTATTTTTATTGTTTTTCAAACTTGAAACAGTTGGCTACAATGAAACTCTGAGCAGGTTTCAATCAGAATAATCTGGACAGACAATAACTATAATATAAATTCTCACCGGAATGGACATTGATCTGAAATGCTGACTGTGGTTTTCAGTTCATTGATGCTTTCTGATCTGCCACACAATTCCAGCATTTTCTGTTTTGATGACTCATGCATTGCTTTTTTATTTCTTGAGGGTCATTAAGTGTTGTAATAGGGTACATCCTGCATACAGATGTTGGGTCTGCACTGCTGAGTGCTAAGGCACATCTGGCTAACACTAACATCAGAGACATTACTGCTCCAGTTGGTTAATTACCATTACTTGAAATTATGTTCTGGCTTCTGACTCAGATTGATACACTCATGATTGAATAGGACATCAAATATTAATTTAAAAGGAAACCATAATGAAGTGGAAATTAAGAGCTATCAAGTTGCGACTGAGAAACCATGATCTGACAGGAAGAGATGCTTCGAACGACTGCCTCTCACTCTATTGCCACTCGGTTTCGATCCACAGCACTGCTATGCAACACATGCATCTCATCTCACAATCTGTTCCCGGTATCAACAGTATGTACACTTTGAGTTGTCAGATACGGTGAGCCAGTGAGTTCAACAGATGAATGATGGCCACCTTCGCTGGACTGATCCGATCCTTGTCCATTGTATACAGCTAAAGGATGGCCAAGCTGTAGCTGGATAAGGAATGAGGTTCTGACCATTGGCTTTTTCACCAGCCATTGCCCCTGCACTTAGCACACAAAACTGTGAGGGAATTTAAATTGTTTAAGTTTTGGAGGAGATGTAAGTGTTATACAGTGACAGCTTCTATATTTCATTCTTTGTTACATGACTACCTGGGGGGGGGGGGTGTGAACTACTTGGCTCCACCTCCTCTTGTACATGGCCCTTTGCTGGTATGTACTGTGGGTGAGTGAAGCCCTTCTGCTGCATATGTGAAATGTCTGTGTATCACCCATTGGGTTAACCTATTAAACAGTAAAACACCACTAATAGCTTCATATTTTACTGCCTGTGCACTTTTTTTGCATTACCAGTAATGACAAGGTAATGCTCAGTTGAATATATGCTAAGGTCAATCAATTCTGCATTCAGGAATGTGAAACTAAAATGACTTGTGAATCATGTTTACAATAAAAATATTTGATTGTTGAAAAACTTAAAAAAAAAACTGGAAATCTGAAATAAAAATGGAATAGGCTGGAAACACTCAGCATGTCAGGCAGCATCTGTAGAGAGAGCAGTTTCTTTCAGGTCAATTGCCCTAAAACAAGTTGAATCAAATTGTCATTGATGAGAGTGTGTATGTTAGTGAGTGTTAGACTGCTTGTGAAAATGTGTAGTACACAAGTATTTCAGTGTCTTGAAAGTAGGTGTGTGTATGTATGTGTATATGTATATGAAAGTAGGAGTATGTGAGTGAACATGTGGTATTTGTGACTTGGTGTGAATGCGATTGTGTGTCTGCACAATGTATGGTCGTGTGGGAGAGGCTGAGATTAGATGGTATGCTACTATTTTACTCTAATGTAATGGTTCTTGTTTGGTTGCAAATCTATTATGTTGGGGGTGGTAGATTTTACCTACCCACTGTTTGCTGCTGGACTCCAAGGTGTTCATTATCATCTTGTAAACTCCCTTCATATTTGTCTCAACCTTCCATGCCTCTCACTGCCAATTTTCTCAGACTATACCCTCCAATCTTCACCACTGATCTTAGTCATTTCTTCACCTGGTCCTCATTCTGCCTTCCAAGGCTGTTGTCCATCAGGTCATTCTCCTATTCCACACCCACCCTAACTTTAGCCCAATCCCACCTACCTAACCAATCCCATCTCTGACTCCATCCTCAGAAGCCTCAGACCCTCCACCTGCACTCCAATGCCTTGCGTCCTGGTTAATTTCCTTCTGGTAGTTTCCTTCAATCATTTCTAGTTTCTTTCACTCCATATTGATCACTTTTCCTCCCACAGTTTCTCCATTTCTCACCTTTTTCAACTCTCTTGGATTCATTCTGCTTTCTTTCCCTACTGGTCTGTAGGCAGCCAGCAATAACTCAGTGGCCCAACTCACGGCAGGGGTACTACAGTAAGACTCCAATCATCTAGCACCCTCAGAACTTTTGCGGTGACAGACTGGCTGATTTTCCACACTACTGGATGTTACTCCTATTAATATGTCAACCCTTTTAGGTATTACATTGTACACTCAGTGGCCACTCAATAACCTACTCGTTAATGCAACTATCTGATCAGCCAATCATATGGCAACAACTCAATGCATAAAAGCATGCAGACATGGGCAAGGGGTGCAATTGTTCAGACCAAACATCAGATTTAAGTGACTTAAGACTATGAAATGATTCTGCTGGATAGGGTGGTTTGATCATCTTAGAAATTGCCAATCTTGTGGGATTTTCACTCACAACTGTCTCTAGAGTTTACAGAGAAAAGTGAAAAACAAAAAAACATTCAGTGAATGGTAGTTCTGTAGACTGGTTCAAGCAGACAGGAAAAGTGACAATAACTCATAGCCACACACTACAACAGTGGTGTGCAGAAGAGCGCAACATGTCGAACTTTGAAGTGGATGGGCTACAGCAGAAGATGGTGAACATAGTGAGTACATGATTATTATTCCAGTGAAGTAGGTGAATTGACAAGGAGTATGGGAAAACAAGATGCCAGTGATTTTAAAGGAAGCATTGGGAATAGAATCAAGTGAGCTTGAAGGAAACAAGGACTCAGTCATTTTAAGGGGGGGGGGTGGTGGTAAGAATTTAAAGGGTTATGTTCCACAGAACATAAACAGAACCAGATGAGCCAAATACCACAGTATTTGGACTTCCATAGTATATAGCAGATTATCAAAGATCCCAGCAAACAGACCCACCCTCATTACACAGATTTATTAGAGTTATCAAGTGGTATCCAGAGTACAGAAAGCAGTATATGGTATTTAGTAAGTTAGAAAGACAGTGAGCAAACACAACTGTGGAATGTACAAGCATAAAATTCACCCAGTTCATATTTTCACTGTTGTCTTGATTTTACACCTAAATTTCCATCTTTATTTCAAGCATGATAGGCATCAGTTAGTCTTGTGAGACCATGGATTTGCGCCTTGGAAGATTTCACCTAAATTTCCATCTTTATTTCAAGCATGAATTGTTTTTTAATCAGATGTATTAGCATTAAGACTCTTGGGTCTTTCCTGCACCCCTTTCAAAATGCCCCATTTAGTTTATACATGTAAAAACCATATTATAAACACAAATGTACTGTTTACCAGCATGTAAGAATTCAGATATGTCTAAAGTTGGTTTAATACAAAAGCCTTCAATTACTAGTGCAGTTAATATATAATTCTTTGTTTCATTTAATTGTTTTGTAGAAAGTACAATATATGAAGATCAAATGCAGACACACTTTCTCCCAGGACGTCATCTGAAGCCATGGCTTCCTCGCAGAATTGTATTACAAAGACCATCTTTAATCCGTGTAGAAACTAGGGCACAGTAAAAATCACAGAGGGTGGGTCAGCTATGTTTGCTGGGATCTTAGATTATAAGAATTTCATAGGTGACAGCAAAAAGATGGCAATTCCACCTTTCCCTTCCACAAAAGATCAGTCAAAAAATCAAGACTATATTTGGAAAGCCAAAACAAATAATGTATTTTATTCAGAATACTGCTGGATTTGTATTAAGAGAGTACTGTTACTGCTCTTTCTGGCTAAAGTTTACAGAATAAAAACAAAGCAGAGGTTTCTAATTTTATTGCACATATTCCTGCTGTACAATAAACTTCAAATTGCTGAAAGCAGTTCTAAATGTACAAATTAAAGAGTTTCCTCAGGAAACTAGAAGACAAAAAAAAATCCTATTAATCCCTTAATACATTAAGATGAAAATCTGGAATATAAACACTTCAATATTATTTCCTTGGAATTAATCTATTCAGCATAGTAGTAAATCTCATTTCTCGTCATTTCATAAAATTACAGAGTCATAATTTACAACAAAACCTATCTTTACAAGTTAATACTTGATCAAAAGTTCCAACCGTCACAGAGCCAGGCTATAGAGCAAGCAATTAATACTTACTTTGGCTTCAAGGTTCAGTTTACTAGATTATCATTTAAACTATCTTATTTTGGCTACCATGGTAGCTACAATGTGAACAAAGACCTGACTGAATTCCAAATGTCTCAGACTGCTGAAGAGAGAAGTTAAAAAATAGTCCCCAGACTTTCCAGGTTATTTGTCAAAAGCTAAAGTTTTTGGAAAGTTAACCCAATCCGAATTACATTCAAGTTCACAGTGAACTCCTGGTAACAAACCAGCAATGAATCCAACTCTTGTACATTCTTCTTAAACTGTCAGAATTCAGAGTGGCACCTTCCATCTTGGGCAAAGGCTCTCAAAGGTTCTCATTGGGCAATGGCTGAGCTTGGCCACATTCGGTAATGCCAGGCTCAAACCCACATTTCAATTTCTAGCTGATGGTCTAAGAACAGTGATGAGTTTCCTGATGCTATGATAAGGTGCCTTTGATGGACCAGAAGACAAGGAGGAATTTCAATGTTGCTCCTGAGAAGGTAACTATTGCTAGAGAGGCATTGAGGACATGGACTTAATTTGTCAATGACCAAGTAAAAATAAAGCACAAGTTCTGAGAGCAATGACCTAATAATAGGCCACCTTCATGGAAAAATAACAGGATCCTACAACAATCCCATGGATAACAAGCTGACTTCTAGAATAGCTTGGACAGTTCACCTAATGCCACAAAAGTTCTAAGATAATGGGGGAAAATGTATTTGGCACTAAGAATTTCAAATGAATAAATGGAAGCCAAACATAGATGAGCCAAAGTTGAATTATTTTTGAACCTGATTGTACTTTTAACATAAGAATGTTGGTAAAAGGAATGGTGCCAATGTTGACTACAATGATTTTCAGAAACTGATTGCAAAGTTATAAAAATAATTTTGATCTGTCTCTGTTGGGTCATAAATTCAGTCTGATGTTTGAATCATCTAGTTTCGCTGGCACTGCATCTGCCACCAAAGAAATGACAAGATACAAGTCTGTTTAACAAAACATTCATAGGGAGTACAAGGTAAAAGATTCATCAGTCTCCATTAGCAAGCTTGATGCCCCTGATATAAAGGATCAACCTCAGTTCCTGGAACACTCTGCCAAGGATGGTGGTGAATGCAGACACAATCGTGTAGTGCTGAAGAGCTATTTAGACAGGCACCTCAATATTCAGTAACTGGGAGGAATATAAACCATGGCAGGTAGTTTATTTTGGCATCAGGGTCAGCACAGACATTTTGGGCCTAAGGACCTGTTCTTGTGCTGTACTATGTCTTCAATAAAATATAGGTTAAACCATTATGTTGTTGCAAATAACTCTAGTCATGTACTTTAGCAAGGATGTGAAGGGCTGAGAAAAGACACAGTAAAGAGTGAGGGACTCAGTTATACTGTTATATTGAAGACACTGGATCTTGTACTGTAAGATTAATAAATCCTAGTTTATTACTCGGCACCAAATCCTGCAATGCAGGAAAGAGGAAGCTGGCGATGAAGAACTTATGTTGGATAGAAAGCAGTACAGCTTCTTTAAGATCATTTAACTTAAAAAGAAATTCATCAAGTTGGACTGAAGTGCAGCGATGGAGAGGGAAATAAATCAGGTGTCAAATTATATTTGGCTCTGAACAGTTATCAAAACAAAAGCAATTCGTTAACTATCACAATATATTAATGCAAAGTCACCATTGAGAGAGCTCAGTAATGAATGACAGTCTTAAAAGTAGCTTTGGACATTATCTATTTGTGTCTGAAGTTTACAAAATGCAGCAAACATGATGGCATTAACATCACTGAATTGTTTTTTCCCAACAGAAGTAATTAGAGCGAAACAAGTTTAATTATACGACTGTTTACAACATAAACAATTACTTTATAAATACTAAAAGTTACACACTTAAGCTTTCAAATCCCAGCTTTATATTTGGAACCGTAAACAGAACCAGTAGCAAATCAAACATTAGTAAGTACACAAAGTAATGTGCATATTTAATTGTTTTGCAATAACTTCAAAACAAATTGTGGCAACCTTTTAAATAAATGATTTAAAATATTTTCATTTTAGATATCAAATCAAGTACAAAAAAGGCCCTATAGAATAATTTTACATACTTTAGTAAAATACAAGCCTAGTATCAAGAACCAGCATGTATGTGGACCACAGACAAGTAGTATATGACACACTGAACTGATCCAATGCTATTTCAAAGGGAAGCTGAAATAAAATCGATTTAAGCTACACAAAGGATACTTGCACTCTCAGTTGGTTATTTATACGTAGCTTGGAGAGTACATCATTTATTGGCTTGAAGATTGTCCAACAAACCACAGCTGTTAAGGACATATGTTTTGGGGATTAAATTCATTAAGTAATAAACAAAAATAAACTGACATCTCTCAACATGTTATAAAGAAAAACTCTAAAAAGGCACCACTGACTTCTTGTATACAGTATATAAAAAAAATCAGTTTGCAGCAGAATGCCTTTATGTACTTTTCTTCAAGGACAGCTGTTACAACTCTTCTTCATTCATATTATCAACTCTGGCTCTGTGTACTTCAAGTTCCTCAGCACTCACCATGGCAGGGTCAATTGCAGCATAACGCGTACCATGGAACTGCCGAAGATGGATCTGAAAAGAAAACCCGAGGCCAAACTTTACAGGAGCTGAAGTTAAATCCTGAATAAATTCTGGCTTTACCGGTTGAAATTATTGTATTATTTGACATACAATAAGCTAATGTTTTTAGAATATTAAGTGAATTACATTAAATCCAAATTCAATACAAATAAGTGCACTGCTGTTCCTGAATTTAGGAGGAGGGAGTATTAAAAAAGCACCAAGACTTCTTGCCAATAGTAGATACTGTGACATATTGTGATGGTGGTGGTAAAGTTGCTACTGATCAATTAGGCTGCTTTGAAGTGACTGCAAAATGCTCGAGGAACTAACTCAGCAAGTCAGGCAGCATCTATGGAGGGGAATAAACAGCCATTGTTTCAGAATGGCAGTACCACTTAAGAAGTTATGATACTGCAAAGTAGAGGGAATGTCATTAGACATCAATGTAGAATTGTTTGGTCAGAATTAAGAAGTGAGAGAACTAGTGTGTATATAGTATATTGAAAGGAAAAGTGACAAGGAAAAATTGACAAACTAAGAGGGTATAAAAAGGATTGTTCTTAAAGAGAGGTGAAGCAAATTTGACACACTCTCCGGATTTGATGATGCTGGTTGGGCTTCTTAAAAAAAAAATCATACAATTGGATACTACTCCCATTAATACTTTTTAAAATTGCAGACTCAATGGCATGACTTAGTGAATAAGGAGTGCAAAAGCAATGCTTCTGCTGGGGAAACAAGATAGCTTTGGATAGAAACTTCTTTTGCTAACATAACATTAATGTAACTTCTCCCAACATAAATCTCTGGCCAATGTGCTTATCTACTTACTACTTCCTGGCTGCGCAGGACGTGACCTAACACATTAAACGGCCCATTAAAATGAAAGCTGAATGTGCTTAATCAAGTAGAAACTCATAAATGAATTACCCGAAGGGTAGAACAAGATGCATCCTAGGTTGCCAAGGGAAGTGGAGTGGAGGTTAAGGAAGTCTTACCAATCTCAAACTACAAAACCCTTCCTGCAGTTTTGAAATTGACACATATGCAATTTCTTTGCTACAGAAAACTTGCAATTAAGCTCTTTAAAATGCATTCACTGTTTTTGCTCCTTCGTCTCCTTGCATTTCTAGCAACCACATGTCAAAAATTCTAAACTTCCTTGCTTCTTAAATCTCAAGTTTAAGCTCTTAGTTCAAGGTCACACTTTTAAAACAAGATAACTTTTAACACTTTACCTGAATATAAAGGTTAACTTCAGCACTGCGACACAAATAAGGAAAATTACCACCAGTTTTAAGATGTGCTCGCCTCGCATTTGGATATAATTTGTACATGTCTTCTTTGGCTTCTTGAGAAAGTGCACTGTGGTCAAAGACCTAAAATAGGTGATAGAACACACACTTGAATGACCCACATAAAGTATTCCTCAACAAAAATATTCATTAAGCAAATGAAAGGCATGACTATTGATGAAAAGTGGGAATATTCTGGAATATGTGAATATAGCAGATATTAATTCAAGCAGGAACCAGTCTTCAGTTCTTAATATAAATTGTAAATTGCAAGCAGTAAAGTGAAGTTAAAAGCCCACCTTGGCAAATAAATAATACTGTCTGTGTAGCACCAAGAGATATAGTTTGCAAAGTGGTGACCATGAGAGATTTGGATTTGCATCAGCCAAACATATAGACAATGGGATTATGTTAATTGTCCTGCATCAATCTAGGGTTTGAGTAATGGTATTAAGTAATCTGCAATATTGTAAACAAGTTTGTGATTAGTATTTGAACATTCAGAAACATCTCCCACTGTAGATATGCAATTCAAAGGAAGCACTGGCAACCCAAAGCCAACAATGTCATTGTAACTAATGAAATTGTATTGAATCACCTACTGTTACCTTTGATCTTAAGAGTATAAGAATGTGATGTACTTGGACTTTGTGGGAGTCTACCGAGAGAATCTCTAAGAGAATGCCTGTCTGTCATGATGAACAATGACTTTCATATCCACATCTCCAGTCTCTCCAGTATACATAGCTAGGTTGCCCAGGACTTTTGCACAGTACTGTGCTCACTGCTCAGCTTCATTTCTCCAGTCCTGCCGAAGGGTTTTGACCCAAAACATCAACTGTACTTTTTTCCATAGATGCTGCCTGGCCTGCTGAATTCCTCCAGCATTTTGTGTGTTGCTCGGATTTCCAGCATTTGCAGATATCCTATTTGTAAATAAAATGTCTTTTTAAAAAATTCCTTTTCCAAGATAATAGCAACGGAGATACGGTAATGGGGGTGCAAAGATGTGATGTTGAGATATATCCTAGGAGGCACTGGGACATATCACCAGTGACGTATCCTGGTGCCATCGGGTGGTTTGGCTCTTTCATCATGAGACACCCTCGCCCAGGTAACCCAGCCCAGGGTCGATCAGACTCAGCTAATGTCCCAGCAGCACTGGCCCATGGTCACACCTCTCCATCCATAGCCATCTGAAGGCTCACTCAGTAGCCTCTGTGACGGCTCTTCTCTGTGCAGCTCCGGTAACGACAGAGAGAGTAGGTTTGACGAGTGAGCAGCCAGCAAAACCTCTGCTCCCCACCTCTATAGGCTGCCTTCGTGCCCTTCACCCCTATCTTTGACACTGTCTCCCAGCTCCTGGTATTTGGCCTTCTTGTGTTCGAACTCTTGCTCAATCGACTTCCCAAGGCACTGTCAGTTCTACCATCACCACCTGCTTCAAGTCTTCTGACAGAATGACCACGTGAGGCCTCAGCAATGAAGTCAGGATCGATTTTTAGTTGCCAGTCAGATGCCGTGACAAGCAAGCCTGCTGGTGACTTGAGACGAGGCTGTGATTGGTCTCCAGCTTTGACAAAGGCTATGGGTTTTCTGGGTTGGCAGAGGCGCTACTACTGTTAATGGCCAAGAAAATATTTTCTGCCACTACCTTCAGCAGCTGGTTATGATACCAGAGGTGACATTATTACTTCCTGAGAAGACAGGTTTTTTGGAGTATGCAGGCCTCTCCTTCACATGTTCTATCAGTCTGTTGTCACCAGTACAATGCTTTGCCCAGGGCTTTTAGGCAGCTGCTGAGGATGTGACAAATGTCCCACACAAAAATTCTGGCAGGCATTCAACTGTACACATTAAGAACACAATTAAGCATGCCAGCTTGCTTTCCCATTTAGTATGATCACTGCAAACATAACATCATATTCTCCATCTAACTGCAGCAATCTTGCATGCCTACCAATTAAGAATTGATCTACCTCCGCCGTAAAAAAATCCAAAGACTGTGCTTCCAAAGTTCAACATTTTGAAGAGTTCCAAGATCACAAGTTCTTGAGAGAAATATGTGGATCTGTGTCTTAAATGGTCAACCCCTTATTTTCAAGATATTAAGATTCTTCCATTATAGGAAATGGCATCTCCACATCTTTAGGATCTTTGTACTGTATGCTTCATTGAAATAACCTCTCACTTGTCAAAGTATCAGCCAATGTAAGCCTAGCCAGATCAACCATCTGCCCGTTCCAGGTATTAGTCTGGTAAAACTTGTCTGATCTGCTTTCATCAGAACAAAACACTTCCTTAAAAATAGGAGTCAAGTATTGTACATGAGGCACTGATAAGATCATATCTGGAGTACAATGTACCTGAAGCAAATTCCCCCCCATGTGCAATAAATGATAATAGATAAATACTTTATTGATCCCAAATGAAATCAGTATCACAGTAGCATTACAAGTGCACAGGTATGCAAATATTACAAGAATTAAAAAACAAGTTAGCTTAAAAATAAGATGTACAATATTAACAAGTCAAAGTTTACAAGATTTATAAGATTTTCAAGTTCACACTTGCTAAGATGGTAGTGCAAGAATTACCGTAATATTATACAGTAATGGGTGCACATTCAAACTGTCCAGATGGTAGTAGTGATGGTAGTATTGCACAGGATGTGGTAAACAGAACTAAACAGAGGTTAATAACAGTCTAATAGGAAGGTCATCACTTCTTCAGCAATAGGTTTGACATTATAGAGCCTAAAGGTCGAGGGCTAGAATAATCTCATAGAGCTCTTCGGAACAGCAGCTGTCCTAGTCCATTACTGAAAGTGCTCCTCTATTCAGCCAAGGTGGCATGCAGAGGGTGAGAAACATCGCCACAACTTTCCAAAGGATCCTTTGTTCTATCACAGCCTCCAGTGTGTCCAGTTTGACTACTACAACAGAGCCCCCTTTCTAATCAGTTTATTGAGCCTGTTGGCATCATCCATGTTGATGCCATTGCCCCAGCACACCGCTCCATGGAAGATTGTACTGGTGACAACAGACTGGTAGAACATGTGAAGGAGAGGCCTGCATACTCCAAAAAACCTGTCTTCTCAGGAAGTAATAATGTCAGCTTTTCTGAATACTTGCTGAACCTGCATACAAACAAGAAATGGCAAATGGATTTAAAGCAGATAGGTGCAAGGTGCTGCATTTTGGGAGGTCAAATTGAGACAACAGGACGCTCACATTAACATTGGAGTGTATATCACAGCAGTTAGCATGACGGTACCACAGCTCAGGGCGCCGGATTCAGAATTCAATTCTAGTGTCCTCTGTGAGAAAATCTGTATATTCTTGCCACGTGTGCATGGGCTTTCTCCCACGGTCCAAAAACATACCAGTTCGTAGGTTAATTAGTCATTATAAATTGTCCTGTGATTGGGGCATAAGGGCCTGTTTTGTGCTTTATCTCTAAATGTTTTTTTATATAATCAAAACAGTAGAGCCAAGAGAAGTTTTATAAAACAAGGGAGCTTGGAACTTAAGAGGGCTTTGTACAGTGCATACAACTTTTTCCCAATTTATTTTTCCTAACTACCAAAGTTAACATCCATACTTTGTCTTTATTCAGAAGATTTACTGCAGATCAGTTGTTGCAACACAATTCCACGTGGCACCTGACTTGTTGCATCTTGCTAACCAGAAAAGGGCCCAATTATGCTTATTTTGTTTCCTGTTAGCCAGTAAACCTAGATTCCACAACATCTTACTTCCCACACCATGAAATAAACTTTGACATGGCACGTAATCAAAAGCTTCTGAAAATCTAGCTATCAATTACTCTGAACTTCTCTGAAGCATTCTAATAAATTGTTCAAGTGATTTCTCTTTCACAAACCAAATGCTGATAATTGCCTGATTACTTTCAATTTTCTAAGTGCCTGATCATAAATGACCTTAGCTTCTAGCATTCCCCCACTCCAGCAAATGTAATGTTAACTAGCTTGCAGTTCCCTGTTCCCTTTTTGAATAAACAGCTTACTTCTACTTATTTCCAATTTAATGAAATCTTCCCCAAATCTAAATTAAACCTTATGTATAAACCATCTCACTGGCTACTTCTTTTAGGAACCTAGGATGAAGTCCATCAGAGCAGCCAGTCCACAGCTCCAACAGTTTGCCATGTACCACTACCCAGTTGATTATAACTAGGTTTTTCTTTACTTTCCTATTCTTTTTTTCCCTGGGATGTTACTTGTATCTTCTGATGGAAAACGCCTGAATAAATTCATTTGCCATCTACTAATTTTCCATTAACAATTCTCCATAATGTCTTTTTTAAGTTCAATTCTATCTTTTTTTTATTTAATCACAGATCCTCCCCTTGGAATTTTTCTTTCTTCTTGGAATAGTCTACTCTGTGAATTCGGAAGGCTCTTTCTAAAAGCCTGACAGCATCTCAACTGACTAATTCCTGATTCGATTTACCAGTTCTGCTTTGAGCAAAACTGGATTCCATGACTTAAATTAAACTGGCAGCCTGGATAGAAAAGAGGCTGAGGGGCAAAATAGGAGACTAGAATAGACTGCTTGTTGTTCACATGGATGGAAGCATATAATAGCGTTTGTATCAGAGCATTAATCCTTTAGGTTAATTAATGACCTAACTTTATATACACAGGTCACAATTCCAAAATGAAATCTGTAATTATGATAACAGTAGCAAACTTCAAAAGTACAGAGAGACTGCCGAAATTGCAGAAAATATTTAATGATACAATTATAGTGCCTATGAAGGCCAAAACATAATTTTTTTTATCCCTGTCTATAGTTTGAGAAGTTTTATCCCTTCAGATGTTCACCAAGGTACTGTTTAAATGTGATGAAGGTTTCTGTCACATCTCCCTTTCATGCATCAAATTCCATTCATTGTTACTGACCTCTATGCTAAGGAAACAGGTCATTTTTGTTTATCCTGTCAAGGCTTCTCACAATCTTTATTTTTAACACACATTTCAACCTCCCTAATCTCCTCATAACTAACTCTCCAGCCCTGACAATTTACTATTAAAGCTACTCTGCGCCCTTCCTGCGGTGTGGTGGCTAGAAAGGTACACAATCTCCAGGCTGCAGTCCAGCTCCTGTTGCTGATATTTCTAGCAGCCTCCCTGGTCTTATGTTCTATGCTTCATTAGAAGCAGGTCTGCTGTAA
This sequence comes from Mobula hypostoma, assembly GCF_963921235.1. Lineage (NCBI taxonomy): Eukaryota > Metazoa > Chordata > Chondrichthyes > Myliobatiformes > Myliobatidae > Mobula > Mobula hypostoma. The sequence continues at coordinate 62,207,368 of NC_086109.1, forward strand.
GGCTGAAGAATCTTTTGACACCTTCAGAGATATAAAGCACAAGTTCTAAAGTCCTTCCATCCCTCTAACCTCAGTATTCTATTATTAATTGTATTTTCCCTTGCTCTCCTTAAATATATGACCTCATTTCAAGTGTAATTATCATTTAATCATAATTAATATAGCCAAATGAAACAGCATTCCTCTGCGGCCTAGGTGCAACACATATTAGCAACAGCACAAACAACAAGAAAGACCATAGCTGCGATTTCAGAAAAACAGTCACAAAGGAAAAAATAATGTAGTCCAAGTCCCTGAGTGGCATGACGGCAGTCCTGATCCACTGAAGAGCAACACTGAGTGAACACCAGAGCACAGCACTGACAGCAGGGCCTGGCCCCAACCCAGTACAGATTCCAGCCTGTCACACAGACCAGTGGCTCTCCCACACGGCCTTGACACCTCCTCTACTGAACGGCTGCAATAGGTGAGCCTGGTCCTCGCCACAATCACAGCAACACAGTCCCTCCCCACCCCCATCTCACAAATCAACATTCTAATTTTTTTTTTAAAAACAGCTGCATTCACCAACAAATACTCTGAGCAGGATTTATTTTTAAAACACGGCCTGAAAATTGCATGGTACTTTAAATGTCTTTTGTGTAAAATGCATACTATGATTTAGAACAAAAATTGAAAAACCACATACTTTAGACTTTATTTATTAATTGAAAGGTATAATGAAGTACAGTACAACAAAAAATCTTCCATGTTTTCTCAACTTTTTCTTGTCTGGCTTTATTATAAATTTATTGTCTATAAACACTGTCCAGATTAATTTTGAATCCGGATGAAAAATGTGTCTTAATCCTCTTTAGATCATCCAAATGTTCCACCTCCAGTCTGTTTCTGGATTTACATTTGATTGAATTCATAAGACTGAATCCACGTTTGAAGTCAGCTTTAGAAGCTTGAAATATTCCAACAATGTAAACAAGAATTGACAGTTTTTCAAATTATTTGTTTCTTTTTAGCATGTAGGGTGCCTATAAAAAGTATTTACCCCTACCCCCCAACCCCCCGCCGCAAGTTTTCATGTTTTGTTTTACAACATTGAATCATAGAGGATTTAATGTGGCTTTTTTTGACACTGATCATCAGAAAAATGCTTTCACGTCAAAGTGAAAACAGATCTCTACAAAGCGTTCTGTAGCATGTTGTGATTTCCTCTCTTTTTATATTAAAGTGATTTACTCAATCATACAGCATGGAAAAATATCTTCAGCTGTCATATCACTCTCTTCTTACCCGTCACCCTGCAAATTTTCTCTTTCAGGTGTTTACCATGTTCCTCTTTAGAAACAGATTTACATAATTAAATCAGATGGAGTAGATTAGTTGGGGGTGATGTTTCTATCATTCTGTCAGATAGTGCATTCCAACTTAACTATGTAAGTTTTGCCATCAACTTCTTGTCAATCAACATCCTATTGGATGGCACAAAACTTCCTACAGCTGAATGAAGGCAATTCTGAAGTTGACCTATTTGGGCCCCCTGACTCCATCAAAGTGATTACCAACAGTCTTGGTAACTTGTCCACCCTTGTCAAACCCCATGTTAAATCCCTTGGTGTAATATTTGATTCCACCTTTAAGTTAGACAAGCAAGTTAATACAGTAGTAAAAGCCAGATTTTTCCAGCTTCGTACTATTGCCAAAATCAAGCAGTTTCTCTCTTTTAAAGATCTCGAGAAAGTCATCCATGCCCTTATATCCTCCCACTTGGACTACTCCAAATCCCTGTATACTGGGATTAATCAGTTGTCCCTGTCCCACCTGCAACTGATCCAGAATACTGCAGCCAGGCTCCTGACAGGTGCCCGGAAGAGGGACCATATTACTCCTGTCCTGGCCTCCCTGCACCGGCTGCCAGTACGGTTCAGAATTGATTTTAAGATTCTCTTGTTTGTTTATACAGCCCAAAATGGGCTGGCCCCCACTTATATCACAGACCTTCTAACCCCTTACTCTACTTCCAGGTCCCTCAGGTCGGCTGACTTGGAGCTCCTGGCTGTCCCATGATCTAAACTTAAGCTCAGGGGTGACAACGCCTTTGCTACTGTAGCCCCTAGACTGTGGAACAGCATTCCCTTCCCCATCAGATCAGCCTCCTCCATCGACTTTTTAAAATCCAGGCTCAAAACTTACTTCTATTCACTAGCGTTTGAATCCTCCTGATGTGGCTGATTTTTGGCTTGTGCATAGGCCCTTGTGTTGTTTTTTTTTGTGCCTATAAGCTGTTTGCCTTGTTGGTTATGTCTGTGTTTCTTGTATTTGTGATTGCTCTAATCTGTACAGCACTTTGGTCAACGTATGTTGTTTTTAAATATGCTATATAAATAAATTTGACTTGACTATATCCTTCTGCAAATAACCGCAGTATTTACCTTTCTGGATGATCAAAGATGCTTGAAATTAAAAAAAACAAATTTCTGGTTAACTGTAATGAAAACAAGCCCAACTTTTCTACAAAAGACACTCATCTGTGCAAACATTATGACCTTGAATCCCTTGACTTTCCAGAGTAGGATAAAATATTCTGATGTTTAAAATAGCTTCCTTCTTTGCCTCTATTTACAAAAGCCTGAGTCAAGTGTTTTAATAATTTGCCCTGCCAATTTTAGATATGTGTAATCAAATTTCTTATTGTTCTCTTTATACTTTAAAATTACTTTTTTAAAAAAAATTTGTATTTCCTGACTCATTTCCCTAAGATGTCACATGCCAACCATCAATAGCCAGAAAATAGAAGTCCTTGAGATCTAAGGGAAAATTCCGGGTTAAATATGACTCGGTATCAGAAAGCAAAGGGTAATAGTTGATTGGATTTTTGGGGCTGTATGCAGTGGTGTTCTGTAGGACTCATTACTAGAGTCCTTATACTTTAAGCTTAAATGCAGGAGATTTTTTAAAACAATTGCTAATAACAAAATTAGTATCGTTGGTAGTGAGGAGCTTGTATACAGAAAGATACCACTGGACAGATTATGGAGGTACTAAAAGGGGCAAGCGAAGTTTACTCTAGAGAAGTGAGATGAGATGCGGCACACTTGGACACAGCAGCCACTCTGGGTCCAATCAAAGTTATATTTGTTCATTGTGTATATCTTTTTTACGATCGCAAATCACTGCTGGATACTAAGAACATTGGGGGTAAGGTATTGGTGTGGGTGGAGAATTGGTTAGCAGACAGGAAGCAAAGAGTGGGAATAAACGGGACCTTTTCAGAATGGCAGGCAGTGACTAATGGGGTACCGCAAGGCTCAGTGCTGGGACCCCAGTTGTTTACAATATATATTAATGACTTGGATGAGGGAATTAAATGCAGCATCTCCAAGTCTGCGGATGACACGAAGCTGGGTGGCAGTGTTAGCAGTGAGGAGGATGCTAAGAGGATGCAGGGTGACTTGGATAGGTTGGGTGAGTGGGCAAACTCATGGCAGATGCAATTTAATGTGGATAAATGTGAAGTTATCCACTTTGGTGGCAAAAATAGGAAAACAGATTATTATCTGAATGGTGGCCGATTAGGAAAAGGGGAGGTGCAACGGGACCTGGGTGTCATTATACACCAGTCATTGAAAGTGGGCATGCAGGTACAGCAGGCGGTGAAAAAGGCGAACGGTATGCTGGCATTTATAGCGAGAGGATTCGAGTACAGGAGCAGGGAGGTACTACTGCAGTTGTACAAGGCCTTGGTGAGACCACACCTGGAGTATTGTGTGCAGTTTTGGTCCCCTAATCTGAGGAAAGACATCTTTGCCATAGAGGGAGTACAAAGAAGGTTCACCAGATTGATTCCTGGGATGGCAGGTCTTTCATATGAAGAAAGACTGGATGAACTGGGCTTGTACTCGTTGGAATTTAGAAGATTGAGGGGGGATCTGATTGAAACGTATAAGATCCTAAAGGGATTGGACAGGCTAGATGCGGGAAGATTGTTCCCGATGTTGGGGAGGTCCAGAACAAGGGGTCACAGTTTGAGGATAGAGGGGAAGCCTTTTAGGACCGAGATTAGGAAAAACTTCTTCACACAGAGGGTGGTGAATCTGTGGAATTCTCTGCCACAGCAAACTGTTGAGGCCAGTTCATTGGCTATGTTTAAGAGGGAGTTAGATATGGCCCTTGTGGCTACAGGGGTCAGGGGGTATGGAGGGAAGGCTGGGTTCTGAGTTGGATGATCAGCCATGATCATAATAAATGGCGGTGCAGGCTCGAAGGGCCGAATGGCCTACTCCTGCACCTATTTTCTATGTTTCTAACATGAAGTACTGCAGGGCTATCCCATCAGCGGGTTACTCAATAGAGACAGAGCTGGGCTGACTGTGTACTGTTGTGTTGTCGCTTGGACCTGTAGCAGACTGTTGTGCTGTGACAGTGCACTGTGTGAGTGATGGTTTTGGATATTTTTCATTGGGATCGCAAGACCCTACTGGACATTGGTAATGTAGTATACTGCAAGTCTGGTTCACTGGTTCATTGGTGACACTGTCCCCTCTAAGTTGCATGGGTGGGTGGCCACGCAATAACTGAAATGCTCCCTCACACATAGCCTTTGTTGCTGTGTGGATGGAATTTTCTTTTTTATAATTTTGAAACAATGTTAATATCTTGAAATTTGTTAATGTTATATCATGCCCTGTAATTAGTGTTCATGAATATAATCCATAAATTTTCCAAATAATAAGCATATCACATTTGAAACATTTTATTTAGAACTACTGTATATTCAGTGTCTTAAGTTACAAATTGTAACTATAAACTCAAGATTAAAATGTTCACAATAGGTACTCCTGTTTGAGTACTGTTGCGGGAGACAGCTTACCCGGGGGAAGCGACAGTGGCCGTGCCTCCGGCACAGAGTCCGGCCCTGTAGCTCAGAAGGGTAGAGCAAGGAAGAGGAGGGCAGTTGTGATAGGGGACTCGATAGTAAGGGGGTCAGACATGCGATTCTGTGGACGCAGTCCAGAGACCCAGATGGTAGTTTGCCTCCCTGGTGCCAGGGTCCGGGATATTTCTGATTGTGTCCAAGATATCCTGAAGTGGGAGGGTGAGGAGCCAGAGGTTGTGGTACATATAGGTACCAATGACATAGGTAGGAAAAGGGAAGAAGTCCTGAAAGGAGAATATAGGGAGCTAGGAAGGGAGTTGAGAAAAAGGACCGCAAAGGTAGTAATCTCGGGATTACTGCCTGTGCCACGCGACAGTGACAGTAGGAATGCGATGAGGTGGAGGATAAATGCGTGGCTGAGGGATTGGAGCAGGGGGCAGGGATTCCAGCAGGGGGCAGGGATTCAAGTTTTTGGATCATTGGGACCTCTTTTGGTGCAGGCGTGACCTGTACAAAAAGGACGGGTTACACTTGCATCCTAGGGGGACCAATATCCTGGCAGGGAGATTAGCGAGGGCTACTGAGGTGACTTTAAACTAGACTGGTTGGGGGGTGGGAATCAAATTAAAGAGGCTAGGCGTGAGGAGGTTAGTTCACAACAGGGGGATGGGAACCAGTGCAGAGAGACAGAGGGGTGTAAAGTGAGGGTAGAAGCAAAAAGTAGTAAGGAGAAAAGTAAAAGTGGCAGGCTGACAAATCCAGGGCAAGCATCAAAAAGGGCCACTTTTCAACATAATTGTATAAGGGCTAAGAGAGTTGTAAAAGAGCGCCTGAAGGCTTTGTGTGTCAATGCAAGGAGCATTTGTAACAAGGTGGATGAATTGAAAGTGCAGATTGTTATTAATGATTATGATATAGTTGGGATCACAGAGACATGGCTCCAGGGTGACCAAGGATGGGAGCTCAATGTTCAGGGATATTCAATATTCAGGAGGGATAGGCATGAAAGAAAAGGAGGTGGGGTGGCGTTGCTGGTTAAAGATGAGATTAACGCAATAGAAAGGAAGGACATAAGCCGGGAAGATGTGGAATTGATATGGGTAGAGCTGCGTAACACTAAGGGGCAGAAAACGCTGGTGGGAGTTGTGTACAGGCCACCTAACAGTAGTAGTGAGGTCGGAGATGGTATTAAACAGGAAATTAGAAATGCGTGCAATAAAGGAACAGCAGTTATAATGGGTGACTTCAATCTACATGTAGATTGGGTGAACCAAATTAGTAAAGTTGCTGAGGAAGAGGATTTCTTGGAATGTATGCGGGATGGTTTTTTGAACCAACATGTCGAGGAACCGACTAGAGAGCAGGCTATTCTAGACTGGGTTTTGAGCAATGAGGAAGGGTTGATTAGCAATCTTGTCGTGAGAGGCCCCTTGGGTAAGAGTGACCATAATATGGTGGAAGTCTTCATTAAGATGGAGAGTGACATAGTTAATTCAGAAACAAAGCTTCTGAATTTAAAGAGGGGTAACTTTGAAGGTATGAGATGTGAATTAGCTAATTGGAATTAGCTAATTAGAATTGCATGGATGAACTACAACAATTGTTCATCCCAGTTTGGCAAAAGAATAAATCAAGGAAGGTAGTGCACCCGTGGCTGACAAGAGAAATTAGGGATAGTATCAATTCCAAAGAAGAAGCATGCAAATTAGCCAGAAAAAGTGGCTCACCTGAGGACTGGGAGAAATTCAGAGTTCAGCAAAGGAGGGCAAAGGGCTTAATTAGGAAGGGGAAAAAAGATTACGAGAGAAAACTGGCAGGGAACATAAAAAATGACTGTAAAAGCTTTTATAGATATGTAAAAAGGAAAAGACTGGTAAAGACAAATGTAGGTCCCCTACAGACAGAAACAGGTGAGTTGATTATGGGGAGCAAGGACATGGCAGACCAATTGAATAATTACTTTGGTTCTGTCTTCACTAAGGAGGACATAAATAATCTTCCAGAAATAGTAGGGGACAGAGGGTCCAGTGAGATGGAGGAACTGAGTGAAATACATGTTAGTAGGGAAGTAGTGTTGGGTAAATTGAAGGGATTAAAGGCAGATAAATCCCCAGGGCCAGATGGTCTGCATCCCAGAGTGCTTAAGGAAGTAGCCCAAGAAATAGTGGATGCATTAGTGATAATTTTTCAAAACTCGTTAGACGCTGGACTAGTTCCTGAGGATTGGAGGGTGGCTAATATAACCCCACTTTTTAAAAAAGGAGGAAGAGAGAAACCGGGGAATTATAGACCGGTTAGCCTAACGTCGGTGGTGGGGAAACTGCTGGAGTCAGTTATCAAAGATGTGATAACAACACATTTGGAAAGCGGTGAAATCATCGGACAAAGTCAGCATGGATTTGTGAAAGGAAAATCATGTCTGACGAATCTCATAGAACTTTTTGAGGATGTAACTAGTAGAGTGGATAGGGGAGAACCAGTGGATGTGGTATATTTGGATTTTCAAAAGGCTTTTGACAAGGTCCCACACAGGAGATTAGTGTGCAAACTTAAAGCACGCGGTATTGGGGGTAAGGTATTGATGTGGATAGGGAATTGGTTAGCAGATAGGAAGCAAAGAGTGGGAATAAACGGGACCTTTTCAGAATGGCAGGCAGTGACTAGTGGGGTACCGCAAGGCTCAGTGCTGGGACCCCAGTTGTTTACAATATATATTAATGACTTGGATGAGGGAATTAAATGCAGCATCTCCAAGTTTGCGGATGACACGAAGCTGGGCGGCAGTGTTAGCTGTGAGGAGGATGCTAAGAGGATGCAGGGTGACTTGGATAGGTTGGGTGAGTGGGCAAATTCATGGCAGATGCAATTTAATGTGGATAAATGTGAAGTTATGCACTTTGGTGGCAAAAATAGGAAAACAGATTATTATCTGAATGGTGGCCGATTAGGAAAAGGGGAGGTGCAACGAGACCTGGGTGTCATTATACACCAGTCATTGAAAGTGGGCATGCAGGTACAGCAGGTGGTGAAATAGGCGAATGGTATGCTGGCATTTATAGCGATAGGATTAGAGTACAGGAGCAGGGAGGTACTACTGCAGTTGTACAAGGCCTTGGTGAGACCACACCTGGAGTATTGTGTGCAGTTTTGGTCCCCTAAACTGAGGAAAGACATCCTTGCAATAGAGGGAGTACAAAGAAGGTTCACCAGATTAATTCCTGGGATGGCAGGACTTTCATATGAAGAAAGACTGGATGAACTGGGCTTGTACTCGTTGGAATTTAGAAGATTGAGGGGGGATCTGATTGAAACGTATAAAATCCTAAAGGGATTGCACAGGCTAGATGCAGGAAGATTGTTCCTGATGTTGGGGAAGTCCAGAACGAGGGGTCACAGTTTGAGGATAAAGGGGAAGCCTTTTAGGACCGAGATTAGGAAAAACTTCTTCACACAGACAGTGGTGAATCTGTGGAATTCTCTGCCACAGGAAACAGTTGTGGCCAGTTCATTGGCTATATTTAAGAGGGAGTTAGATATGGCCCTTGTGGCTACGGGGATCAGGGGGTATGGAGGGAAGGCTGGTGCAGGGTTCTGAGTTGGATGATCAGCCATGATCATAATAAATGGCGGTGCAGGCTCGAAGGGCCGAATGGCCTACTCCTGCACCTACTTTTTTATGTTTCTATGTTTCACTGATGTTGAATTACAGTGCCTATAAAAAATCTCTCCCCGCCCCCGCCCCCCGCAGGAAGTTTCCATGTTTTTTTGTTTTACAACATTAAATCATAGTGGATTTAATCTGGCTTTTTTTGACACTGATCACGGTCACAATGTTTACAAGGATAAGAGCCCTATGTAAAAAACTTGGGCTTGTTTTCATTACAGTTAAGCAAAAATTTGTTTTTTTTAAATTTCAAGCATCTTTGATCATCCTGAAAGATAAATACTGCAGTATTTGCAGAAGGACATAGGATGTTGATTGACAAGAAGCTGATGGCAAAATGATCTTTCATTACATAGTTAAGTTGGAATGCACTATCTGACAGAATGATAGAAACATCACCCCCAACCAATCTACTTCATCTGATTTAATTATGTAAATCTGATTCTAAAGAGTAACATGGTAAACACCTGAAAGAGAAAATTTGCAGGGTGACAGGTAAGAAGAGAGTGATAAGACAGCTGAAGATATTGTTCCATGCAGTGTGATTGAGTAAATCACTTCAATATAAAACAAAAGGAAATCACAACATTCTACAAATATCTAGTGAGTTTAGAAAAGTTTGAAATAAAAATAAGAAACACAGAAACTACTCAGCAAATTAGGCAATACATGTAGAAATAAATCAATTGAACATTTCAGTTTGATGACCTTTCAGCAAAACTAGAAATAAAACATCTTTTCAGTTCAAAAAATAATAATAGTGTAAAAGATCAAGGTAACGTATTTGGTGCTTGGGACATGGTCTCTGCTACCTTTGAGAAAGAAAATGCAAACAAAACACCTTCACTTGTTTGTTGCCTTAAGTTTTCATTTCCAAAACTGGTCAGTAATGATAACTCATCGCTACACATAAGTTTCCTGATGTGCTGTTTTATTTTGGAGGTCCAGCATCTGCAAAGTTTCAGCATTTTTTTCCTCCCTTCTCTTTTCGCACCCATCTCATCTCCTCAGAACATACCCTTTGATCTTTAACACATTTTAATTTAAAATAATTTCAAACATTTCCTTGTTCCACTGAAAGGATTTCATCTAATTACTTAATTACTGTTTTATTAAGATGCTGCCTGACTTGATAAAAACTATCTAGCATTTTCTGTTCCAGTTCAGATTTTCATCATCTGCAGTATTTTTGTATATTTTTTAAATAAGTATGAAGCATATTTATGACCGGAGGAAAAGAAATCCATGAAACTAGTAAAATTTAACAGAAAATCTTCAACCAATGAACCAGTAAATCCACCAATTGTGTGATTGGAAACATCTGTGAGATAATTCAAACACTAGAAACATTGGAAACCAAACATACTTACATCCATTATTGTAACAGGAACATCTTTAATCTTGTGAGGTTCTACGTAGGAATTCTGGCAATTAAGAGTGAGACGAGAGGCCAGCTCACCCTGTCCCAAACTTTCCAACTGTTTTGAATAAAAGGGAGGAAAGAAATTTTCATTGAATAAACATCCAGAAGTAAGGCTAGAGCAACTCAAGTTAAACATTTTGATTCAGTAAGTTAAAATCCTTCTACTAACTAATTTTGTTTGTTGATACTGTAGCTTTTATCCATCACGTGTGTGGCTGGCAGTGTAGCTGGTTGAAAGCAGCGGAAAGTGACAATGCCAGATGGAAGGAAGGGAAAGAGCAACAAGAAAGGAGAGCAAGGGAGGACAGACAGGCAACAATGAGGATAGCGTTGCAGTTGTCTACCTTCCCACATAACTGATTTAAACACCCAACCTACAAGGATGTAGTCACATGCAAATCCAGATTGGAATGATTCCAGGACATAATATTTCTCCATGTTGCCACCTTGCACAGGAGTCCATAATTTTATAAGCCCCAGCAGACACTAAATGATTCATACATATTTGGAATGACCCCTTCCTTATATTTGAAATACAGCACTGGCAACCCTTTCAACAACTGCTTGGTTGCTGCGCAAAGTTCAAGTCCTGTTGAATGCAGTAACTGAACCTGAATTGCTGAATGAAATTACTTGGGCATCATCTTCCACAGTGATAAGATACATTCATGGTACCACCTTATTACTTTTGGCCTTTTCTCTGTTTCTTGCAGGCTGCTAAGTTTTAAAAGATGTCTCTCAGAAATCTCTGCACCTATCGAGTAAAGCTTCATTGAATAGAGTGCAGTAGTCTTGTAATTATGATACTCTAGCAGCAACTGTATCACTGGATACAGAGACTCAAGTCAAATCCCATCATGTACTAATAAGTAACAAAATCCTGCTTACCCGATCAACCATGAAATCTATTGCATCTGCCATTTTTGAATCCACAGGACCAGATGTAAAGTTTCCAAGAACAATCTTTTTCAGCATAAATCCAGGCATCAGCCAAAAACTGGAGAAAAGTTTGAGAGTAAAATTGATATTCGTTGACAAGAGAAAACAAAAGAAAATAAGCAAAATTAACCAACAAATCTTTATGGGGAAAATGATTAAAATTCTTTTACAGATAACCTAATGATGAGAAATACATGAAGAAAAATCCAAAGTGAGCCATTTGATAAGATAAAGATTTGATGAAACAAAAAGAAAATATTGAAGATGCTGACGATCTAAAATGAAAATAGAAAGTCCTATAAAAACATGGCAGGTCACCAGGTATCCATGAAGAGAGGCGTTAATGTCTTTACTCAAAACAATATAAAGGCACCAACTTCAATCGTTAGCTCTCCACATATGCACTCTGTTGAGTTATGGCATTTTAAGTTTTGTTAAAAACATTAAATTGTAATATAACAATAAGTCACAAAAATGTATGATTTATTAGGCAAAAAATTAACATTCTATTGAATTGTGTGGACAGTAAGCAAAAAATCAGATGGGTTAAATTGGATAGTCATGAATTCAATTCCCACAAGACCATAAACCAGAGAAACAGAATTAGGCCATTCAGCCCATCAAGTCTGCTCTGCATTCCATCATGGCTGATTGTAGATCTACTTAACCCCACACCCCTACCTTCTCACCAAATCCTTTGACACCCTGACCGATAAGGAAAAGATCAACTCCCGTCTTAAATATACCCATGGACTTGGCCTCCACCGCAGTCTGTGGCAGAGCGTTCCACAGATTTATTACTCTGGCTAAAAAAATTCCTTACCTCTGTTCTAAAAGGTCGACCCTTAATTTTGAGGCTGTGCCCTCTAGTTCTGGATACCCCCACCAAAAGAAACAGCTTTTCCACATCCACCCCATCTAGGCCTTTCAACATTCGTTAGATTTCAATGAGATTCCCCCTCCACATTCTTCTAAGTTCCAGTGAGTACAGGCCCAAAGCTGCCAAATGCTCCTCATACGCTAACCCCTTCATTCCTGGAATCATCCTTGTGAACATCCTCTGGACTCCCTCCAATGACAACACATCCCTTCTGAGATATGGTGCCCAAAACTGCCTGACTAATGTTTTATAAAAGGCTCAGAGTTATCTCCTTGCTTTTATATTCTATTCCCTTGAAATAAATGCCAATATTGCATTTGCCTTCGCCTTCTTTACCACAGACTCGACCTATACAGTAACCTTCTGGGAGTTTTGCATGAGGACCCCCGTTCCTCTGCACCTCTGATATTTGAACCTTCTCCCCTTGAGATAATAGTCTGCACTATTGTTCCTTTTACCAAAATGCATTATCATACATCTCCCAACACTGTATTCCATCTGACACTTTTTTGCCCATTCTTCCAATCTGTCCAAGTCCTGCGGCAATCGCATTGCTTCCTCAGCACTACCTACCCCTCCACCTATCCTCATAACATCTGCAAACTTTGCCACAAAGCCGCCAATTCCATTACCTAAGTCAATGGCAAACAATGTGAAAAGCAGTGGTCCGAATGCTGACCCCTGAGGAACATCACTAGTCGTCGGCAGCCAACCAGAAAAGGCCCCTTTTATTCCCACTCGCTGCCTCCTGCCTGTCAGCATTCTGCTAATTCTGTGCTGGAATATTGGTTTCTCAAGTTAAAGACACTCACAAAATAAACATTAAGAGCCAAATATGATATAATGCTTTGCCTGTATATTGATCTTTTACTGTTGTTCACAAAATTTAGCTTCAACATCCTTCAGCTGACTTTCCTTATAAAAATCCCTAGTGGAAACAATTTTCAGAACTACAAAAACATTCCATATCCTGACAACCAAATAAAACAAAAATTCATTAGCCCTCTAAATTGCAATGATTTTAAATTAATTACCTTAGTCATTGGTTCTCTTGATTAAAAAAACAATTCTGTATCAAACCAAAAGCTTGAATTATCTCTGCATACGCCTCTGCCTCTCTTCATAAACCAAGTGGCTCATCCCTAGCAACATTCCGGCAACATCCTGTTATCTGATGTCTTTAATTATCCAGATATGGTACTTAGAATAGAAGCCAAGTCCCAAAGTTAAAGCATGACTTCTTTGTCTTTACACTCTATTCATCTACTTAGTAAAGAAAATATCTTTCAAATCACCTCTAACTTATAATATGTAACTGGTTACAGAGGAACTTCTGCTCCGTACACTCCATTAATTCAGGGAATACTATTCTTCTGCAAAATGTAGATACTTCTCTAATGCCCGCAAGACTTATGCCCAGGTCTGAAGACCACCCACTTTGCTATTTTGCATAACATCCAAATTCTATCATGTTATTTCCTAAGGCTCATACAAGTTGTTCAATAACAGCTTGTGCATGTAATTGACAATCAGCAACACTCCTAATACTGCCCAGTCTGGGAAACAGGCATGCTAACCAATCATTTGAATTCTCTCACTGAGACAATTCCACACATGGACCACCACTTTTCTCCACCAAACTTCACAGATTCAATCTGCAAAATACCATACCTTCCAGAAAACACTTATTACTTCCTTGATCAATCTCCATTATTACCCCAAGGAACTTAAACATCACAAACTATTTATTTTAGAGAAATATGTCGACTGTCCTCAGTGTTTTCCTGTATATTTTGTCCCTAATGATTGCTACAGACTTCCTGTTACTATGTTGGCCTAACTGACCTTCAGTTTCCCAGTTTTACACTGACCCTTCACTTATTTAACACCACCAATTTTTGACTATTTCACACACAAAGGACTGAAGATGATTGCAGTCAGTTCCAATGTTATTTATACGAGTCTTTTAAAGGTTGTGAAGGTGGATTATGCTTCATGATTAACTCATCGTGGTGCACAGACGTAGCGGTTCCGTCTCAGTCCTGCTCACCCGACCTGGAACATATTGCAGTCAAGTGTGGTCCATTTTATTTACTGAGGGCGTTTTCCACCATCATCCTGATAGCAGTGTACATTCCACCCCTGGCCAACATCAATTGCTGAGCATCATGATCACCAATCACGAAACAGCACACCTTGATGCCTTCCCTATCACTGAGGAAGATTTCAGCCAGGCCAGGTTGAAGTCTCTGACCAACTACCACCAATTTATCAGCAGTGGAAGCAGAGAAGCCAGCCTTGACCACTTTTACACCACCATCAAGAATGCTTACCATGCTATTCCACGCATGGCCTTCGGAAAGTCCAATCACCTGGGTGTACTTCTGCTCCTGGAGTATAGGCAGAGGAGTGCTTACAGAACTGCTCTAAGTCGATGGATTGCACAATATTCAGGGAGTCATCTTCAAATCTGAATGAATATGCCACAGTTGTCACCGACTTCAACAAGACCTAAGAATATGCCATATATACATATTTCTGTTCACCAAAAGCCATCGATGAACCAGGAGATTCGTAGTCTGCTGAGGGCTAAATCTGAGGCACTCAAGTCCAGTGATTCAGAACTGTACAAGAAGTCTAGATATGACCTACGGAGCACCATATTAAGAGCGAAATATTGAAGCAATTCTGATTGAAATTAGAGATGGAATCGAACGCACATCAGGTCTGGGAGGGTTTACAGGCTATTACTTCTTACAAGACAAAACCTAACGTTGTGAATGACTGTGACATTTCACTCCCAGATGAGTTCAAAGCCTTTTATAGCACACTTTGAAAGAGTTTAAAACTACACCTGTGTGAATCCCTGCAGCATCTGGTAACCCTGTGATCTCTGTCTTTGACTGACTTCAGAACATCTTTCAAGAGAGTGAACCTTTGCAAGCCATCAGGCCCTGATGGTGTACCTGGTAGGGCACCGAAAACATGTGCCATCCAACTGGCGGGTGTGTTCGAGGACATCTTCAATCTCTCACTGCTATAGTCGGTGGTTCCCACCTGTTTCAAAAGGGCGACAATCATACCAGTGCCCAAGAGCAAGGTGAGCTGCCTCAATGACTACTGCCCACTTGCTCCCACATCTACTGTGCTGAGTGCTTTGGGAGGTTGGTGATGGCCAGAATCAACTCCTGCCTAAGCAAAGACCAGGACTACTGCAATTTCCCTATTGCCACAATAGATCAAAAGCGGATGCAATCTCACTGGCTCTCCATTTGGCCTTGAATCATGTGGAAGTTAGCAATACCGACAACAGGCTGCTGTTTATTGCTTATAGCTCAGCGTTCAGCACCATCATACCCTCAGTACTAATGAACAAGTTCAAAAACCTGGGCCTCTGCAGCTGGATCCTTGACATTGCCATCGGGAAGCCACAGTCAGCGTGGATCAGAAATAACATCTCCTCCTTGCTGACAATCAACTCTAGCACACCTCAAGAATGCAGGCTTAGCTCACTGTTCTACTCTCTTTACACCTGCAACAGAGTGGCTAAAGACAGCTCAAATGCTACTTATAAATTTGTGGATGCCACAACTATTGTTGGCTGAATTTCAGATGGTGACAAGGAGGCATACAAGAGTGAGATCGAGCAGCTGGTTGGTCTATCAACCACCTTGCACTCAATGTCAATAAGACCAGAAAACTGATTGTGAACTTCAGGAGGGGAAGTCGAACGAGCACACACTAGTCCTTCTTGAGGGATCACAATGGAATAGGTGAGCAGTTTCCAAGTTACTGGGTGTCAACATCTCTGAGGATTTATCCTGTGCCTGACATATTTATGCAATTACAAAGAAAGCACGACAGTGGCCTTTTTTCCAAAAGAGGTTTGAGGGGACTTAGTATGTCATCAAGTTTATACAGATGAACCATGAAGAGCATTCTAACAGGTTACATCATCGTCTGGTATCGAGGGGCCCCTAAACAGGGTAAAAAGCTGCAGAAAGTTCTGAACTCGATCAGCTCCATCATGGACACTAGCCTCTCCAGTTTGAAGAACATTTTCAAAAAGTGATGCCTCAAAAAGGCTGCATTCATCCTTAAGGATCTCCATAACCCAGGACATAACCTCTTCTCATTGCTACCATCAAGG
Organism: Mobula hypostoma; assembly: GCF_963921235.1. Taxonomy (NCBI): domain Eukaryota; kingdom Metazoa; phylum Chordata; class Chondrichthyes; order Myliobatiformes; family Myliobatidae; genus Mobula; species Mobula hypostoma. The sequence goes on from NC_086109.1 coordinate 62,223,294, forward strand.
GAGTGTTACAGGAGCCTGAAAACAACATTTTAGGAACAGCTTCTACCCATATATCTCTGCTTCTTTTGTATCTTTGCATTCAAGGTAAACTATCAACTTCCATTAACACAAATCCAATTAGTTTCTTGTTATCTGTTAGTTTAACTGGTATGCTATTTTTAGTGTAACCTTAAGATAACGCTGCATTTCAAAATACATACAGAAAACTTTAGTCATCTCCTCTACCACCCTGGAATGAAACAAGGTACATGACTCAAAAACTTTCCACCAAAAAGCCAATAGTCTTAAAATTTAACACTATATTTTTACTATACAGATTTAGTCAAATCTACCCAGTGTATCATCATTTAGTTTTTTAACAGAATTCGAGGAAACAAATCTTAAAGAAAGACTACATTGCATCTGATTACAAAAGATGGAGAGAAGGATAAAAGATCAATACTTTCTTCTAGTGCTATACTCCCTAGCTAGTACCCTTAGAAACAGTACACTTAACCCTCAGTTCTATTCACCCAATAGTGATGCCATAAGTACTCCTATCAGTTTCATACATCATGTGGATTTGTTATAAGGAAGACAGTATGAATATTTTGATTTTGCAGTACATGTTGTTTTGAATCTTCTGATATTCAGGTCATCTGATTCTTTTTCCAGTTTGCATCAATTTTTAATTCCCACTGGGATATCTTAGATTAAATCTGGATTTCCACAAGAGATCAATGAGATAAAAAAAAACTGAATTCACACAGCAGCCTATTACATACTGCTGCATTTCAAGGGACAATGGCAAACAGAGTGGAAACAAAACATTGTTAATAAACCTGTTAGCAAAGTACGTTGAACTTTCAATAAAAGTAGAATACAAAGCCAGGAAGCTGGGCTCAATCTATACAAAATAATAGTTCAGATTGTGACCACCATATTTTAGCATGGAGATGAATGCTCTTGAGAACAAGTTCATCATATCGTGTTAACGCCAAAGGTGGCCATTTAGCCCATCAGGTTCATCCCAGGTGAGCAATTCGTGAGACTCATTCTGTCCATTTCCTTGATTCTCTGTGACTTTGATTTTTAGTGTCATTAATGTACACTAGAGGATAATTTACAGTGGACTATTAACTTACCACCACGTAACAGAGAACATACAACCTCTGCGCAGACAGCACCCAAGTTAAGGATTGAGCCTAGGTCTCTGGAATTGTGAGGCAGCAGCTCCAACTGCTGTACAACCATTTAGGAATGAGAGATTAGAGGAAAGATGGTTCAAAAACTAGGGATGCATCTATATAACTTTTTTTAAACCAAAACATAACCTCATTTTATTGAAGAATTGGCAATAATTTGGAATGCACTGGCCTGAACAGTGGTGAAATTAAGATCAGTTTTACTAAAAGAAAACTGTATGAACACAAGAGAATAACTTGCAGAGCTACAGGGAAGGAACAGGGGAATGGGATTGATAGGATGCTGTATTAGGATTGGCAAATTTCCTTTTAGTCAAACTGACCTGTAGTTTCCTAGCTTCACTTCCCTTTATCCTCTTTCCTCCACTTGATTAACATCACCAGTTCTTTACTATTTTGCAACCAAAGGGTTGAACAAATGGATGGAATGGTCTATTCATACAAATAACAACTCCCTGATTCTTAACTGAGGTCATTCTTGTTACAGCAGAGAAAGAAGGAAAAGGATTTCATAGAAGTACTTAAAATAATGAAGTGAGGGAAGGGGAATGCTGGCTGATGGGTCAACAATCACATGTCAGACATTTAAGATTGGTAAGATAACTAGAGGGAAAAATACTTGAGGTTGGTAAAGTTTGGCATAGTCACCTTTAATTCTGCTGGATAAATATAAAGTAATAACCTTCAAAAGGAACTGGTATATTGATTGGCATCCCCTCCTCCACTAGCTCACATTGGCAGCACATAATACACCAATAGCACCTCCTAAACTGTGACATTTACCATTCAGGACAGGACAGCAGATGAATGAAACACCACCCCCTGCTGGTTTCTCTCTAAACTGCACACAACCCAACATTCCACTATAGACATTAGGCTGGTCTTTAGCCCGATGGCCGCCTTCTCCTTTTATTATGAGTCTCTGTCAGGAACGATCCCATAATACATAGAATTTAAGAATTTTGTTTTGCTGGTGGGGGGAGGAAGGGAGGGATCGGTGCTTGTTGCCACTTATGCGTGGGGGGGAGCGGGGGGGGCTTTGGGGTTCTAACATTTAACTGTTATTCATTCTTTGGGGCCACTCCTCTGTTTTTGTGGATGGTAGCGAAGATAGAGCATTTCAGGATGTATATTGTATACATTTCTCTGACATCAAATGTACCTTTGAAACCCTTGTAAAACCAATACATCACAATTTCCAAGACAACCTCACTCACTGCCCTGGGATACGGATGATCAGGTTCTGGGAATTTATCAGCTTTCAGCCCTATTAATGTTTTCAGCACTTTATTTTACTATTACTATTTTCCTTTAACTCTTACATTTCATTAGATTCATGCATCCCTAACTGATTTCTTATTTGTGATATTTTTCAGCAAAGGAATAACTAGAGAGTATGGTTAATTGCTCTACAATTTTTGCACTGCATTATAAATTCTCCTATTTCTAGTCTCAAATTATATTTTCATTTTTACCTACTTGTGGCAGTTTCTGAAGTCCAATTTTTAGTTCATTGCATGTTATAAATTTAATTAAATCTCTGTCCTTTCTTGCGGAATTCCAAAATACTCCTAATCTTCAAGCTTGCTACATTCTGACAACTATAACTGACTCCTCTTTAGATCTAATCCTATTCTTGACCTATTTGTTGACCATGGATTGATTTTCAGTCTTCAATTATTACATTAAGTAGGAACACTTAACTGTCAGTTACTGCACTCACTCCTTAATGTTAATTATTGTCTGTCCACTGCCATGCCCAATCTATAAAAGCCATCTTATGCCTCATACCTTCATAGTTTCCATTGTTTAGATCTAGGACCGTAGTTGCAAACTGAAGTACTTCACTTTCCAGCCATCATGAATCATTCATCTCTGAAGTACTCGCACAAGATCATCAATTTAACCCTTTCTCACTGCCCAACAGGACTTCTAACTTTCCTTTATAGATTGTTCTATAAACCATCACATATACCTTCTATAAATTGATACTCCATCTATTCAATGCAAAACTGACTTGCCCAGAAAGTTGCCAAGGTTACTGTATTACGCCATGTCAGGCCTAATATTAACCAGATAACCATATAACAATTACAGCACGGAAACAGGCCATCTCAGCCCTTCTAGTCTGTGCCGAACTCTTACCCTATCCTATTCCCACCGACCTGCACTCAGCCCATAACCCTCCATTCCTTTCCTGTCCATATATCTATCCAATTTAACTTTAAATGACAACACAGAACCTGCCTCAACCACTTCTGCTGGAAGCTCGTTCCACACAGCTACCACTGTCTGAGTAAAGAAGTTCCCCCTCATGTTACCCCTAAACTTTTGTCCTCTAATTCTCAACCCATGCCGTCTTGTTTGAATCTTCCCCACTCTCAATGGAAAAAGTCTAACCACGTCAACTCTATCAATCCCCCACATAATCTTAAACACCTCTATCAAGTCTCCCCTCAACCTTCTATGCTCCAAAGAATAAAGACCTTACTTGTTCAACCTTTCTCTGTAACTTAGGAGATGAAACTCAGGCAACATTTTAGTAAACCTCCTCTGTACTCTCTCAATTTTATTGACATTCTTCCTATAATTCGGTGACCAGAACCGTACACAATACTCCAGATTTGGCCTTACCAAAGCCTCATAGAAATTCAACATTACATCCCAACTCCTATACTCTATGCTCTGATTAATAAATGCCAGCAAACCAAATGCTTTCTTCAACACCCTATCCACATGAGATTCCATCTTCAGTGAACTATGCACCATTATTCCTAGATCCCTCTGTTCTAAAGCATTCTTTAATGCCCTACCATTTACCATGCATGTCCTATTTTGATTAGTTCTACCAAAATGTAGCACCTCACATTTTTCAGCATTAAACTCCATCTGCCATCTTTCAGCCCACTCTTCTAGCTCTGCAAGTTTTGAAAACCTACCTCATCATCCACAACACCACCTATCTTAGTATCATCTGCATACTTACTAATCCAATTTACCACCCCATCATCCAGATCATTAATATATATTACAAATAACATTGGACCCAGTACAGATCCTTGAGCACACCGCTACACACCATCCTCCAATCTGACACACAGTTATCCACTACTACTCTCTGGCGTCTCCCATCTAGCCACTGCTGAATCCATTTTACTACTTCCATATTAATACCTAACGATTGAACCTTCCTAACTAACCTTCCGTGTGGAACCTTGTCAAAGGCCTTACTGAAGTCCATATAGACAACATCCACCGTTTTACCCTCGTCAACTTTCTTAGTAACCTCATCAAAAAATTCAATAAGATTTGTCAAACATGACCTTCCACGCACATGTTGACTGTTCCTAATCAGACCCTGTCTATCCAGAAAATTATATATACCATCTCTAAGAATACCTTCCATCAATTTACCCACCACTGACGTCAAACTCACAGGCCGATAATTGCCAGGTTTACTCTTAGAACCCTTTTTAAACAATGGAACCACATGAGCAATATGCCAGTCCTCTGGCACCATCCCCGTTTCTAATGACATTTGAAATATTTCTGTCAGAGCCCCTGCTATTTCTACACTAACTTCCCTCAAAGTCCTTGGGAATATCTTGTCCGGACCCGGAGACTTATCCACTTTTATATCCCTTAAAAGTGTCAGTTCTTCCTCTTCTTTAATTGTCATACTTTCCATAACTACCCTACTTGTTTTCTTTACCTTACACAATTCAATATGCTTCTCCTTAGTGAATACCAAAGAAAAGAAATTGTTCAAAATCTCCCCCATCTCTTTTGGCTCCGCACATAGCCGTCCACTCTGATTCTCCAAGGGCCAATTTTATCCCTCACTATCCTTTTGCCACTAACATAACTATAGAAACCCTTTGGATTTATTTTCACCTTACTCGTATCTTCTTTTAGCTTTTCTAATTTCTTTCTTAAGATTCTTTTTACATTCTTTATATTCCTCGAGTACCTCATTAACTCCAAGCTGCCTATATTTATTGAAGACCTCTCTCTTTTTCTGAACCAAGTTTCTAATATCTCTTGAAAACCATGGCTCTCTCAAACTTTTAACCTTTCCTTTCAACCTAACAGGAACATAAAGATTCTGAACCCTCAAAATTTCACCTTTAAATTACCTCCATTTCTCTGTTAATATTAATAATATTACAACTATTATTTGGTGATCTATGATTTTTCCACTTGGCTTTATTTTAGCTCAATGCAAATTGATTCTAGTTCTACATTGTGATCTTTCAAGCCAAGATCATGTCCTGCTACTGCACAAATCTGTTACTAATTGCATTAAGACATCTCCTATTCTTCTTGCCAAGCCTTCCTAATGCCAAATATTTTTGCATATTCAACTGTCAGCATTGCTGATTGTAAATATACTAATGATTTAGTAATAAGATCATACCCATGTGTCATTAATTTATTCATCTTGTGTGAATGTGATTTACCAACTTCAATTTGCCACTTTAAAGTATTTTTCCATACTGGGGTTCTATTTACTGATAGCCTTTGTTTGTGTCATTTATTTATGCTCTTTAATTTTCATCTCTTTAGCGGAGCTAAGGATGTCGCCAGAGGGCGACTTCTCCCAGCTCATCAGCAAAACAGTTAAAATCTTCTTATTCTAATGTCTCTATTTTCCTTTTCAAGGTTGCTGAGGGTCCTATCGGGACCTTTGATCTACAGCAGCATTCAAAGACTGTGGTTCTGCACGACAGCATGAAGTTCGAGTTCGCTGATCGATTATGCTTCAGCATGTCCAGGTTCGGCCTTAAGTCAAGCGCCTCCAAATTCTCACCGGGGTCGCATACTGAACGCCAGTGGGACCCAGAACATCAAAGACAATGAGAGTGGCTTTCGGAGGGCTCTGCACTTGATAATCAATTTGCTGAGTCTTGAGTCAGGGAACTCAAAATAAAAAAAGCAACGCTTCAGACCGACTGTAACATCGAAATAGCGACTGTTGTCTCTCCTCTCACTGTGGAAGGAGCGATATCTGTCTCTCCCCTGTTAGTGAGAGAGAGCCTGTGGGATGTTGAAAGGTTGGAGTGAACAGCTAGTTGTGTATTGCAGACCATCGTCTCTCTTTGGGAGCTTTGCTTTTGCTTGCATGGTGGGTGGTGGGAATATTGATGCTTTATGCTAGAAAAAATGGGGGGGGTGAGGGGGGAGGGTTGAAGCTGCTTGTGCATGGGAGGGGACCAAGAGGCTTTGGCGCTCTTACACATTTTCTGTCATTCAGTCTTTAGGGGTTTTTGTTCTACTTTGAGGATGTCTGCAGTAAGTAAGAATTTCAGATTGCATATTGTATATATTCTCAGATACTAAATGGAACAATTGAACTATTTTGTTTTCCTTCTTCTGGAATTGATTTCAAGGTTTCCACGCTCTGCCAAGCTTGTTAAAATCTTCCCAATGGTAACAGCAACTCCCCTCAACTACCCATATGGATTTATTCCAGGCCCGAAAGTACAAGTTGTCCAATTTGTATTGTCCTATGCCTACTGCCCCAGAAATGGTCGCAATGCCTTGCAAAACTAAATCCTTCCTTCCTGCACCAACGCTCCAGCCACATATTTATAGGCTTTACACTAATTTTTATACTTGTTAGAACTTGGCACAGAACAATCCTTTGAGGTCCTACTTTTTAACCTTTTTCCTAATGCCATAACTTTTGCCCACAGAACCTCATCCCTTTTTCTACCTTCGTCATCTACTTTAACTTGGAAAGAATCAGTGCAAGGCGAGATATGTCAGCCTCAATTTATTTGCATGCTGAATTGTTGAAATAACATTTCAAAAACAGAAGAGGCTTACAAATTGATCAAGACAAAAATATTAGAGGGCTTAGAATGAACATATTAGGCTTAGAAAGAGCTCAATTTTAAGTGGTCAGATACAAGATGAAAGTAAAATGGTAAGACCTTTAGGAACATCAAAGTACAGAAGGATCTTGGGTGCAAGTCTATTGCATCAATACAGTGGCAATGCAAATGGATAGGGTGATAAAAGACATGTACTTCAATGGTCAGGTTACCAGGTATAGAAGTTGGCAAGTTATGTTGCAGCAGTATAAAAATTTGGATAGGCTGCATGTGGATTACTGTGTGCAGTTCTGATCACATTATAGGAAGGATGTGGAGCCCTTTGGTGAAGGTGCAGAAGTTCACCAGGATGTCACTTGTATTAGAGGGTATTAATTATAAGACAACATTAGACAAATAGGAATGGTTTCCTCTGGAGCATCAGATGCTGAGGGGCAATCTGATACAAGTATATAACATTACGAGAGGCATCAATAGGGTAGATGGTTTGAGTATTTTTCAACAGGGCAGAAATGTCAAACACCAGAAGGCATAGGTTTAAAGTGAGAGGGGAAAAGATGTATAAGATGTACTTTGTTTACATACAGAAAGTGTTAGGTGCCTGGGAGATGGTAGAAGTAATACTCGAGGTATTTAGACAGACACGTGAACAAGCAAGGAGAGAGCGATATGCACCAAATGTAGGCAGATGGGATCGGTTATATTGGCATTATGGACAGTGCAGCCAGTGGGCCAAATGGCCCGTTCCTTTGCTGGAACTCTTCAATGTTCAACCAAAATGAAAATCAAAAAGCTACAAATGCTGGAAATTTAAAAACTAGTCACAAGATGTTAGAAATACTCAGTAGAATGGGAAACGTCTGTGGAGAACAGGAATTGACATGTTATAAGTTCTAATGAAGGGACTTGGACCTGAAACATCACCTTTCTTTCTCCCGTGCTGTCTGACCTAGTATGCAGTGATAATGAATGATTCCAGAGTTATGTGTACTTTGCATTTACTACCAGATATCTCAAAAGGTGTAGTGACTTTAGAGGAAAGCTCATCGCAGAATCAGATTTAAAATTCATATTGGAAAAAATAACAACTGTGTCACTGCCCAACTACTCAACTGCCAGCATGTAAATATCCAGATTTCAACAAGGTGATAGACTACCAACACAGTTAAATGCAATCCAAGTAGCTCTATCTTTTCAGAAGTTGGACAGTAACAGTGGTTATGTGTACGTATGGACGTGCCTAAACAAAAAAAAACAACTTGGGGGTGATCTTCGAAATACAAGCTCGGTGGATGGTGACAGTAGGATTGGCAGTCAAAAAGATTCCCAGTGTTTGTCAATGTTCAAAGTTCAGAGTAAATTTATTATCAAAGTACATATGTCATCATATATAACCCTGAGATTCAATCTCTTCTGGGCACTCACAGTAAATAGTAGAAACACAATAGAATAAATGAGACTGCCCCCAAAAGGATGGATAAACAACCAATGTGCAAAAGACAACAAATTGCAAATAATGGAAGAAAAGAAATAATAATAATAAATAAGCAATAAATATCGAGAAAGTGGGATGAAGAGTGAATCCACAGGTTGTGGGAACAGTTCAGTGACGGGGCAAGTAGAGTGAAATCAATGGAAAACCTCGTTGATTTAAGAGCCTGATGACTGAGGGGTAATAACTGTTCTTGAACTTGGTGGTGTGGGTCCTGAGGCTCCTGTACCTTCTTCCTGATGGCAGCAGTGAGAGACAGCAAGACCCGGGTGGGGGAGGTTCTCAATCAATGTAGATGTGCTCAACTTGGGGAGGGCTTTACCCGTGATAGACCAAGCCATATCCACTACTTTTTGTAGGCTTTTCCATTCAAGCGCATTAGTTTTTCCATACCAGGCCATGATGTAACCAATCAATGTACTCTTCACTACACATCTATAGAAGTTTGCTAAAGTTTAGATAACATGCCGAATTATGTCAAACTTCTAAGAGAAGAGGTGCTGCTGTGCTTTCTTTGTAATGACACTTAGGTGCTGAGCCCAGAAGAAATCTTCTGAAATTATAATATCAAGGAATTTAAAGATGCTGCCCCTCTCCATCTCTGATTCCCCGATAAAAACTGGCTCACGGACCACCAGCTTCCTCCACCAGAAGTTAATATCAGCCCCTGGTCTTGCTGACATTGAGTAAGAGGCTGTTATGACACCATTCAACCAGATTTACAAACCCCCTCCTATATGCTGATTTGCCACCACCTTTGATTCGGCCAATGACAGTGCTGTCATCAGCAAACTTGAATATGGCACTGGTGCAGTGCTTAGCTTCACAGTCATATGCATAAAGCGAGCAGTAGAGGGCTAACGACACAGTCTGGTGGTGCACCTGTGCTAATGGACATTATGGAGACGTTGCTGCCAATCCGAACTGATTAGTGCCTTCAAGTGAGGAAATTGAGGATCTAGTTGCAAAAGGAGGTGTTGACGACAAGTTTTTGAAGCTTACTGATTAATCTGGAAGGGATGATTGTATTGAATACCAAACTGTAGTCCTGCTAATGCATCTTTGCTGTTCAGATTTTCCAGATTTGAGTGAAGAGCCAATGAAATGGCATCTGAAGCCACTTCTCAGGCATGAGTTGATATGTTTCATCGCCAACCTCTCAAAGCACTTCATCACAGTGGATGGAAATGCTACTGGACAACAATCATTGCGGCAGGCTACCACGCTCCTCTTAGGCACCAGTATGAAACCTGCTTGAAGCAGGTGGGTACATTACACTGCCAACGCGAGAGGTTCAAGATACTGGTGAACACTTCAGCTAGTTGATCAGCATTGGTAATTAGTACTCAGCCAGGTATCCCATCTGGGCTGACACTTTCTGTGTGTTCACTCTTATGAAGGATGCTCTCATGTCAGCCTCAGACTGAAATCACAGGGTCATTGGGACTGTGGGAGTTTGAGGGTATCCTCATGTTTTGATGATCAAAGTGAGCATAAAAGCATTGACCTCATCTAGAAGCTCAATGCCTCAACTATGCCTCACCTCTCTCACCCATGTCGCTTGGTCTCACTTTGTAAACTAAGCCCTACCACAGCTATCAAGTATCCTTCAGTGATTCAAATTCAGTTCAGAATTGCCACTTAGCACGAGATGGTTTTCTGGAGATCGTACCTGGACCTCTTGTATTTGACTTGGTCGCCAAATCTGAATGTAACTGATCCTGCCCTCAGTAGATTGTGGATCTCTTGGTTCATCCAAGGCTTCTGGCTGGGGAAGACTGAATGATATTGTGGGAACACACTGGTCTACAACTGTTTTGTTTTATAAAGTCTGCAACAACCATGGTGTATTGGTTCAGATCCTCTGATGAGTCCTTGAATAGAGTCCAGTCCATCAATTTGAAGCTGTCCTGTGGTCACTTCTCTGCCTCCCATGACCATCTCTTTGTTGTCCTTATCTATCAAGCCTTTCTCTATAGTCTCTGCCTGTATGCAAGTAGGAGGACAGCCAAGTGATCAGATTTCCCAAAATGCACTCTAAGCATAGAATGGTAGGCATTCCTAATCATTGTATAGCAGTGATCAAGTGTGTTTGGATCCCTGTTGTTGATAATCGGACAGAGATTTCTTTAAACAAGCCTGACTGAAGTCCCTAAAAATGATTCGAAAGGCACTGGGATAGGCAGTTTCTTGTTTGCTGATGGCGGAACTCAATACATCAAGCGCCTGCTTAACATCAGCTTTTGGTGGTATGTAAACTACAGACAAGGTCATGGGGGGGGGGAGGAGGAGGGAGGTGGTGTGGAGAACTCCCTTGGTAAGTAGAGTGGTTAGCATTTAATCATTAGATGATCCAAGTCAGGTGAACAAAAGTGAGACAAGACCTCTGTGTCTCAGCACCACAAAGTTGATCATGAAACATATCCCACCTTTTGCTTTCTTCGAATCAGCAGTTTGGTTCATTCTGTGAATCGAGAAGCTCTCGGGCCTCACTGATGTACCTGGCATGTCTGGAGTGTGCAATATCTCCGTGAAACAGAGAACGCAGCAATTCCTCATTTCCCAAGCAATCTTGCTCAGTCTCGTTCTCCAGTGACTGTAAATTTGCCAACATGATGCTGTGAAGAGGAAGATTCATTACTCTTCGTATTAGCCGGGCTTGCAGTCCTCCCCTACTCCTCCTCTTTCGGTGGTGATGATGTACCCTCATCTACTTAAAGCAGGCCTGAGAATCACGTCTGCAGAGTCCTTCAGAAGATCGTAAAATCGCTAGCTTGTTGAACAGTTCAAATGTATGTTACTTAAAGGGAAATTACAGGCTGCAGATTGCAGTGAGAGTAGTTCAAAAGAAGTATATTTAGAAGTTTTGCAAGCTGCCATCTTGCTTTGGTCTATCCAATCCAAGCACCTTTGGAGAAACTTTGATTTTGCATTACTTTGAGTGAAAAATCATTGCAATGTGCAATATACTCCAATAAGATATACTGACAACTATTCCTTGACATTAGTGAGACCAAACAAGGCACCCAAAGACATGACAATATCCATAACAATAACCTGTGGGGCAAGGAGTACATCCAGAGTGGGCACTTCATTACAGCTGCACCAACCAGACTGACTGGTCACTTCCATCGACAATGAAACCTCCCACACAACCTCCACATTACTCAGGTAATACATATGCACCCCAAAAAGGGAACATTCTAACTATGCAAAACAAAAATTTGATTTTGTTCTGAATGCTAGCTCCAAAATCATTAAAGGCAAATGAATTTCACCAGCTTATCTACCCTTGCTAAAGTAATACCACCACACTTCTAGAGATGGAAACTGTAAATACATGGCAGTTAGATATCCATTACACTAGTTCAGACCAGCTCCCGACAACCGTAGCAGACTTTGGCTATGGAGTCAGCAATGGTATTAAGAGTATTTCTTAAAAGATAACAGTGCAAGTGGAATGTCCTAAACTAACTTCGTACTCAAATCAGCTGCTAGAGAGCCAAAACAGTGAAATTGGGCTTCACTACAGACAAAGCTACAAGCAGACCACACAATGTCTTTGGTCTACGAACTGATCCAGACAGGAAACATACAATTCAAGACCTTAACAAGGTCAACATAAGTTTGGTATATACCTGCTAATAGAAAGACCTATGATTTAGGTGCATGGACATGAGGAGTTTTAATACATGACTGACTTTTAATCATTTAACAACTTCTCGTAAATTAATTACAATTACACATTTGCTTTCTTTTGGGTTGTAACATTTACTAAAATGTGTTGACTCAGAGGGTATGTTGGAGTAAGAGGGAAAAATAACAAAAATTCAAGATTCTACAATCCCATCAAATTCAAATGGGTTCCTTTAGATGATTAAGAATAAACAATTGTACATTAATAATGAAACATCGTTCTTTCAACATCTTACCTATTGGCAGTCCAAGACTGATTGAAGATAGATGTGTCACTGAATGAATTACACAAGATAAGGGAATGAACTCTGGGTGATTTGTGGGCATATTCTGCAAATTTCTGTGCCAAAAATCCTCCCAAGGAAGCACCAAAAATGTGAACCTACGTAAGTGAGATTTGACTAGTGTTAGTTTATCCAGGAGTTCTGGCTATTATGCAATTGAAAATCTCTGGTAAATTCAAAAACCTGTCATTTCAAAAGAATTTCATTTTATTAAATAGATTTTATGTCATGGCCATTAACTCATCAGGTCTGTTCTGGTGTTCATCTGTTCTACTGATGTTATAAGTGCTTTCTCCTACCATTCTTCTCTAAAACAATTAGCAAACTCTTCAACTTCTTTCGAGTTATCTAGCTTCCTCTTTTATGCATATTAATTCTATTCATTGATTCATGTCATGGTTGAACATTTCTTCTTCTTGAATCCATAATGGATTTTATTTTTATAGTTCCATTTCTCCATGAGTGGAAATACTTTTTTCATGTCATCAAAATTTCTCTAGTTTAAAAATCTATCAAATTACTTCTCAGGAAAAAGTCAGCTTTTCTGGATTCGTATAACATTTCAGTTGTGATATCAAATGGCAAATCTTTTTCACACCCTCTTCATAGCTAGCACATCCATTTATTAGACCAGAGTTGTGCACAGTGCACTAAGTATGATCAAACAAGTCTCTGAAGGTTCAAATGACATCTCTAAGAATATATCCAAGAGGTGCATTCACATTTTTACCTGCGTTACTGATCGGCACTATAATGTTTAATGACTTGTTCGCTTGTTTCCTAACTTCTTTGTTTTTCTATCCTATTTTGTTGCTTTTTTTCCCTACCAAATTTATTTTCCCCACCTGCATTCCTTTAGCAACTAAAACCCTGTACTTTTTCATTGTAAAATAGTCCTCTTAAAGTGAGCCACAACTTTTAGTGACGTTAAGAAATTTACACCATTGTAAATGTGTAAATTCAAGCCGTCACATTGAAACTGAGCTATCCAGCCTGATCCCAACTTAGTGCACAATCCATAATCTTATAGGTCATGGTCACTCAATTATGCATTCAAGCTTTTATAAACGCTATCAGGCTTCTGCGTCCACTGCTGTTAAGTCAGTGACTTGCAGATCAAAAACATTAATTTGTTTCTGCCTCTTCAAATGCTGCCTGACTTACTGAACATTTGTTTTAACTTTACTCAGTGAGTTCTAAATGCCTATCCTGAGAGTACTTTCATTCTACTTCTAATCCCTCTATCAGTTACACCATTGCCAGACTTCTGACTTCACTAGGAGTAAATTTAATGTAATCCTGCCACGGTCTTTATAGGCTAATGAAGTAGCACCTTTGTTCACAAAGAAAATGCTCCCAACATTTCCTCAGTGTCAAAGTTTACCAAATTATACCAACATTCTCATAAACCTCCTTTGAACATGGTCTAGTGCAATCACACCTTCCCTTAACATGGTGACCAAAACTGTACACAACATGCAAGCTGTGGTCTAACAAGAGTTACAAACAATTCTACAATAAATTCCCTACTCTCATTTTCTGTTCCTCAGCTACATATATTTTTATTAAACCACCTATATTTACCTATCTCGCTGTCATTAAAGATCTTTGGGCATGCACTGTAAGAACCTCCATTCCTATACATTTTGAATACTCATCCATTTATAATACATGTCCTTGCCTTGCTCCACTGTCCAAATATCATACCTGATACTTCCCTGAACTATTTTATTTGCTGCTTTTGCTCATCTGACTTTCTGTATCCTCCTTCAGTCGGAATCTATCCTCCTTCCTACCAGCAAAAAGCTCAACATTTGCATCATCTCCAAACTGTTTTTAATCATGCCTTCCACTTCCAAGTCTGAATCATTAGCATATACAGCAAAAGAGGCCTGATTCTTGTGAAATTCTACTGGAAACAGTTTTGCAAAGGGAAGACTATTTGTCCATCATCACCTCTGCTTCCTGCCACTGAGCTAGTTTTTAAACCAATTTGCCACTCTCCATTGAATTCTTTACTCTGTACAAATCCACTCAATTGCACAGATTAAAGTAAATTAGATTTTAATCATTATTCTTACACTCTGCAATATCCCTGTACTCTGAAAATATATACACTGCAACTCAATTGTCAGCTATTTACCTACTTGCTAATTGTTCAAATATATTGTACTGTCTCACATTCTTCCTTTGTATAAACAACTGCTACAATTTGGTGTCAAATTGTTTTCAATGCACTGCAATTTCCTAGTTCGAACCATCAATATTTCCATCAAATATAAAACTATATGTTGTGACAGATCCTGGTAGTCATACACTGACCTTATCCAGCTGCAGGTGATCTAAAAGTTTCCTGAATCCATCGCAAAATTCAAGGAGGTCCCAATAAACAGGATACTGTAACTACAATAAATTTGAAAACAGGAAAAAATAAAACATGTAATTAAAGTGCATATAACAAAACATTAAAGTGCAAAAGACTGCCATGCTCTTCCCTTCCCAAGCCGCCAAAGATGCATTCTTTTCCTCTTATTTCTCTGCATTCTATCTTTTAAACACTATTTTGAATGCAGGAATATCAGGGACACCCAAGCTATAGCAACATCAGATTTGGCTGATTAAGTATTGGTTTAGGCAACTAAGGAAAGGACTCTTGAAGGGAAGGCCAATATTCCTTTGTACCGGCGTATGCAATAGCCTTTCCCCTGAATTCTCCTGTTGATGCAAAGAGGAAGAATTACAGAGGAAGAGGGCTGGGAAGAGGACAAAAAGCTGGGGGGGGGGGCAGTAGTGTGAAGTGGATCAATAGTGAGAGGTTCAGGGTGTGGCGATGATTGGAGAGTTGGGTTGAGGACATCAAGGGGATGTCAGCATCATTAACAATGGAAATTAAAGACAACTCTACTCAGTCACCTTGAATTCTCCGACATTGGCCCAGGTTGGATGGAGTCATTAAATGCCAAAGCAGGCCTCAATCCTCTGGTTAAGAACTGTTTCAGTATTTTTATGGACCTCTTGGGCACAGTAGAACATTTCATAACATCAAATTAGCTTTATGGATCACTTGACATTTCTTTTATTTCATGGGTATGGAAATACCAGCAATAGTTTTAGCCTGCAATCTTCTGCTCTGATTTGAAAATCACAGAAGACCAAGAGTTCGGTATTTCTTTGTACTTCATGTTCAAAGAACAATAGAAATTAAAAAACGGAGTCCAGAAACCAATGTTACTTGCTCTGTGCAAAGATTCAGGTTATCTGCTCAGGTCTGGTGAGGAGCTTACAACAGAAAGGAAGCTCCTCCCGTTGTAGAACTTTAGATATCAATTTAGACAGATAAGAGATGCCCTGATGGCTAGTATGAGGTGGAAATCCTCAAAGGTTATAAATGGGGGCATATTACCTGCTCAAAGGCTAGTGTGACAGAAGTAAGCTCAGGTTCTCAGAACAATGGTACAAGTACTGTAAAAAGTTGCAGCTATTTCAATGGAACAGACTACACTCAAACAGTGATGGAACTGATTCTACAGCAAGCAGCATAACTAGGGGATTAGGAGGGACCTTAAATAAAGAATGAGGGCAAGGGATCAAAATTAGAGAGATGTGGTTAAAAGTGTACAAGAAAGAATGTAATCTAGGAAAATGAAAAACTAATTCTAGCTGAAAGGTATATTAGAGTAAATCAGCAGATAAGTCTACAAAGTTATGAAAATAATGAAAATGGCAAAATTAAAAGCTCTGCATCTAAATGTATATAAAATCTGAAACTGAACAAATGAACTGAGTGAAAATAGAAATGAATGGATGTGATCTGATAGCCATTACTGAAACTTCCTTGCCAGCTGGCACAGGGCAAGACCTCAAGAGTGAATGGTATACAGGTGGCCCTCTGTATCCACGAGGGACTGGTTCCGGGACCCCCCACGGATACCAAAATTCATGGGTGCTCAAGTCCGTTATATAAAGTGGCGTAGTATTTGCATATAACCTATCCACATCCTCCCATATACTTTAAATCATCTCTAGATTACTTATAATACCTTATACAATGTAAATGCTATGTAAGTAGTTGTTATATTATTAGTTAGTATAGAAGAGCCAGTTAGAGTGGGCTGAAAGATGGCAGATGGAGTTTAATGCTGAAAAATGTGAGGTGCTACATTTTGGTAGGACTAATCAAAATAGGACATACATGGTAAATGGTAGGGCATTGAAGAATGCTGCAGAACGGAGGGATCTAGGAATAATGGTGCATAGTTCCCTGAAGGTGTAATCTCATGTGGATAGAGTGGTGAAGAAAGCTTTTGGTATGCTGACCTTTATTAATCAGAGCATTGAGTATAGGAGTTGGGATGTAATGTTGAAATTGTATAAGGCATTGGTAAGGCCAAATTTGGAGTATTGTGTACAGTTCTGGTCACCAAATTATAGGTAAGATGCAAATAAAATTGAGAGAGTACAGAGGAGATTTACAAAAATGTTGCCTGGGTTTCATCTCGTTACAGAGAGAGGTTGAACAAGTTAGGTCTTTATTCTTTGGACCGTAGAAGGTTGAGGGGGGACTTGATAGAGGTGTTTAAAATTATGAGGGGGATTGATAGAGTTGGAGTGGATAGGCTTTTTCCATTGAGAATGGGGGAGATTCAAACAAGAGGACATGAGTTGAGAGTTAAAGGGTAAAAAGTTTAGGGGTAACATGAGGAGGAACTTCTTTACTCAGAGAGTGGTAGCTGTGTGGAACGAGCTGACAGCAGAAGTGGTTGAGGCAGGTTCTATATTGTCGTTTAAAGTTAAATTGGATAGATATATGGACAGGAAAGGAATGGAGGGTTATGGGCTGAGTGCAGGTCGGTGGGACTAGGTGAGAGTAAGAGTTCGGCACGGACTAGAAGGGCCGAGATGGCCTGTTTCCGTGCTGTAATTGTTACATGGTTATACTGTATTGTTTAGGGAATAATGACGAGGATAAAAAGTCTGTACATGTTCAGTACAGACACAACCATCGCAGCTCTTCTGAGAATGCTGATACTGCCTCAGTGAAAATAGCGTTCAACATTTGTTTTGCAGCGAGCCGTTATAGAGGCAGCACGCACGCCATAGCTTTGAATTGCGTGAGATTTTCACTATGATTGACAGTGCTGCAATGATTGCAGAAAAGTATGACTTTATTTTTGAAAGGTTACGTAGGTTTAGGGCAGGTTTGCAGGATGTTTTGAGTACTTACAAAGAACTGTATGATAGAAAAATGTGTGAATCTTCCAGTGTGCTCGCTGTCTTCCCGATTCTGGTAACTGAAACTGCACTGTAGTACATACATTATTTCTACTTTATATAGGCTGTGTAGTTATCATATCATTCTTGCTTTTACTATATATTAGTGTTATTTTAGGTTTTATGTGTTATTTGGTATGATTTATAACCATATAACCATGTAACAATTACAGCACAGAAAGAGGCCATCTCGGCCCTACTAGTCCATGCCAAACTCTTACTCTCACCTAGTCCCACCGACCTGCACTCAGCCCATAACCCTCCATTCCTTTCCTGTCCATACAGCTATCCAATTTAACTTTAAACGACAACATCGAACCTGCCTCAACCACTTCTGCTGGAAGCTCGTTCCACACAGCTACCACTCTCTGAGTAAAGAAGTTCCCCCTCATGTTACCCCTAAACTTTTTGCCCTTTAACTCTCAACTCATGTCCTCTTGTTTGAATGTCCCCCACTCTCAATGGAAAAAGCCTATCCATGTCAACTCTATCAATCCCCCTCATAATTTTAAACACCTCTATCAAGTCCCCCCTCAACCTTCTACGCTCCAAGGAATAAAGACCTAACTTGTTCAACCTTTCTCTGTAACTTAGGAGATGAAACTCAGGCAACATTTTAGTAAACCTCCTCTGTACTCTCTCAATTTTATTGATATCCTTCCTATAATTTGGTAGGTTATTTTTTGGGTCTGGGAATGCTCAAAAATTTTTCCCATATAAATTAATGGCATTTGTTCCTTCGCTTTACGCCATTTGCGCTCTACTTTCGGATAGCGGGGGAAACCTGTACAGTAGTTTCGATCTGCGATTGGTTGAATCTGCGGACACAGAGTGCCGACTGTACAACATTTGAGGACCAGAAGTTAAGGTGAAGGGGTGGCTCTGTTAATTAATAATGGTCTTGGTATAATAGGGCATGATACCCTAAATTGAATGCAAGCAGTTTGGCTACAGATGAGACTTAATAAGGGAATATGTGCAAAGGTGCATAGGCTCAACAATTACAACATGGTACATAAAGGAAAGAAATAATGGAAGCTTGGAGAAAGGTAGTGATAATTATTGGAGATTTTAAACTAAACATGTCTGGAACAAAAATCAAATGGGCAAGAGTAGTTTAATTAAGATGTATTTTCCCTGGAGGGAACCAGAAAGCAGGTTATACCAAACCTAGTATTGCACAAAAAGATAGGATTAATTAACTGTCTCAAAGTGAAGTCACTCCTAACCAGCAACAATCATAATACAATTTAATTTCATATTCAGTTGAGAGAAATAACAGTGGTCCAAGAATGATTTTTAATTCTTGAGATATTAAAAACAGAAATAGTTTAACTGGAATAGAAATAACTGGAAACTTAATTTAAGGAATTGGCCAAACAAGGTGCACAGAATACCCAGAATAGATAAAAAGGTAAAGATAGTATGAAATGTTAATAAAACAAAATAATCGCACAAAGATAATTGGTAGGTCAACATATTAGGTACATTAAAAAAGCAAGGAGGGTCTAAGTTGATAAAGAGGCAAAATTGGAGTTTTAAGACAAAACCAAGACGTGTAAAAAGGCAAACATGAGGAACTCCGCAGATGCTGGAAATTCAAGCAACACACATAAAAGTTGCTGGTGAACGCAGCAGGCCAGGCAGCATCTCTAGGAAGAGGTACAGTCGACGTTTCGGGCCGAGACCCTTCGTCAGGACTAACTGAAAGAAGAGCTAGTAAGAGATTTGAAAGTGGGAGAGGGAGGGGGAGATCTGAAATGATAGGAGAAGACAGGAAGGGGAGGGATGGAGCCAACAGCTGGAGAGGTGATTGGCAACGGGGATATGAGAGGATCATGGGACAGGGGGCCCAGGGAGAAAGAAAAGGGGAGGGGGGGAAGCCCAGAGGATGGGCAAGACGTATAGTGAGAGGAACAGAGGCAGAAAAAGGAGAGAGAGAAAAAGAATATGTGTATATAAATAAATAACGGATGGGGTACGAGGGGGAGGTGGGGCATTAGCGGAAGTTTGAGAAGTCGATGTTCATGCCATCATGTAGGAGGCTACTCAGACGGAATATAAGGTGTTGTTCCTCCAGCCTGACTGTGGCTTCATCTTGACAGTAGAGGAGGCCGTGGATAGACATATCAGAATGGAAATGGGACGTGGAATTAAAATGTGTAGCCACTGGGAGATCCTGCTCTCTCTGGCGGACGGAGCGTAGGCGTTCAGCGAAATGATCTCCCAGTCTGCGTCAGGTCTCGCCAATATATAGAAAGCCACATCGGAAGTACCGGACGCAGTATATCACCCCAGCCGATTCACAGGTGAAGTGTCGCCTCACCTGGAAGGACTGTCTGGGGCCCTGAATGGTGGTGAGGGAGGAAGCGTAAGGGCATGTGTAGCACTTGTTCCGCTTACAAGGATAAGTGCCAGGAGGGAGATCAGTGGGGAGGGATGGGGGGACGAATGGACAAGAGAGTCGCGTAGGGAGCGATCCCTGTGGAAGACGGGGGGGTGGGGAGGGAAAGATGTGCTTAGTGATGGGATCCCGTTGGAGGTGGCGGAAGTTACCCAGAATAATATGTTGGACCTGGAGGCTGGTGGGGTGGTAGGTGAGAACAAGAGGAACCCTATTCCTAGTGGGGTGGCAGGAGGATGGAGTGAAAGCAGATGTGCGTGAAATGGGGGAGATGCGTTTGAGAGCAGAGTTGATGGTGGAGGAAGGGAAGCTCTTTCTTTAAAAAAGTAAGGCACCTCCCTCATCCTGGAATGAAAAGCCTCATCCTGAGAGCAGATGCGGCGGATGTGTAAAAAGAGTTCTATAGATATTTTTAAAGAGTGTTGGTCTTACACAAAGTAAGCAATGGCAACTGGCCTGCAACACACAGATGAAGCTAACTGTTAGTCTTCTGCAGAACTGTCAGCTAGAAAGCTGCATATACCAGCCTACATGTATAGCACAAAAATAAAGCATTCATCCTTAAATTCCAGTGCACTGGTCTTTCCCTCTATCCTGCAATTCTTCTCTTCGAAGTGTTTCCTTTTGCCTTAAGTCTGATTCTACTACCGCCAACAGGTAATTCCATTAAATCCTAATCACAATGAATTAAAGCAATTTCTGGGAAATCTCAGTACTTGAAGCTGAAAACCCTTGTATTTGACTCTGTGCCACAGGAGAAGGGGGTAGGGGTTCGTGCCTGTTAATTCTATAGAACACGGCCTCCCATAACATCGTGATCCACAGTTAGGACAAAGTGATAATGGAGAGAAAATGAACAGTTACTGATAGTATAACCACTGTAATACTGAAACTGTTTCATAAATATGAACTAGGTTCAGGGGTAACACAAAAACCAAAAGGTAAGCATGTGAGCAATTTTAATCACAAAGGTAAAATTATTACATTAGTTCAACTATTATTGCTTTAACAAGGCAGAATATAAAGACAAGTATATTAAACTGTGCCAAAATGATCTAGATTTCTAATGTGATTATACTTTAAAGAATGATATAGCACAGCAGCCTGCCACTTGGCCATACTTACAGAGATAACTCTATAACCCCATCCAGTTAGTGCTAAAATCTGCTGGAAAAACACATCTGCAGTTCCACTGACCGGGGGAAGAAATATAATTGGGCACCTTATGTTTCTGGGTCCAGCATCATAAAGGGACCACACTTTACTGTCATCATCATCCACTATTATCTGTAACAAGTAGCAAAGTTAAAACCAAGTTAATAAAAACAGCAGCTCCAGCAGCCAGCACACGAGAACACCATCAACATTAGTCATTTTTCAAGTTATATCACATCATTACCATTCCTTCAGACATCCTGATTCAGATCTTTTGATTGAAATCTGAGTCATACCATCATTTGTCACCTGGTCTTCAGCCACTGATTTAGGGTAGCCTCAGGCAATTGCCCTGGCACTAGTAAGCCATTATACTGTGTTTATTTCCACTTGGATCTGGGTCAAATCTGGTGTTCATTTACATCATGTGGTTCATCTTAGCCACTTAATAACCAAAACCCAGAGAAGGGAACCAGTGATTTGCAGTTATTCCTGGCAGGATTTGACCAACCTACCTAGGCACCATGATCTTTCCCCTTCAAGAACTCATCCAGAAAATCTCTTCTTAGCAGTGAGTTTAACCAATCTATCACAAAGAACTCACCAACAGCTTGGAGAAGAACCCTGGAGGATATGCACGTCATTGAAAGTGGAAAAGCTGATCCAAGGACTATACTACGGAAAGCTTATCAAGGCAAACCCAGTTCTAAATTATAATGAGTTTTAAATTATATCGTTAGAGGTTATAAATGCCAAATATTTTCCCTAATTGAAGAATATGAGCAGATAACTATTACTTTATAGTGCAAAGTATGCTTTAATCAAGCTGTTAACTATTTTAATTTCTCACAATAGCCCTAAAAAAGTAGACTTCCGGTGAAATTGTTGAACGCTAAAAGGCCACTGACCTCTGCTAAAAATTGACAGATTGTGTAGTCATTTTATGTAAATTCAATCCAAATGTTGAGGTGCAAGTTTATGACTGAAGCTTATATCTACCTCTGCACACAAAAAGTGGCAGGATGTTAGATAATGAGACCTTCAATTAACAGGATCTCCTGATGAATTGCTTTGATTGTTGAAAATGTTGTGTTCAGTTCCTCACTTCACTTTTCCACACATTGGGCAGCAACGTTGCCAGTTCTTTAGCATTTGTCTGGTTTTACAGGGCCGAGTTGCTAGCTTGATGTTCAATCTAGCACAGATGTAAATTGTGCAAGAAGCAATTGTCAAAAAGAGTTTTAGCCAGAATTCCCAATGTTTCCTCACTCTAACTGCAATACAAGGCGAAAAGGATGGACATGTATCTTAAAGTATTTCAACATAAAGACAAGGGAATGATGCACAAGACTGATTCCCAGAGGAACTGGCCTTATCATGATACGAGCAGAGTTAGTCTTTAACACTTGAAAACAGATTGAGAGCAAGTGTTTCAAGGCTGACATCAATGGATTTTCAGGGATTCAAGGAATAAGAGAGTCAGTAGATGCCAGTCCTTATATTTGCACAGATCTCTGACGTGTTTTCATTCAAACTTTTCAGAATAAGCTTAAAAAAAACTCTAACAACTTCACCTAAATTTCAGTGTTGTATGTCCACTGCTCTCTGCTCCACTCTACAAAGAATTTCAGACTGAATGCTTCTGCTATTTCTTGTTCTTATCTCACTTTTTTCTGAATTAAATATCATTTGTCATTCATCTGCTCTTTCTCTGAGCCTGTTTATAAAATTCTACTCATCTGCTTTTTTGGGATCCTTAAAAAGTTTTCATTGGCATCCGATGTTCACTTAACAATGAGTGAATGTGACACCGGCATTCACTTCTAAGCATACCAATTAATACCTCTCATTCTGATCTGAGTGAACCAATAAGTACTGGTGGGGGGGGGGGGGGAAGAGAAAGGGTCCATGACATGCTTCTGCAAGCTACAGCACCGAGGTCTACCCTTATCAAACTCAGATTTCGATCATGGGAATAATCTTGAGCGAACAACCCAGAGCACTTTAGGACACTCCAAAATACATACACCCTCTAAACAGCGACATTGGAGTTAATTCAGTGCATAGACAGCACTCCCAAACTGTACCCCTGGTAATCTCGCTATCTCATTTCCAATCTCCACCCCGCATATGCGCCGATTACATCACTGACACACATCATGCATCCAACGACTCTATTAAGACCCAACTCTACCCTCATTTACTTCCTCCCTCCATCACCACACATTCTCACTAATGCCCATGTCTCCCTCACTTCTACAACTATACTCCACCAATTTCTACAATAATTATTTGAATAGATTAGATTTAAAACATACAGAGAAATGCTTTAAAAATTCTCTTGAATCCCACATACTGAAAAGAAGAAAACAGTACTTGCCTTTTTCAGCGGAACTGTACTCCGGAACCAATTATAATCAGGGGAGACTTTTATCTCACCCATTGCGAATGGAACATCTAACGCTGTAATCCGTCTGTCTAAAGCAAACACACACATTATTGAGGTACCTAGAAATATTGTTTGACTTAACATTTTTTCTGCAAAATCTTTTAGGAATAGCAAATCACTTTATTCCATGCAAAAGTCATTACCTGGTCATAAGTTGAGGGATATAAAGGTGAGATAGGACAAGTTTATAAGGCAATTCCTGAAGAATGAGGAATTTTTCGTAGGTGAATATGATAGATTTCAGCTGAGGGTACTGTATGTGTTCTGTGCAAAAGACTTTAGGATAGAATAAGAACAGAAAAAATAGGAGATAGCCATTTAGCCCCTTATGTCAGCTCCACCATTCAGTAAAATCTACTGAACTCTGTCTTAAATACATTTTAATAACTGAACCTTCATGGGCCTCTTGGGTACAGAATTCTAGAAGATATATTTTCTTGAAGTGAAGAAATTCGTTTACATTCCTATCTGAAGGAAAACACTTAATTTTGAGACTGAGACTCCAAGTTCTAGACACTACAGTATGTGCCTATACTGCCAGGCAAGCTTTGTCAGTTTCAGTGAAATAACCTCTCAATTTTCTGAACTCTAACTTGAATATACTTGATTTCTCCTCAAGAGAGTACATCCATTAGTGCCACTCCCCACTTCCCAGTTCCTGCAATGTCAAAGTCTTGGAGGAATTCCATGAGGTTTATCAGAATGATATCAAAGAAGGGAAATGTTGGTTTATGCAGCGGGTGGAAAAGTTGCAATTGCCAGCCCAAGAGGTTAATGATAGATCGAAGAGGTACACAAAATTACGGGGTTGGTTAATTGAAGTTTTTCCACTGAAAAACCTGGACACATTTCACTGGAATGTGTTGTCAGGAATTATGTTGACTGATGAACATTGATGGTCATTCAGCATCATCAGGACAAATAGAATGAACGAATGGGATAATCGAACAACAACTAAGTATCACAAAGAGGGCACACCAGTGCCTTTAGCTTTTTCTTAAGCAGCATCAGAGCAAAACCAAATAAAAAGGTGGGAAGGATCTCATCAAGTTCTGTTGATTACCAACTCATCAGTAAAAGTCGGAAGCAAAAGTAAATGGATACACACTAGCCACTGCAAGTGAGCTAAGGTGGTACCTGACAAAAACAAGCTACATTAAGCAAATTAATCAGCTGTTAACTACTGAACATGGCTTACTTTAATGTTGCTTGTGTTGTTTTATTACCAATTTTTTTCTAATTAAAAATGTTGCTGCAGCTTTAGAAAGAGTAAGCAATGCTTAATTGTTCAGAGAATTTTTCAGTAATAGTACAGCTGATTTTGTATCTTCTAGAAGCTTCTCTGTAGCAGGTGTCAGACCACTGGCTATTTTATAGGTTATTTGTATCACTGGAATGTCTTGTGTTTTGTCTAGTCTGAGCTAGTTCTTGGTATAGGATAACCACAACTTCTTTATTCTTCCTCTTTTTTCTTTGTTCGTTCTTTGCTCTTATAACACCTAATAAACAGCAGTAACCAACAATTTTTATGTCTCATTGTTGTCTTCCAAAGAGCCTCCAGGTCATAAAATCAGCTGATCCAATAAAGTCATGAGAAACTGTTGTCATTGGGAAGTGAATTGGTATAAAATAATTGGTAAAATACAGTAATGAAAAATAAATCACTTCACTGGCCACTTGGATCCAGGATTCACTGTTCCTTCAAGCAGTGTAATCAGATTTCAGTGGACCTTCAAAAGGTCATCAAGCATTGACTTTGAGAACAAATTTGCAGTTCAAGAAAAGTGCATCACCAAATTGAAGAGTTCCTACAAAGAGCCAATACAGACATGACAGATCAAAGAGTCTCTTGTAATACTGATTCTGTAAGCACAAGAGATAGGAAGAGTAAGCAATACAACCCCATGAGTCTGTTCCACAATTCAATAACATCATAGCTAACCTGATTATTGACTCCATCTTGATCCCAATTCAGTATCCATAACACTCTGAAGCTGAGAAATCCAAATTCACAACCCTGCTTATTTCAATTTTAAATAGTTGCCTCTTTTTCCTGGGACTTTAACACCGTTTATATTTGCCAAACAGAGGAGCATCTACCCTCAGGATCTGAAATGGAACATTGGTAGAGGTGCAAAAAAGCCCCAAAGCAGTTAACAAACTGCATTCCACCCAGGTTTGACTTTCTTTCATTTCGTTCAACTCCGGAGTAGTCTGTTCATTACCTGCCTATTGCATAAGGGAGTAGAGTGTTTTGCAGAGGCTGACAAACAAACTTGCTTAAGATAATTTGATAAGTGTCTGTAAGGAATAGAAAATAATTTTCTACTTGAACTCCCATTCCACTGTTGTTCTTTCTGTCTAATGTCTTATCTAAGTGAACGTTCTTCAAACACAAGCAGACATAGGGTCATAATTAACTGTAGTCTTTTCTACTCCCATCCTGTTCAGTGTATTAACTATGTCATGAACTTGAAAAGCCTCCTTCAGTGTTCAATACCAGCTACAGTACAATTAAACCAGTGGACTCCTGCACCAACCAGCTATCTTCCTCATCTATCGTGAAGTTACCTATTCCCTCTCTGCCTGAACATACTGAGGGACGAGCATCTCTTGGATCATGTCATTCATATAAAATGGATTGCACTATAGCCTAAGGTCTCAAAACCAGATCATAAAGAATTTCCAGTTAACAATGCTTCCTGTGTACGTGATTTTCCAAATGCAGGCTGTATCCTGTTTGTGGTAAGTGGCTAGATGGCACTGCCAACTACACCTCCCAAAATCCTGTTGAAGGTTAACACTGACGGGATGGAAATTCTTCTTGGCGAGGATGAGAGGTGACCTGATAGAGGTGTATAAGATGATGAGAGGCATTGATCGTGTGGATAGTCAGAGGCTTTTACCCAGGGCTGAAATGGCCAACATGAGAGGGCACGGTTTTAAGATGCTTGGAAGTAGGTACAGAGCAGACGTCAGAGGTAAGTTTTTTTTTAAAAAAACGCAAAGAGTGATGAGTGTGTGGAATGGACTGCCGGCGACAGTGGTGAAGGCGGATATGATAGGGTCTTTCAAGAAACTCCTGGATAGGTACATGGAGCTTAG
This sequence comes from Mobula hypostoma, assembly GCF_963921235.1. Lineage (NCBI taxonomy): Eukaryota > Metazoa > Chordata > Chondrichthyes > Myliobatiformes > Myliobatidae > Mobula > Mobula hypostoma. The sequence continues at coordinate 62,250,171 of NC_086109.1, forward strand.
AGAAATAGAGGGCTATGGGTAACCCTAGGTAATTTCTAAGGTAAGGACATGTTTGTCACAGCTTTGTGGGCCGAAGGGCCTGTACTGTGCTGTAGGTTTTCTATGTTTCTATTTAGCTGGAAATGGATAAAGTTTGGAATCTAGGAATGTTTCCTTCTCCCATCACTTTATCTACCTATCTTCATTTGGGCACGACAAGGCGAGGCTATGGTCTGGAAGAAGCACACGATCTATTGGCTGAGAGATTATTAAGCTCCATTACATACTGTTTTTGCTGTTTCATGTGCACAAATCTTGTGCAGCACCTTTGTACTTCTGCACTCCACTGAGCTGAAGTTAGTTCCCTTCCTTGATTGTAATGATAAAGTGGTTGAGTTGCAAAGTCATGACATTACAGATTGATAATTCTACTGCTGCTGCTGTTGGCCCACCACACCTTATGAACACACAGATAGCTACTCAGAGGCCCTTGTTGGTAAAGGTCATAGATGTTGCATCCAGCTGTCTTCATGATATACAAACCAGTACGCAAATCAGGGCAGCACAATATGGAGAGCAAGCTGTTGCCCATGTAACAGGCTCCTCCTCTCCACGGAGCTGATGAATGCAAAGGGATGGCAGAGACTGATACAGTTTGGCACCATCAGCATCATAGAGTTGCCAGTCAGCGTTTAACTCAATGAAGAACGCCTTAAGAACTTCAATTCTGGATTTTCCTTAGGGTTTACGCCCAAAGCTTTCCCCATGAGTGGGTACAGCTACAAGGCAGCCGAGCTTTGAGACCAGTTTTCCTTCTCCTAGATGAGTTGCCAACCACGGCAGATAAACCCCATCTGCCTGAAGTGACTAGCTTGTACGTACCAGTGACCCGCCTTTACCTCTTCTGTCAGTAGAAACAGTTCCACCGGGTTTAGTAGCTAAACCACATGTGAAGGCCAGAAGCTGGATGGCTGCCAGAGGCTATACGAGATGTACACCACACACCGCTGGGAGCACTTAGTAGGTAGTGGGAGCTTATCCCCACTACAACCCCCATTTCCACCCCCCTCAACTATAACAATGTAAGAAACCTGCATCTACACAAACACATCAAAATCCACTGGACTTCCCTTCATTGTTGGTATTGAACTTCTTTATTCAATTTCCACTCACTGACTCTCACAGTTAAACCACATTATCATTAACAGAGATCTGATGCTGATAGCCCTAAAGCAGTACTGATGCTAAAATGTCACACAAACCATTTCTATGCATAGCAAATAACTAATGACTGAAATAACAAATAGCTATTAAACAATAATTGCAAAAGAGCTACATCAATTTTTCACTAATGAAAAGGCTATTCAAAAACCAATACACACAGTTAAAGTTAACTTTTTGAACAACTTTTTCATTGTTCAAAGTTAAATACCAAGGAAGAATTTTTTTTAACAGCAATTAGCACGCATTCTTGGAAGGATAGAAATAATCTTGTCACCACTGGAAAGCTGTTACTGCTGTGTCACATGAAGAACAAACCATTTTTAAAAAAGGTACATAAAAATTATACAAAATACCGAATTTTCTGAAGTACGGCCAGAATCAGTTCCAATACACTGGAAAGAATCTGTATACATCGAAGTCATCTGAAAGTAGTATTGTAATAAGGATTACTATTATAGTGCACAACCCTATAAAACATCACAGAGATGCAGAACACCAGCTAGGTACAATTCTATTCTGATGAACATTGAATTTATTTTTTACTGGGGCTCTTTTGCACAACACATACTCAAACATTGCTATCCATAGAGGGAGAGTTACTCTCACCTAAATCTGAGGCAGGTTGGTCATTGATGATTTTACTGGCCATGCTTAGTGATGGACCTTAAAATCCTGACTCTGCCCATGCTACCTCTCCCAAGCAGTATGCAACATGGAAGGACACATACATCAGCTGAGCAAAGTCAGAAGGCTTCTTTACTACACTTGACCTGAAGCCAGCTTTTATAGATTGTCAAAATACTGTATTACACTCCGTAAGAAATCAAACTTGGATTTAAATTAATTGACAATATTTTGCTTTTGGTGAGGCTATTCCATCAATAATTACTTACTCACTGAAATAATAACTACAGATTGATTTGAATTTACTCTCCAAGTTATATGGCAAAACACTTAACCATGAACACCAAAAGAAACAGAAAACACAACTGTCATAATTGAACCAGAAAAGACCCAGGTTCAGATAGACTACACCTGCAGATAACTAAATGAAATTATGATAATAGATGATTACTTCCCATTCATAAAAAATATTTTTTCCCACCAGAGGGTTGTCAAATGCAGTTACTTAAAAAAAAGTTGAAAGAATACCAGTCAAAGTCTCCATATATGATAGATGCCAGTAATCTTGGTGATCACGCAAGATAGAACAATTAGCCAGAATTGACTCACAAGGCATAATTAAACAAGGTTATTGTATTCCTTGTAGTAGTAACTGAAAGAGTACACAAGAGTATTGCAGTGAATGAGATTCCAGTATACTTTCACAATACTTTTGAGTAGGTGCTATACAGAGATTGTTGACAAAGAAACAGTGTTGATGAGCTCGGGGATCTTGGGGTCAAAGCTCACACTGGTAGATAGGGTGATAAAGGTACAGGGCATGTTTAGCTTTATTAGTTGAGGAACTGAGTTGAGCCAGGTTTATAAAATCTAGTTAGGCCTCGTCTGGAGTATTGCATTTAGTTGTGATCGCCCCATTATAGGAAGGATGTCGAGGCTTTGAAGAGAGTGTAGAAGAGGCTTACCAGGATTAGTGGGCATGTGCTATCAGGAGAGTTTGGACAAACTTGGGTTATTTTCTCTACAGCAGCAGAGGCCGAAAGGAGATCTGTTAAAGGTTTATAAGATTATAAGACTATAGATAGAGCAGGCAGACAGTATCTTTTCCCCAGGCTTGAAATGTCTAAAAGCAGAGAGTGACAGGAGGGCAAGTTCAAAGGAGATGTGCAAGGCAAGATCATTGCACCACCCACAGAGTGAAAGATGTCAGGAATGCTTTGTCTGGTCTGCTGGCGGAGGCAAATACAATAGAGGCTTTCAAGAGGCTCTTAGGTAGGCACATGAACGTGGCAAAAAACAGGAGCATATGGACATTGTGAAAGTAGAAGGAATTATTTAGCTTAGCATTTAATTACTAATATAATTATTTCTGTATTACAAGATGTGCTGAAGAGCTTGTTCCCGTGCTGCTCTTTTCTATGTTCTAAAATCAGGGGTGCAATGTTCCATCTTCAGGGAGCTTTGGCTAAACCACATTTAGGAGTGCTGGGCTGAACTTTAGTCTGGATAATAGATCAGGTGGAGGCACTGGAGAATATAGGCAGAACCGAGAATGCATTCATTTAGAACTACAGAACACGGACCGGCTGGTGGCACAATGACATCAGCGCCAGACTCTGGAACGGAGGTTCCCGGGCTCGAACCCAGCCGGGTCCGCTCCCGAGTACGCTTTCCATCCGTGCCAGGTTGAGTGTCAAGATCACAACTCGACCTCGTAAAATAAAGGGAAAAATACTGCGAAATGTCTGTGTGAGGAGTGGCTCGCCACACAGTCTCTCTCTCTCTCACTCCGTGCCTTGTAAAGGCATGAAAAAGACATCGTCCGGCAAATGTCGCACACGCACGCGCCAAAAAACCATAGAACACTATAGCACAGAAAACAGGGTATTCGGCCCTTCTAGCCTGTGCCAAAACTGCACCCAGTCCATAACCCTCCAGACCGCTTCCAGTTTTTGGACAAATATGCTCAAAAAACAAAAAAAATACTGCAGTTGCTATAAATCTGAGATTAAAAATATTGATATTATAAGTTATTAAAAATATATAACTTTCAAATCTCTTACTATCTCTTCTTTCAGTTAGTCTTGACAAAGGGTCTCGGCCTGAAACGTTGACTCTACCTCTTCCTATAGATGCTACCTGGCCTGCTGCGTTTACCAGCAATTTTTATGTGTGTTGCTTAAAAATATTGCCCCCCGGTTTCCTCCCAGTCCAAAGGCGAACCGGTTGGGAGGTTAATTGGTCATTGCACATTGTCCCATGATTAAAAAGAAAGGTACGTCACATCGAGAGTTTCTCTGCTTAGCGGACGATTCCCCTCCACGCCTCTCTGACTTAGTGGGGAACCGCGTACAAGGCAAGTTACAGCAGTGGTTTGCCATTGCCTTCTGCCTGGTGAGTTTCCAAAGAGGTCACCAGCCTGTAACCCAGCACGGATGGAAAGCCTGCAGGGGAGCCAGACGGCAAGGATTAAATCAGGGATTGCTGGGTGGTGTGGCTCGAAGGGCCAGAGGGGCCTATTCCACATTGTATCCCAATAAATAAATAAATGCAAGTCACATGGTATCAATGGAGAACCAGAGTTAAATAAAAAGTCATTGATGGCCCTTCATGGATGCTGCCTACCTTATTGGCATCTCCAAGATTTTCACTTTCTATTTATATAAATATTATTAATCACCAAGATCAATTTTAAGGCTAGACGATACATACAGTGATGTGTAGTTTATGTGCAGTATGGGCATCAGTCAGCGTCAGTATCATTTAAACAGAATAATGTACATTATTGCCTTTAAAATTGTAAGATAGCCCAATTTTTTTTTTAGAAAAAATACAAACTCTGATACAGGGCCAAACGAAGAAGCATTTTAATGGGAATCAAACACTCAGCCCGCATCACGTTCTGAAATTCATTTTCAAAGTGAAAGGGCTTCATGCAATGACTTTCACAGTTTAAAGCCTGGCAGCTGAGTGATACAGTGCGATAGGCAATTAGGACATCTTTCCAAAGCGCTATCTGAGACAACTTCACCACACCTTTCAATGCTGTCTATTCCCAGTTTCCTCTTACCATCTGTTAACTGTCCCCTTCACCATTTTCCTATCCCCTTTTTAATTTACTCTCTCTCATCCACCTCCTTAATTCCTCACAAAACCCTTTCACCTCTCTACCTTAATCACTCCCCTAACTTTTCACATCATTTTTATCACAAGATTCTAACTTACTCTTCTTGGCTCACATGTTTATAGTTGCCTATATCCCAGCACTAACCAATCATCCCTACACACTTCGATCTAAAATCCTTCCCCAACATATCATCTTTCATTATCCACCTTTCCACTCCTCCGTTAATTCTCCTTAACATCCGCTACTTTTTCTAACCCCATGTCAAAACCCTAAAGCCCACCTCCACTCCTCAATATTACTCGCCCTACCTTCAGTTAAACGCAAATCCCCCTCCCTCACGTTACTATCCCAACACACCTCCCTTTCCACATACCTTTACCCCATCAACTTGGTACCCCTTTTCCGAACATTCCCCCTCACTCCAACTAAATTCACTTACATCGCTGCATCACAGCGTCGTCTATTTCACCACCCAGCACTCCGTTCTAACTTCACCCCCACACCGTTCCCCCCTCATGGCCTTTTACCCTCCGCAAGCCCCAGCTCGGTTTGGCCTCACTCATACTTGCTGTCCCCACGTCGCGGCTTCAGCCCCGCTCTGCGCGCCCAGCCGACCCAGACGCAGAGCTTGAACTCACCTCCAGCGCCACCATCTCCGACCGGAAACAGCCGGCTCGTGACCAATCAACGCTCGGCCCATCCGGGTAGTCCAGGGGGCGGTCCTTCCGGCGGGGAGGCGGTTCATAAATAAATTGACAAGACGAGGGAGAGAGGGTGAAAGCGGGGCGGGTGGGGGAGAGTGGGTGAAGGGGGTGGGTGAAGGGGGTGGGTGAAGGGGGTGGGGGAGAGTGGGTGAAGGGGGTGGAGGAGAGTGGGGAAAGGGGGTGGGGGAGAGTGGGGGAGAGTGGGGGAAGGGGGTGGGGGAGGGTGGGGGAAGGGGGTGGGGGAGGGTGGGTGAAGGGGGGAAGGGGAGGGTGGGTGAAGGGGGGAAGGGGAGGGTGGGTGAAGGGGGGAAGGGGGAGGGTGGGTGAAGGGGTGAAGGGGGGAAGGGGGAGGGTGGGTGAAGGGGGGAAGGGGGGAAGGGGGAGGGTGGGTGAAGGGGGGAAGGGGGAGGGTGGGTGAAGGGGGGAAGGGGGAGGGTGGGTGAAGGGGGGAAGGGGGAGGGTGGGTGAAGGGGGAGGGTGGGTGAAGGGGGGAAGGGGGAGGGTGGGTGAAGGGGGGAAGGGGGAGGGTGGGTGAAGGGGGTGGAGGAGTGTGCGTGAAGGGGGTTGGGGAGCGTGGGTGAAGGGGAGGAGGAGTGTGGGTGAAAAGGGAGGGGGAGTGTGGGTGAAGGGGTTTGGGGAGAGTGGGTGAAGGGGGAGGGGGAGAGTGGGTGAAGGGGGTGGGGGGAAGGGGTGAAGGGGGTTGGGGGAAGGGGTGAAGGGGGTTGGGGGAAGGGGTGGAGGGGGTTGGGGGAAGGGGTGGAGGGGGTTGGGGGAAGGGGTGGAGGGGGTTGGGGGAAGGGGTGGAGGAGAGTGGGGGAAGGGGAGGGGAGAGTGGGTGAAGGGGGAGGATGGGTGGGGTGAAGGGGGAGGATGGGTGGGGGGAAGGGGAGAGTGGGTGAAGGGGGTGGAGGAGAGTGGGTGAAGGGGGTGGAGGAGAGTGGGTGAAGGGGGTTGGGGAGCGTGGGTGAAGGGTGAAGGGGTGGGGGAGAGTGGGTGAAGGGGGTTGGGGAGAGTGAGTGAAGGGGGTTGGGGAGCGTGGGTGAAGGGTGGGGGAGAGTGGGTGAAAGCAGGGCAGGCGGGGGGATAGTTGGAAACTTTGAGGGAAGCAAAACAATGGAGAGAGATCGGGGAGAGGGGTAGGAGGATGATGGAGTAAGGGGGGAGTTGGGGAAAGACGGGGATGGGGAAGAGTGAGGGTCGGGTGAAGAGACGAGGATGGTGGAGGAGAGGGGACGGTGAGGGGGAGAGAGTGGTAGAGATGGAGACAGTGAGGGGGCGGAGGGATGGTGAGGGAGAGAGTGGTGGAGATGTGGATGGTGAGGGGGAGAGGGATGATGGGGCAAACGGGGGGAAAGAAAAAGTGGGGCTGGAGCCGGTCGGGAAAGGGTGCTGATAGGGGTGACCAATAGAAAGCGAAGAGATAAAGAAGGCTGTGAAAAATAAGAAACTGGGATAAAAAGTGGTGTAGACAAATGGGAATGGAGAGGGGAGTGAGGGAAAGGTGGGGGCAGAATAGGAGAGCATGGAGGGGTTTTACGTGGAGAGGAGAAGTGGGAGATAAGCACAAAAAGGGGGAACTTAATTACACATCTGGACCCCAAAATTCCAGCCTGTGTGCATGTAAATGAGTGACTATAACAGAATTCAGAAGGTGTGTTCAGTCATACTTGGGAAATACATCTCTGCACCCTGAGGCCAACTGCAACACAGTCCTCACCAACTCTCCAGCAGTTTTACTGTCAGATTCCAGAATGTAATGGTAAAGACCAAAATCTTGGTGCATTTAATAATAAATAATCAAGTTGATTATAATTGCAATTTAGAATTTTTCATGCTTTGAACTCAAAGAAATTAGTTGTACCTGCAAAGCAATAAAACGGTGATCAGCATTAGACATAATCGAGCAGAATTTACACTAAACACTGAAGCAAAGATTAAAAAAGCAAAAAGCTGTAATGAGTGCAGAAGTTGCTGGAAATCTTTAGCATTTTCGATGACTATCTGAAATGTTAATTGTTTCCCTCTTCTGCCTGACCCACTGACAATTTTTTTGATTTGATAAGAAAATATTATCTTCTGTTTATTCATTTTTTTGGAATATATACTTCAATATTCAATTTTCCCACCAAAAATGCTCTGGAGAAGATGATGTTTTGCGTCGCTGAAGACGGTGGTGAGCCTCTTTCTTGAACCTTGGCAGACCTCCTGGCAAAGATGATTCTTCACCAGGAGGTCTGCCAAGTTCTGCTATGTAGGTAATTCTCGGATTTGGATTCAGACACACAATAGCATACTGGAAATGTATTTCCAAGTCAGGATGGTGTATGACTGGGAGGGTTCGGTGTTCTCTTGTGTGTGTTTTCCTTGACAAGTCAGGAGGGTGTCATCAGAAAAGCCTAGGTGAGTACTGTACCAGCAGTACATTTATTGATGATACGTACTGCATCATTGTTGTGCAAGTGGCCAATGGGTTGTTAATAAAGTAGGCTGCTTTGTTCTAGATCATGGCAAGCTTGAATGTTGCTGGAACTCAAGTTTTCAGTACCCTAGCTGCAATGTTGTCTTAGCCAAAGTGCTCAGCCATTTCTTTGTATCATGTGGGGATATACTGAACGGGCTGAAGACTGGTTTCTGTGACACTTCTGACTGAATGTGAATGCAAGTACTTCAGCCTTGGAGCATACTCTTAGTTTTTTGGATCTCTATCTCCATCTCAGGAGGTAAGTTAGTGGCAAACATCCATTACATCTCTTCAACTCTCATAGCCATCTTGACTCAATTTCAATTTAACCTGCCTCAGCTGGGCCTTCAATCCATTCTCCCAATTCCTCTGTCCCACTGTACTTGCTTCAAAGGAGAATTTTTCCACTCAAGTGTCTCTGAGGTATTTACTTTCACCCTGACCCATGGTTTCCACTCTATTATTGTTGACAGAGTCCTTTACCCACATCTCATGTATTTCCTGTACATCTGCTTTGACCCCAACCTTATACAGAGCAAGGATAGGTTTCGATATTTAGAGACTAACAGATTTGGAACGTGGGAGGAGACCAGAGCACCAGGAGGAAACTCACGTAGTCACAGAATGTATAAACTCCTTGCACTGAAGGGCTCACACCCTTTGCAACCCCCTAGTCCACTCTTCCATCTAACCATCAACTCCACTTCTTGCTATGCATTTTCATGCAACCACAGGATTTGTAATACTTTTTTTCTCTTCTTCCCTCCTCACTATTTGGGGAGCAGGATTTAACTTGATAGGATGTTTATTCCCCTCCATCGCTGCTCCCCAACTTGCTAAGTTCCTCCAGCATTTAGTGTGTGTTGCCTACTGATCACATCTACATGAAACACTGTCATAGCATCCATCTTCAGGGATCCCCATCACCCGGGTCATGGTCTCTTCTCACTGCTGCCATCAGGTAGAAGGTACAAGAGCCTCAGGACTTGCACCACCAGGATCAAGAACAGTTACTACCCCTCAAACATCAAGCTCTTGAACAAAAGGGGATAACTACACTCAACTTCACTTGCCCCATCATTGAAATGTTTCCCCAACCAATGAACTCACTTTCAAGGACTCTTCATCTCACATTCTTGGTACTTACCGCTATTTCTTAATATTTGCATTTACACAGTGTTGTCTGCTGCATTGTAGTTGATCTTTCAATGGTCCTGTTGGAGTTACTTTTCTATAGATGTGCTATGTATGCCCACAAGAAAATGAATCTCTGGGTTGTATATGGTGACATATATGTACTTTGATAATAAATTTACTTTGAACTTTGAAACTTATAAACTTATAATAGCATGCATGTGAGGGGTTGAACAGTGGTCTCTACAATGTTTGATATGTGCATGTGAGAAGCACCTGAATCACAGAGATAAAGGAAGGAAGCAAGCTCATTCATTTAACTCAAAGTCTCTGGAACAACTTAGATGAATGAAGGACGGGTTAGTGTCTGGAAGGATGGAAGTTTTGTTTGCAAGTGTAGAGCTCTCCTATGGCAGCCACTGGGGACAGAATCAGACACATTACTTGAACATATCAGCCCCCAGAAGGCCCATGGCACCATCTTATCTTATCCCCTATCACTGGTTCTAGTATGGCTGTTGTAGCAACCCCCAATTGGAATGATTCACATTCGCAGCTCTCAGTTGAATGGCTTTGTAAATTGGAATGGGATTTGATTTAGCACTTATTTTAGGTCGCCCCTCAATTTTGAGGCTGTGCCCTCTAGTTCTGGATACCCCCACCAAAGGGAACATCCTCTCCGCATCCACCTTACCTAGTCCTTTTCACATTCGGTAGGTTTCAATGAGATCCCCACCCATTCTTCTAAATTCCAGTGTGCACAGGCCCAAAGCTGCCAAACGCTCCTCCTATGTTAACCACTTCATTCCCGGAATCATCCTTGTGAACCTCCTCTGGACTCTCTCCAATAATTGTACTTTTATTTATTGATTTATTGAGATAGTGTAGAAGAGGGCTTCCTGGCCCTTCGAGCCACACCGGCCAGCGATCCCCGATTTAATCTTCGCCTAATCATGGGACAATCTACAATGACCAATCAACCTACTCGCTGGTACGTCTTTGGACAGTGAGAAGGGAACTGGAGCACCTGGAGGAAACCCACGCGGTCACAGGGAGAATGTAAAAATTCCTTACATACAGCTGCAGGAATTGAACCCCGGTTGCCTGTACTGTAAAGTATTGTGCTAACCTCCCAGTTCACAGCATTAGAGTAATTCTGAGGTTATTGTCTTTGAGGTCCTGCTTTTCAACCTCTTTATCTGTTATTTTTACTGATAGAGACAATAACTGTGCAGAAAGTGAGGTGGGAGCTATGTTACTGTGTCTTATGGAAACCTGGAGCTCCAGAATGGTTTTAACTCAGAATGAAGGCGTAGAACGCTGTGTCACACCATCAGAAAATACTAAGTAGTTTTTCTAGCCATCACGGAGTGGAATAGAAACCTAATGCTGCTTTTCAAACTTGGGAAGTTCTGTTTTATATAATCCTGTATGGCTGTCCTGATAAGAAGAACAGAGAAAACATTTTTATTTAAGCATCTGAGGAAACAAGGTTTTTTTCTTTTTCAGTGAATTGTTGCACGTGGTGAGACTAATTGGCCTCATGTCGTGCATATGCAGGAAGGATTTATACTGTGACTGGATTATGGTCAGAACAGAAGAAGTGACTGTAAATATGGAAACACGACAGCTTATTAAGCAATTTCTACTACTCACAAGCGCAAGTATGGTCAAATCCTAGAGGATGTGTTCATTAAGGACCAAGCCAGTTCTCCTAAACGCAGTATGGATTTTACAAGCAGACAGAAGTAGAGGGCCAGCAGGTGACTGAAAGTCTCTTACAGTGATGGGTGCTAGGACCTGCAACTTCCAGTAACCATCATCACTCCCTCCACTTCTCCCCCAAATGGCATGTCCAAAGATCTGACGTCTCCTGGAGACTGACTATGGATAACCAGAATTAAATAAACGGACTCCCATAACTGTGTCAAATACTCTCAAAATAACAAAGAGAAAGCTTCCCCGGGCCAAGTGGTTTGTGGTATTCCATGTTAGCAATGGATTTTGGTTGATGCTGTTAACTCAGGAAACCGAGAGACAGTGGTGTGGCCTTTCACCAATTGTCAGAGGAATGTCTCAAATATAAGTGTGAACTTGGCATAACACCAAGTCCTCATCTTCTGACTGGGTCGTTTGAAGCCATGTGCACTTAATATAAACAATTGGATATCTTGCTTTTACTTTGTGTATCTGCGCTGATCAATTATACTATGGGCCATCTTTCTCCCTCCTTTCAAGGAGCAATGCCTCACAAAGTCACGTGCCAGTGATATTAAACCTGATTCTGACATCTTTTCCATTCTATGGTGGTTGTTTCAGTCTCTTGCTGACCTGAGACAAGAGACCTCATTTTCAGTATGCCCTTCTACACCCATTTAACCAGGGTCGAGCCTCCAGGCTTGATAGAGTGGTGGTCTGAGGGATAAGCTAAGTCATGATGTTACAGATTCTGGTGGTGTGGTGGACTGCTGATGGCTCATAGGGCCTTGAAGGCTCAGACTAATCAATATGAAGGGGCTTGGCCTGAAATGTTTACTGTTTATTCCTGCTGAGCACCTGTTACTCTGGATTTTCAGCACCGTAGAAAGCATTCTTCTAGGGTGCATCACAACCTGGTATGGAAGTTGTCCTGTCCAAGACCGGAAGAAGCTGCAGAAGATCGTGAACACTGCGCAGCACATCACACAAACTAATCTTCCGTCCTTGGACTCACTTTACACCGCACGCTGTCGGAACAGTGCTGCCAGGATAATCAAGGACACAACCCACCCAGCCAATACACTTTTCGTCCCTCTTCCCTCCGGGAGAAGGCTCAGGAGCTTGAAGACTCGTACGGCCAGATTTGGGAACAGCTTCTTTCCAACTGTGATAAGACTGCTGAACGATCCTGACCCGGATCTGGGCCGTACCCTCCAAATATCCAGACCTGCTTCTTGGTTTGTTTTGCACTACCTTACTTCCCAATTTTCTATTTTCTATTTATGATTTATAATTTAAATTTTTAATATTTACTATTTTAAACTATTTTTAATATTTGTAATCCAGGGAGTGTGAAGCACAGAATCAAATATCGCTGTGATGATTTACAATCTAGTACCTATTGTTTGGTGACAATAAAGTATAAACTATCTCTTGTGTTTACGTATGCAATGGGGCGTCACAGTGCCGTAGTGGTTAGGACAACACTTTGCAGTACAGGTGTCCCCCGCTTTTCGAACGTTTGCTTTACGGAACCTCACTGTTATGAACGACCTACATTAGTCACCCGTTTTTTGCTAACAGCAGGTGTTTTCACTGTTACGAAAAAAGGCAGCGCGTGCCCCGAGCAGCCAAGCTCCTCCTCCGGAACTGCATTCTAGCCAGCATTGTTTAAACACGTGCCTGTGTGCATCTGTGCTTTATCTCAATTTATTTTGAGCATCCATTAGTAAGATGAGTTCTAAGGTATCGGAAAAGCCTAAAAGAGCTCGTAAGGGTGTTACACTTAGTGTAAAACTAGACATAGTTAAGCATTTTGATCGTGGTGAACGAAGTAAGGACAAAGTGAGTTTGGCTTGTGGAAGTTAATGAAGATGATATTGAAGAGATTTTGGCATCCCATGACCAAGAATTGATAGATGAAGAGCTGATGCAATTGGAAGAGGAAAGGATAACAATTGAAACCGAATGCAGTAGTGAACGGACTGAAAGTGAAGTCATCCAGGAACTAAACGTGAAGCAACTGCGTGAGATTTTCGCTGCAATGATTGCAGAAAAGTACAACTTTAATTTTGAAAGGATACGTAGGTTTAGGGCATATTTGCAGGATGGTTTGAGTGCTTACAAAGAACTGTATGATAGAAAAATGCGCAAGGCTAAGCAGTCAAGCATACTGTCGTTTTTCAAGCCTGCCACATCAACCACATCAGACGATGAACCTCGACCTTCGACATTGAGGCAGGCAGAGATAGAAGAAGATGACCTGCCTGCCCTGATGGAAACAGACGACGATCAGATGACACCTCAGTGTCCCACCACCCCAGTGGTCCCAACCTCCGGGCCGCGGACCGATACATCAAGAACCCCTCACTCAGACCCAGAATGTTAACCGTCCATTTCCCTCTACAGATGTTGACTAACCCACTGAGTTCCTCCAGTAGTTTGTTTTTTTTGCTTCAAATTCCACCATATCTAGTCTCTTGTGTTTGTACTGAATCTCAATTGGATTCAATATGAACAGCCAGGTTCAAATTTAAAAATTTGATGTTGGCAGAAAAGGGAATCATAGAAACATACAGCTAAGAAACGTTTGGCTCACCTTGACTATACAAACTGTAATGCCTGTCTACTCTAATCCTGCATGTCTGCATTAGGCCCGTATTCCCCTACTCCCTTCCTATCCAAATGCCAGTTAAATGCTGTAATTGTCGCAGTGGCGGGGCATTGGGAGCAAGGGTGGACCCAAATGCAAGACACATCTTGTGAGGTTACTTAGATTTAGTTTATTGTTCGATACCATGAGAGCTAGGCAGGGGCAGGAGTAGCGAACTGGACAAGGACTGAGGACTACGACCAGGCTGGGACCAAGGGTCTGGGCTGGGACTCGGAATCGGCTCCCAGAACTAGAGGAGACATGAAGAGGCTAGGGTATGGACTCCGAGCCAGAGACTGGGCAAGGACCCAGTACCTGGGTCTTGCCTCGCGCTCGGACCCCAGAACCAGGCAAGGACATGACATGGGCTAGGGAGAGGAGGAACATGGGAACACAGAGCCTCGGTCTCGGGGAGCAGGTACATGGAACCATGGACACATACACAGAGCACAGAGCCGGGACCCCTCCTTGGGTACAGGACATAGGGCCGGGACTCATGACCCTCTGCGGGGCAATGGCAAGATGGCCTGACTTACCCCACGGAGGCGAGGACAAGACAAGACAAGACCAACACGAATGAACACCAGACAGTACCTATCTAGCTCCGGTGATGGAACTAGACCGAAGTGCAGGCAGGGGCTGCAGATGAGGGCTAGAGGCGAGAGGGGCAGAGAAGGGACTCAGACAGGGGGGTAGGACAGGAATCACAGACTGCCAGGGCCAGGACTTGACTCAGAACTGGGAAGCCGCCAGGGCCAGGACTTGACATGGTACTAGAATGCCGCCAGGGCCAGGACTTGGACGTGGTACTTGGATGCCGCCGGGGCCAGGACTTGGACGTGGTACTTGGATGCTGCCGGGGCCAGGACTCGGACGTGGTACTTGGATGCTGCTGGGGCCAGGACTTGGACGTGGTACTTGGATGCCGCCAGAGCCAGGACGTGGTGCTTGGGACCTCTGGGTAGTGGCGAGCTCTCGACTCGGCCCGGGAACAGTAGACAGCGGCTCTTGATTCTCTCCGGCAAGTTAACTGATGGGCCCACTTTGAAGAGGAAACTTTGCAGGCTCGCTTCGGCGGGGTAACTGGACAGGGTTGCTCCGGTGAGGAAAGGCGAATTACCGGCACTCACTTCGGGTGGAGACAAGGCTTGCTCCGGCCAGATGACATTGGCACGCCGTGACTTTGCAGATGCTCCCGCACCGAACGGCTGAAAGCCGGAGACTATAAACTACCGGTTCAACTGAGTGTTAATTGCCTCTAATCACCAAAGTTGAGGAACACGGGAAAACAGGGAATCAACGGTCCGGATCGTAACATAAACAAGCTAAATTTAAAGGGACCCCGATCCGGACCATGACAGTAATTGTGTCTGCTGCTACCTCCTCCTCTGGCAGCTTTGCCAGATAACCACCACCCTTTGTGTAGAAAATCTTAGCACTCAGATCTCCTTTAGAATTCTCCCTTCTCACCTTAAACCTGTGCCCACTAACCTTAGATTTCCCTATCCTGGGAAAATATTCTGATTTCCTAACCTATCCATCACACTGATCACGGGGCCCCCCAGGGCTGTGTGATCAGTCCACTGATGTTCACGCTGCTGACCCACGACTGTGCTGCAACACACAGCTCGAATCACATCATCAAGTTCGCCGATGACAGGACCGTGGTGGGTCTCATCAGCAAGAATGATAAGTCAGCATACAGAGAGGAGGTGCAGCAGCTAATGGACTGGTACAGAGCCAACAACCCGTCTCTGAATGTGTACAAAACAAAAGAGATGGTTGTTGACTTCAGGAGGACACAGAGCGACCACTCTCCGCTCAACATCGACGACTCCCCCATAGAGATCGTTAAGAGCACCGAATTTCTTGGTGTTCACCTGGCGGAGAATCTCACCTGGTCCCTCAACATAGCAAAGAAAGCCCAGCAGCATCTCTACTTTCTGCGAAGGCTGAGAAAAGTCCATCTCCCACCCCCCCCCACCATCCTCAGCACATTCTACAGAGGATGTATCGAGAGCATCCTGAGCAGCAGCATCACTGCCTGGTTCAGAAATTGCACCATCTCGGATCGCAAGACCCTGCAGCAGATAGTGAGGTCAGCTGAGAAGACCATCGGGGTCTCTCTTCCCTCCATTACAGATATTTACACCACACACTGCATCCGTATTATGAAGGACCCTACACACCCCTCATACAAACTCTTCTCTTTCCTCCCATCTGGCAAAAGGCACCGAAGAATTGGGCTCTGACAACCAGACTATGTAACAGTTTCTTCCCGCAAGCCATCAGACTCCTCGATACCCAGAGCCCGGACTGACACCAACCTACTGCCCTCTACTATGCCTATTGTCTTGTTTATTATTTATTGTAATACCTGCACTGCTTTGTGCACTTTATGCAGTCCTGGGTAGGTCTGTAGTCTAGTGTAGTTTTTGTACTGTTTCACGTAGCACCACGGTCCTGGAAAATGTTGTCTCATTTGTATTGTATACTGTACCAGCAGTTATGGTCGAAATGACAATAAAAGGTGACTTGAGTTGACTTGACTAATAAACCTCAATAATGTTCGAAGTTCAAAGTAAATTTTAAATCAAAGTACATATATGTCACTGTACACAATTCTGGGATTCATTTTCTTGTGAGCATTCACAATAAATACAAAGAAACACAATGGTGTCAATGAAAGACTGCCCCCAACAGGATGGACAAACAATTGATGAGCGAACGACAACAGAATGTGCAAATACAGAAAGAATAAATAAATCAATAGCCAATAATATAGGGAACAGTCAGTGGTGCAGTTATACCTTATAGTTCAGAGCCTGAAGGTTGAGGAGTAATAACTGATCCTGAAGCTAGTGGGGTGGGTCCTGAGGCTCCTGCAGCTTCTTCCTGACAGTAGCAGTGAGAAGAGAGCATGTCAGCCTTTTCGACCTTACTGGCTAGGAGAGCCATTTTATTGAAGCGGAAGGATTCTAATCCACCTACGATCTTTTAGTGGCTCTCCTCCATCATGTCCTGTTTAAGTTTAGAGAAAATAAGAAGTTGGACATTTGATACATCCTTTAAATTTGAACAAATATGGTGACCTTTTATCCAATATTTTGATTTAATTTGATTTATTACTCTTTCAAGTTTTTTTTTTGAGGTTTTAGATTTGATCAGAAAGTTTTTCTCTCCTCTTTTTTTGGTTGTATCCTCAAAATGGACTGCCCAGTCCTTGTTTTGTGTTTTGTTTGTTCTGTTTTTTTATAGCGTAGTGGGTTTTTTTTCTCTCTATTTAAAACCCAATGTTTTTTTTCCTTTCTTCTTTTAACCGGTAAGAGGAGAATTGTTATTTTTTTTATTATATCTTTTATAGTAGTTTAACAATATCTATGATTTTGACAGTGTCTATTTCAATCTTGGTTACTGATATACATACTTGAACTAATTCCCCTCTTGATTGTATTTGATTGTATCCATGTTCTTTTTAAATCTATAAGAAGATTAAGAAAGAAAGAAAGAAAGAAGAGAGCATGTCCTGGATGGTGGGGGTCCTTGATGACGGATGCTGCTTTCCTGCAACAGTGCCCTATATAAATGTAGTCAAAGGTGTGGAGGGTTTTACTTATGATAGACTGGGCTGTATTCACTACTTTTTGTAAGCTTTTCTATTCAAGGGCATTGGTGTTTCCATAGCAGGCTGTGATGCAATCAGTCAATATACTCTCCACCACACAGCTAAAGAAGTTTGTCAAAGTTTTAGATGACATGCCGAATCCTTGCAAACTTCTAAGAATGTAGTGGCACTATTGTGCTTTCTTTGTAAAGGCATTTATGTGCTGGACCCAGGACAGATTCTCTGAAATGATAACACTAAGGAATTTAAAGGTGCTGATCTTCTCCACCTCTGATTCCCCAATTAGGACTGCCTCATGGACCTCAGGTTGCCTCCTGAAGTCAATAATCAACACCTTGGGCTTGCTGACATTGAGCAAGAGGTTGTTATTGTGGCACCACTCAGACAAATTCCGATCTCGCTCCAATATGCTGGTTCACCACTACCTTTGATTTGGCCAACGACAGTGGTGTCATCAACAAACTTGAATATGGCACTGGTGCAGCGCTTAGCTTCACAGTTATGTGTGTAAAGCGAGTAGAGCAGGGGACTAACCACGCAGTCTTGCGGTGCACCTGTGCTGATGTAGATTGCGGAGGAGATATTGTTGCCAATCCAAACTGACTGGGGTCTGCAAGTGAGGAAATTGAAGATCCAGAAATGGGCAGCCGGCATTTCAGGTTGTGTCCCTTTATCCAAATCCTCCACCACATTAGCTGCCTTCCACCTCCAAGCTAATTTTGGATCCGGTTTGTCAACACATTGGATTGCATTAACCTTTTGGACAGTCAAAATGTCTTATACCTTAAAATCCATGCAAACCACATCTGTTGTTGTTGTTTGTTGTTCGTCCTTCGTAGTTGAAGATGACCATGGCTTCAAAGTTAAATGGGAGATTGGTGGCTGTGGGTCCGGAGGTGACTGATGAGGCCAATCCGGGCCCTGAAGGCTCGCCCACATGTGGGACACAAATGGGTGGGTGCTGTCGTGGCAGTGGATGCTGCTTGGGCCTTGCGCACAGTACGCTTTCGTTGCGCCTCGATGATGCGCCTGACTTCAGCTGCACAGACTCCTGTGGTGATCTTGCTCCACCAAGCTGGACGGTCGAGGGCAAGCGTCTCCCACGTGTTGATGTCGACACCCAGGCCTTTGAGGGACGCTTTGAGGCAGTCTTTGTAACGTTTCTTCTGCCCCCCGACTGAGCGCTTGCCCTGACACAGTTCTCCGTACAGCAGCTGCTTAGGCAATCGGCTGTCTGGCATTCTGACCACATGTCCAGCCCACCTGGCTTGGGCTTTCAGCAGGAGGGTGTAGACGCTGCAGAGCCCAGCTCGTTCCAGGATTTCCGTGTCAGGGACTTTGTCCTGCCACCTGATGTGGAGGAGTCTGCGGAGACAGCTCAGGTGAAAGTGGTTGAGCTGTTTGGCGTGTCTGCTGTAGACAGTCCAGGTCTCGCTGGCGTAAAGGAGGGTGGTAAGGACCACTGCACAGTAGACCTTCAGCTTGGTGGTAAGGCTGAGTCCTCTCCGCTCCCAGACGTTCTCACGGAGTCTCCCAAAGGCGGCGCTGGCTTTGGCAATCCTGTTGTTGACCTCAGCGTCTATGTTCACTGCGCAAGAGAGTATGCTGCCCAGGTAGGTGAAGTTGTCGACTGCCTGGAGGTTCTGGCCCTTCACCGTGATGCGCGGCTCCTGGTATGGCTTTCCTGGGGCAGGCTGGTACATAACTTCGGTCTTTTTGGTGCTGATAGTGAGACCGAAGTTGTTGCAGGCTTGTGAGAAGCAGTCCATTTCACGCTGCATCTCCTGCTCTGTGCTGGCGTTGAGTGCGCAGTCATCAGCAAACAAGAAGTCCCTGATGACAGTCTCTTGCACCTTTGTAACTGCCTGCAGGCGCCTAAGGTTGAACAACCTGCCGTCAGTCCTGTACCTGACGTGGATTCCTTCTTCGTAGTTACGGAAGGCATCTGTCAGCATGGCAGAGAATACCATACTGAACAGAGTCGGGGCAAGAACGCAGCCTTGTTTGACGCCATTTGTCACTGGGAAGGCCTCCGACTCGTTGCCGTCATCCAGAACTTTCACCATCATACCGTCGTGGAACTGCTGGACGATTGTGATGAACTTGCTGGGGCAGCCAAACTTCTCCATGATCTTCCACAAGCCTTCTCTGCTGACTGTATCGAAAGCCTTGGTTAGATCGACAAAGGTCACAAAGAGGTCGTTGTGTTGCTCCTGGCATTTTTCCTGGAGTTGGCGCGCAGCAAAAATCATGTCCGCGGTCCCACGTTCAGCATGGAAGCCGCACTGGCTTTCTGGGAGCAGACCTTGCTCAAGATGTTGGAGAAGGCGGTTGAGCAGGACGCGGGCCAGAATCTTCCCCGCAATGGACAAGAGGGAGATGCCTCGGTGGTTGTCGCAAGACTGGCGGTTGCCTTTCCTCTTGTAGGTGTGGACTATGCTGGCATCTTTCAGCTGTTGCGGGACGTGTCCCTTTTTCCACATGGACTGGAAGAGAACAGTCAGCTTTTGCATCATGACAGGGCCTCCTGCTTTGTATACCTCAGCAGGGATTGCTTCGGGTCCTGGCGCTTTGCCACAGGAGAGTTGCTTCACGGCCTTCCTGACTTCATCTACTGTGGGGAGGGTGTCGAGGTTCTTGTTGATCTCTATCTGGGGCAGGCGGGCAATGGCCTCGTCGTTGATGTCGGCAGGGCGGTTAAGGATGTTGTTAAAGTGCTCAGCCCACCAATCCAGAATCTGCTTCTTCTCTGTCAGCAGCTGCGTCTCATCTGCGTTGAGGAGATGTGAGGAGCCGGAGGACTGGGGTCCATATACAGCCTTAAGCACGTCGTAGAAGCGCTTTATGTCGTGGCTGTCTGCATAGCCCTGGATTTCATCAGCCTTCTTGCTGAACCAGCTGTCCTGCATCTCGCAAAGTTTTTTCTGCACCTTTCTTCTTGCGTTGGTAAAGGCATCTTTCTTGGCTAGCGACGTGGGGTCGTTCTGATGCACTCTGTAATGTTGATGTTTCTCCATTAGTAGTACCTGTATTTCTTCATCATTCTCATCGAACCAGTCTTGGTTTCTTCGGATTGCTGGTCTGAGATGTTTGAGGGCGGTAGTGTAGACAGCGTCTCTGAAGGCCGTCCACTGTTCCTCAAACGCTGGTCCCGTCATCCTGTGGTGTGTCTGGCAGTCTGCCTTCAAGGTCACTGACGAGTTCTTCTGCAACCCTGCTGCTTTTCAGCTTGGAGACATTCAGCCTTTTTGCAGTCCTCTGCCCTTGGGGTCTTCTCATGGGCAGAATGCGAAGCCTGAACTTGGACACAATGAGGCGGTGGTCGGTCCAGCAGTCGGCACCACACATGGCTCTCGTCACTCTGACATCCATCCTGTCCCTCTTCCTGGTGATGATGTAGTTCAATCAGATGCCAGTGCTTCGAGCGTGGGTGCATGCATGACGTCTTCTTACGGGTGGGTAGGCGGAACAGGGTGTTGGTGATGACAAGGTTGTGTGTGGCACATGTCTTGAGGAGCAGAAGGCCGTTGTTGTTACACTTGCCAGTGCCGTGTCTTCCAATGATCCCTTCCCAGGTTTGGTAGTCTGTCCCTACTCTGGCATTGAAGTCCCCGAGAATGATGAGCTTCTCTGACTGTGGGATTGCTGAGATGAGGGCGTCGAGTTCTTCATAGAACTTGTCTTTAATGTCATCTGGGTTGGTCATGGTGGGAGCGTAGGCACTAATCAGCGTAGCACTCTTCTTGTTTGCAAGTGGGAGCTGAAGTGTCATCAGGTGGTCGTTGATGCTCTCTGGGTGCTTGGTCAGTTTACGGGCAAGGTTAGAATTGATGGCAAATCCCACGCCTGCTTCTCGTCGTTCAGCGCTGCTGCGACCGCTCCAGAAGAACGTGTATCCACCACTACGTTCTGTCAGCTGGCCCTTGTCTGCTAGGCGTGTTTCGCTGAGAGCTGCTATGTCCACGTTGTAGTGAGCTAGCTCTTTTACAACCAGTGCAGTTCTTCTCTCTGGTCTGTCTGCCTTGATGTTATCTCGCAGAGTTCTCATGTTCCATGTGCCATGGTTGAGCACCATCACTTTCTTCCGCGTTGGGTTCGAAGTCATGACTTGCACTTGACTTGGATTAAAGTGAGGGAGAGTTGCGCAGGTCGTCAGCCTCACTCTCTCGTCCTGGACTATCTGGACCCAGTGGCAAGACATAGTCGAGACGGCTGGAGATAGGTCAGGATGCAGTGGATGGCCAGCAGTGTTCTGTGTGTCTCACTGTGCCCTCTTAGTGCTCCACGACGCATTGCTGAGAATCGCCTTTCTGCCCGTTGAACCAGTGATGGTTTCTTCCGCGCAGTCTGCTGAATCCAGGCTTTACACGCTAGGTAGACAAGCACTGAGTGTTGTGGGCCTACGGCAGTTCTTGCGGCGTGCTCGCAAGCCTCCCTGCCCATTGTTGGACATCCTCATCCGCCTTTGCAGCCATTGGGAGATGTCTCCTCTTCCGCTTGCTCCGCCGTTGGGATGATCACCTAGTGGTGTGGTAATGACACCACCTCCTCACTTGTTTTCACCCGCTAGCTGCTCCACCTTGGCCAGGTCCTGCAGCTGCTCCCGACCGTACCAGGCGGCGGGGGCGGGCGGAGGTGGGTGGCGGCGGTCGCGACGAGCGGCAGGCCAGCTCCAGGCCTCGGACCTTGCCCCCTCCGCCCGCTGCCGCCTCGCCTTATACCTGTATAATAGGTCCAGTGTCAGTTCGGCGGCCTCGGACGGGAGTCTCAGCACTCACGACCTGGTGTCGGCTCGACCTCGGCCGGGTGTCTCAACGCTCACGGCCCGGTGTCGACTCGTCCTTGGCCGGGTGTCTCGGAAAGTGTGATTCAATTAAACCACATCTAACACACTGCCTTCATCAATTTTCTTAGATGCCTCCTTAAAACATTCAGTCAAGTTTGTGAGACATGATCTCCCCTGCACAAAACCATGCCAACTTCTTCTAATCTGTCTCTGCCTTTCCAACTGAACTGTACTTTGTCCCCTGACAACTTCCCCAAAACTACCTGGTCTGTAGTTTTTAAATCCTTTTTGGAAGAAAATTAGATCTTCCTTTCCTCTGTAGTGCCCAACTTGAACATGTGATTTTAGACGCATAACTTAACATGTAAAGGAGTAATTCTATAACACTAACCTGGGCCTGAGCTCATAAGTGCAACCATGCCAGCATCTCTATGTCATGGTCCGGTCCATGAAGTCTGCATTCCGGTTCATGGACCGGTCCATCGATCCTTATTCCAGGTTTTCTGGTTTACCCTTGTTCTGTTGTTGCCTTAATTGAGGCACAAGATTCTCATTTTGGGCTGGCTACATAAACAGCTCCTGGGTTCAGTTTCAGTTGCTGGACTGTTCCCTTCCCTTCCGTTTCCTTCTGTAGCCCCCGCCTGAAGCCTTGCCTGCTACCTTTTGCCTGAAACCTCACCTGCGTCCTCACCTATTCTTGCTGTCAAGTTCTACCACTGGAGCAAGATCAGAGCCTTGCTGTGTCTACATAAGGAACTGTCTTTCATTGTTTGGGACTGTCTCTTTGTGTCCTCGCCTTTGCTAGGTAGGTCCGGCTGTTTGCCGTTACCTTGAGTGGAGAACTGTCTCTCAGCATTCTGTGTATGAGTCCCAGCCCTACGTCCTGTT
Source organism: Mobula hypostoma (assembly GCF_963921235.1). NCBI lineage: Eukaryota > Metazoa > Chordata > Chondrichthyes > Myliobatiformes > Myliobatidae > Mobula > Mobula hypostoma. The sequence goes on from NC_086109.1 coordinate 62,273,074, forward strand.
CCCAAGGAGAGGTCCCGGCTCTGTGTTCTGCGTTCCTGTCTCCCAAGACCAAAGCTCTGTGTTCTGCGTTTCTGTCTCCCAAGACCAAGTCTGAGCTTCGTGTCCTCATCCAGTTCTGATGCCTCGTCCTGCTGCCACATCCAGTCCTGTTGCCTTGCCACGTCTTGTCCTCACCTAGATCTGGAGACCAAGCCCAAGTCAAGACCCAGGTTCCGGGTCCCTGTCCAGTCTCTGGCTCGGAGTCCTTGTCCAGGTTCCAAGCTCCTTGATCCTCGTCCAGGTCTCGCTTTCCTTGTCTAGTCTGAGCCTAGGCCCTGTATCCTAGTCTTGTCCAGGGCCTGTGTCTTGTCCAGCGTCATTTCTTCCCCACTTCCCTTGCTTTCTTAACACACCCAGTCCTGTTCCTAGTGCTTCAGTGTCAATGTCTTGTATTTGAGTCCACTCACCAGCACCCCCCTCTATGACACTCTACTTTCTTAAAAGTTCAAGGAGATTCAACATGACATTGACTGGCTGCATCACAGCCTGGTATGAAAACTCCAATGCACAGTAACGCCCGAGGCTGCAGAAAATGGTGGGAACATCCATTCCCATCTTGGGTACAACACTCCCCATGATTGAGGACAAAGATCAAGCTGTGGTGTCTGTTTCCTGAGTTAACAGTACAGATGATAAAGCACAGCAGATTTTCTTCTTTGAAGGACATGAATGAGCTAGAAGGAATAGTGGCCACTTGTGAAATTACCAGACTATTGTAAAGATCTCTTCCCAGCTTTTAATTTCAAATGTATTCATTATTTTAATTTAAGTTCTCCAGTACCTAACTAAATTCTCAGGATCAATAGCCAGCTTATCCAATATGCTAAAATATCCCTAAACCATGTTAGCAATGAATGTCTTTGCACTGCAATTTAAAGCAAAATATAAATGATTGCTGTCGGGGGGAAGTAACTGATATGGCTTGTGCTTGGATGGAGATGTTGGTCTTGTTGGTATTCAGTATCAGAATCAGGTTTATTATCACCGGCATGTGTCGTTAAATTTGTGAATTTAGCAGCAGTAGTTCAATGCAATGCATAATATAGAAGGTGAAGAAAATCAATCAATCAATCAATTGCATCATATGTATATTGAATAGATTAGAAATCATGCAAAAATGGAAATAATATATATTTAAAAAGTGAGGTAGTGTTCAAGGGTTCAATGTCCATTTAGGAATCAGATGGCAGAGGAGAAGAAGCTGTTCCTGAATCACTGGGTATGTGCCTTCAGGCTTCTGTACCTCCTACCTGATGGTAACAGTGAGAAAAGGGCATGCCCAGGGTGCTGGATAATGGATGCTGCCTTTCTGAGACACCACTCCTTGAAGATGTCCTGAGTACTTTGTAGGCTAGTACCCAAGATGGAGCCGTCTAAATTTACAACCCTCTGCAGCTTCTTTTGGTCCTGTGCAGTAGCCCCCCCACCACCACACCAAACAGTGATGCAGCCTGTCAGAATACTCTCCAAGCTACATCTATAGAAGTTGCTGAGTGTATTTGTTGACATACCAAATCTCTTCAAACTCCTAATAAAGTGTAGTCGCTGCCTTGCCTTCTTTATAACTGCATCAATATGTTGGGACCAGGTTAGATCCTCAGAGATCTTGACACCCAGGAACTTGAAACTGCTCACTCTCTCCACTTCTGATCCTGCTATGAGGATTGGTATGTGTTCCTTCTTACCCTTCCTGAAGTCCACAATAAGCTTGTTCATCTTACTGATGTTGAGCGCCAGGTTGTTGCTGCGGCACCACTCCACTAGTCGGTATATCGCACTCCTGTACACCCTCTCATCACCACCTGAGATTCTACCAACAATGGTTGTATCATCGGCAAATTTATAGATGGTATCTGAGCTATACCAAGCCACACAGTCATGGGTATAGAGAGAGTAGAACAGTGGGCTAAGCACCACACCCCTGAGGTGTTACAGGCTATTCAGCCTGTTACAGGCAAATCAAATCTTTGTGAAATCAGGTAGTTGACACTTGCCAAATATTAAAAGATCTCTATTGTGGATATGTTATAATTGACTTCACTTTTTCATGAACTGTAATATAGGTGTGTATCTTAAAGGCCTTTCATAACATGAGGACATTTCTATCCAATAAGTGTCGATTTAATTAAATGTGGTTTTATTGTTGCAATTTTGGAAATGTAATGACTAAATTTCACACAGCAAGATCCCACAAACAACAGTGAGAATGTGGGCCTGTAATCTGTTTCAGTGATATTTGTCATGTGATAAACAATGCCCGAGAATCCAAAAAGATTTCACATACTATTCTTTAAACAGTGAACAGATGATCTTTTACCAGGGAGGGCAAACTGAGGCTTGTTTTTAACATGCGTTCTGACAGACTGCACTTTCATCGGTGCAGATCTCCCACTGTAATTCACTGCACATTCAGTCACTGTGACACCTGAGGTCAAGGAGATGAATTGCGGTGAAGTCAAAGTTTGAAGGAAAATACTCTGCTGTCAGAATGCAATATGCTAGGAAAGTACTTTTAATCAGATGTTTAAAAGGGTTACAATGTCAAGTTTGCATATTTCATTAAGGAAAATTTCAATGAGAAATATACCAATTGGCCTTTCCAACTGTGATTCACTTCCTTCTAAGAAATGAAGGTAGAGGGTTGACATTTCCCAGCAAAGATAGGTTGTCAATCACGTGGCAGGAAAAATCAGCATCAATTAATAGAATGTCTTTATCAATATTATTCATGCCAAAAGAGATGCCTTTTTATAATGCCATGAGAATTGAGATGACTCAATGACATATTTACCGAGAACCAAATGGAGCCATGCCATGGAAGCCCTCTATTTTATTTGCGCCAACTGCCAATCAGGATAACCTTCTCTCTATAAAGAAAAGTGATCTGGCTTTTCTGAGTTCAAATGCAATGTTGACTCACTAAGTTAGTTTACTGCAATATGAACATGAATGATGTATTGTGCAGACAGCAATATATATTCTCAATCAGCGTCACTGTACAAATCCACCCAAAAGTGCACAAGCTTTATACAATGGATGCAAGGAGAATATATTCTGGTATTATATTGCTCTTCTCATTTCATTCAAATTTCAAAGTGAATTTTATTATCAAAGTACATATATGTCACCATACACAATCCTGAGATTATTTTCTTGTGGACAGACTTAACAAATCTATAAGATAGTAACCATAGCAGAATCAATGAAAGACTGCCCAATGAGGGTTTTCAACTGGAGTGCAGAAGACTGTGCAATTGCAAAAGAAGAAACATTACTAATAAGCAATAACTATCAAGAACATGAGATGAAAAGTCTTTGAAAGTAAGTCCATTGGTTGTGGGTACATTTCAGTAATGAGGCAAGTGAAGTTAAGTCAAGTTATCCCCTTTGGTTCGAGGGCCTGATGGTTGTGGATAGTAACTGTTCTTGAACCTGGTGGTGTGAGTCCTGAACCTTCTTCCTGATGGCAGCAGCGAGAAGACAGCATGTCCTGGGTAGTGGGGGTCCCTGATGATGGATGCTGCTTTCCTGTGACAGTGTTTCATGTAGATGTTGGGAAGGCTTTACCTGTGATGGAATGGGCTGTATCTATTACTTTTTGTAGGGTTTTCTGTTCAAGGACATTGGTGCTTCCATACCAGACTGTAGTTCAGCCAATCAATATACTCTCCCCTACACATTTATAGAAGTTTGTCAAAGTTTTAGATGTCATGCTGAATCTTCCCAAACTCCTAAGGAGGAAGAGGCACTGTGTTGTGTTAGGAGCCAGAAAGGGCCAGGTGCATTCCCTTTAACTCTTCCCTGGTGAATCACGGCTGATCTGCAGAAATGCCGATATCACAGCTATTAGTGGGAATTATAATAAAATGGATTTAGATACTCCACTGCATTCATTTATTTGGATACAGCACAGAATAGGCCCTTCCAGCCCTTTGAGCCGTGTCACCCAACAATCCCCTGATTCAACCGTAGCCTAACCACAGCACAATTTACAATGACCAATTAACATACCAACTGACACATCTTTGGATTGTGGGAGGAAACCAGAGCACCAGAAAAGAAAACCCATGCGGTCACGGGGAAAATGTACAAATTCCTTACAGACAGCGGCGGGAAGAGCAGGCCGCATTGTCAGCACCAAATGCAATATACTCCTGTGCATGCTGCTTGGCCTAATGAGGGATTCCAGCTTCTTCTGAATTTGTTTTGGTTGCTTTTTGCTTCATTTCCGATACTGAGATTATGCGAATAACAAAGTAACTGCAACTGAATCTTGAGATAACAAGATTAGAAAAGCAGAGTATTTTTTAAAAATGCATAAGGTTTTCATTTGTTAGGTTTCAAAGGTATGAGTGCTTTAATCACCAGAAGTTAATAGGCAAGTACAACAAACAACTAGGAAAGTAAATGGTATGTTGACCTTTATTATGGAGGACTTGAGTACAAGAGTAAAGGCATTTTACTGCCTTGGAGACATCTGAAAAATTGTGTGTAAAGCTGTCTTCCTGATCTCAGTCAGTATACAGTATACTTGGATCAGATGACATGGTTCCCCAGATTGATAGCTGAATTTGGCCCATGAAGAAAGATTATGTAGATACTCTGCAGAGTTTATCATAGCTAGATATAATTTAATTGATACTTACAGAATTCTTGTGGAGTTTGTCAGGATAGATATAGTGGAGACACAAGAGAGACTATGGACGTCAACCTGAAATGTTGACTGTCCATTTCCCTCCGCAGACGCTGCTTAACCTGCTGAGATCTCCCAGTGCCTTTGACTGTAGATAGAGCGAGGTATCCTCAGCTTGAACACAACCCAGTTTTAGTCTCTGCTCACATCATCAGGCAAGCCATAAAACAGAATGTAGACTCATTGCTGTCTATTTTGTACTGCAGCTTCAGACCATCTCTTAAGCTAGAAAGCCCTTGCAAAAGAAATGAGTAAATGCATACATAGCCATAACAGTGGACTAAAGTGTCAATGTCTTGTGATGTGGGTGTTCAGAAAGTCGGTCTCAATGAGACAAATACTTCTGATACTACCTGAATTCCATTTGCTTGGATCACTACAGCTCAAAAATTTCAACACCATCATTAGAACCCTATGCATTTACTCTCTGCAACTCCAACAGATTAGGTGGCTGTCAGTGCCACTTACAAAATGTTTGACCTTAGGCTAGTCTGACTGCACTTCTCAAGCCATGATCTTTACTGCTCAGAAGGACAAGGGAAGCTTTGAAATGCCTCAGAGTTACACTGTTCTTTCATCAAAAGTAAGTCTGAATCCTGGAACGCGCTACTCAGTCACACTATGGGAGAACCAGAGGACTTCAGAGGTTCAAAAAGTGGTTCCACACTACCTTCCCCTAAGCAGTAGGATTGAACAATTAATGCTGGTTATGCCAGTGAGAGCCAGATCTGTAAATCAATAAACTATTAGTCGTTAAGAAAAGCAGAGAATTCTGTAAACACTCTAAGGTCAGAAAAACTGTGTGGAAAGTAAGAAAGAGAGGCTATGGTCAGGTCAAAGATCTGCTGAGTGTTTCTGTCATTTTCTAATTAATTTCATATTTCCAGCTTCTGCAGCCTTTTGGTTTTCACTTGCAAATAACATTTGTACTTAGATACTACACTCCGTGCTCACTTAATGAGGTACTACCTGTACCTCCTGTACCTAGTAAAGTGGCCACTGAGTGTATGTTTGTGTCTTCCACTGCTGTAGCCCAGCAATTTTAAGATTCAACGTGTTGTGCATTCAGTGATGCTCTTCTGCACACCACTGTTGTGACACATGGTTATTTGAGTTACTGTTGCCTTCCTGCCAGATTGAACCAGTCTGGACATTCTCCTCTGATCTCTGTCATTAACAAGGCATTTTCACCCACACAACTGCAGTTCACTGGATGTTTTTTTTCTGTTTTTTTTTGCACCAATCTCTGTAAATTCTAGAGACTATTGTATGTGAAAATTCCAGGAGATCAGCAGTCTCTGAGAAGTTCAAACAACCCTGTTCGGCACCAACAATCATTCCATGGTCAAAATCACTTAGCTAGCATTTCTCCCCAATTCTAAAGTTTGGCCTGAAGAAGAACTGAACCTCTAGAGCATGTCTGAATGTTTTTATGCACTGAGTTGCTGCCACATGATTGGCTGATTAGATATTTGCATTAATGAGCAGTATACCTAATAAAGTGGCCACTGAGTGTACATATACAGAATACCAGGGCATGTCGGTCAGGGTGTTTCCCTACTTCTCATACTGTACTTCCAACTGTAATTATTAAATTAAGTCTGTCCGATTGAGGCATCGAGCAAGGTTGAGGTTGACGAGGACAGGACTGGAGGATGGTGGGTGTTCAGCATTTTCTGCCTGCATTTGACCGATCTTGCTTTTTAAAGCGATGGTATGAGAGGGAGGTAGTTTGGATTTCATCCAGGGCTAAGATAAGAGAGTGTCTTTTAGGCCTGGTACAAGACAATCAGAGAAATAATGTGTAGTAATTCACTTAGACTGGTATAGAAACATAGAGAGAATTGGTCAGTGGGGTCACTTTTTTATTTAATTAGACAAGGCATTGTGAGACTGCAGTGGAGTGTGGTGCACAGTTTTGGTGTCCTTGTTATAGGAAAGATTTCATTAAACTTGAAAAAGTGCAGAGAAAACCTGCAAATACGTTGCCAAGTCTTGAGGGAGTGAGTAAAAGGGAGACGTTCGACAGACTAGAACCTTATTCCTTGGGACATTGGCAATTATGAGGTGACCACAAAGAGGTGTATAAAATTGCGAGGGTTATAGATATATGGTGCATACACACAGTCATTTTTTCCCCCCAGGGAAAGAGAACTAAAAACTAGAGGTCATAAGTTTAAGGTGAGAGATGAAAGATTCAAAAGGAAGCTGAGGAGCAAGTTCTTCCCACAGAGTCTGGTTGGTATGTGGAATGAGCTGCCAGAGAAAGTGGTTGAAGAACGTACAATAACATTTAAAAGACATTTCAATAGGAGAGATTTAGAGGAATATTAGCCACGTGCAGGCAAATGGAACCAGCTGCTGTAGATGGGCACCATGGACAGCATTGACGCATTGGGTGGAAGAGCTGATTTATATGCCATATTACTCCATGACTCTTATTCATGACTACATTGAGAGAGTTGTGTTGAGAGTGGGAATATAGATTCCTGCTTGGGGGCTGATATAGGTCAACAAGGAGTACAAACCGGTATGATTAGCTCAGTTTGGAGTAGGTTCATAACAAAAGGAATGACCTACAGGGTTAATTTTAGTGCAAACTAAGGGGATAGAGCAACAATGTAGCTTGATTGATAAGCCATAAGTGAAGATATAATGGGTGATTAATTCTGGATTACTCAAGGAATGGATTGAAACGGACAGAATGGAATGGAATGCTGTAGAACTGTGTGATATCATTGGAAGCAAATCCAAAGCCAGATGTACAAAGGCTTTCAGTTTGCTCCAGACAATGAGAGAGACAGGCGCAAGAGCAAAGTGCTTAAGTTAACAGACACAATGTCCAAATGACCCGTATGTTTTTATTGGATTTCACTGGTTGTCGGCATTGGAATTGTCGTTTCTAGAGTACCACAATACCTAAATAATGTGACAACAAATAATTTGGTAAATATCCATAACCAGAGACACATGGATGTGAAATGTTACCAAATATACATCGCATTCTTGAGACTTCAGAAAATACTCCAGGGAAATGAAGATGAAAGAATTTAGTTACTGACAAATACACCTATCAGAAATCTTCTCTCAGAGGCACCAACCTTAAAAAGCTTTACCAAAATAGGCAGAACAGTAAAATTAGAAGAACACCCAGTCTAAGACTCACCCAAGAGCTTGGAGTCAGCAAAGTATCAGCAATAACTCTCCCAGGGGTCGCTCAGCATTGGGCCCAGGCTGTCTTCTACTTGGTGAGTTACAGGTCGTTGCTGCATCTTGCCCATTTTGACAAACAACTTTTAGCTACTTATCCTTCAAGCACCAGTTCTCAGTTACATCTGGAGAGTGGGGCACTGGAAGGGAGTGCGTGGGTTGCCTTGTGTGATAGCAGTTGCCCCAGAAGCGTTCCATAGCCTTGTAATAATTAGCATGATACTCAGCTTTAATTTTTTAAAAAAACTTACTCTTTTAGTGGCCTGGTTTACACTCACACCCGATAAATAAATTTTCATGGATTACCTACTGTGCTTGGAATTTTTCCAAGGGCACCTAAAGCAGGTTCTAGATCCCTTGTTAGCAAAGGCAGGGAGCCTAACTCTTGGTTTAGGAGCTTGTAATGAGTACCTGGAACTTGTCCAAGGACTAAGCAGTAGCAGACATGGCTCAGCATCCTTAACTATGGGGCAACATCTGCACTGTTGGTCGCTTATAACTTTATTTCCCTTTGGAAAATGATTGCAACAATATTAATTTAAACGTATTAAGCTGGTACCAGATGGTGTAATTTAAGGGCTTAAAAGGTTTCACATCATTAACCTCCCTTATTAAACTAGTCTCAATGGGTGACTGCAAAAGACGTAACACTGCAGCAAAACCCTTTAGCTTTTCAGTTGACTCCCAATGATCACAATGAAACCCTTAGAAAGAATTTCTGGATATTGGCCAAAGGTTTTCGGTGTTTAAGAGTCAGGAATAATATTTGGTCCAGAATGCCAAAACTGTGAGGAATCTTCAAAAAAAAAACATTCAATGTTAATAGATACACAAGTCAGAATATATTAAAAAAGACTTGCTGTATTATGCTGTAAGTTTGTAACAGTGCTTGAAGTGAATGAAACAACTCATAGAGTTATAGAGAGATACAGCTTAGCAACAGACCTCTGGCCCATAGAGTCTTTGCCAACTATCAACCAGTACTCACCTCTGTGGCATCCGGGACATCTTCAAGGAGCAATGCCCCAAAAAGTTGGCATCCCATCTTCCAGGGCATGGCCTCTTCTCATTGCTTCCACCAGGAAGGAGGCACAGGCGACTGAAGGCACTCACTCTATGATTCAAGAACAGTTTCTTCCCCTCTGCCACCTGATTTCTGAATGGACATTGAACCCATGAACACTATTCCACTACTTTTTTGCACTATGTATGTATGTTCCATAGTAATTTAGTCTATCAGGTCAGGATAATCTTAGCGTTTGGATATTCCCTGTTAACATCATAACATTAATCAGACCAACCATGCTGACATAATGTTACATCATTTTAAAGCTAAATTTCAGAAAATAAGTTTTGACTACTTGCTCTTCAGCTTTGCTGGGCAAAGTCTGGAGATGTTTGGGAAAGCAGATTGCTGGTTTGGCACAGATAGAGGATCTCCATGTGGTTAGGCGTCCAAGGTGTTTTACATCTTGGTAATGACACATGATTTGTTTTTTTAGAAAGCTCTTAATGGCTAAAACCCTGATCAAAGTGGTTGATTTGAGGGATAGAAAAGGAAAGGGAAAGAGTGAGATAAAGAGAGTGAGAGAAGGAGGTGAAGGTTCAAACAAGGGCTTCCATTGCTTTGAGTTGAGGTATCGGGAATGGATTAGCAACCTGTTTTATTTATTTATTGATACAGCGTGGAGTATGTCCTTCTGGCTATTCGAGCCATGCTGCCCCAGCGGCCCTACAACCCCGATTAACCCTAACCTAATCACAGGACAATTTACAATGACCAGTTAGCCTATCTGGCACATCTTTGGAGTGTGGGAGATAACTAGAGCACCAGGGGATAACCCACACATTTCAAAGGGGGGACATACAGAAACTCCTTACAGCAGGATGCCCGGAATTGAACTCTGAACACTGGACGCTCCAGCTGTGATAGCGTCACACTAACCGCTACACTATCTGTGAGTAACCTCTCGAAGTATTTCAGCAGAGTAGATGTGAGTGCTACTGGGTGATAGTCATTGGGGCAGCTCTCCCTGCTCTTCTTGGGCACAGGCATATTGATGGCTTTTTAATGCAGATGCTGCACTAACAGTGTCTGTGTGATATCTAAGGACATTCCAGGACCAAAACCTAGTACTAATCGTCTCCATTTTGCACTGTGGGAAGCAGCTGATTGTGTTATATTTTTATCAGAGAATTCTTGTTGTCTACACAAAGTAGCTTTGCCATAAAATATGCATACACTGAATTTGTTCTCTTTCTAATGTTATATCCCTTAGTGATAATTTTTAATCACTAAAATGCAATCCAAGTTACATCATTATTTTTAAAATGCAATCTTTCCAGGGTAAATGTCATAGACCCACTCTCTTCTGACTGAAGGGGGTAGCCATTCACCCTGTATTCTGCCTTCAAGTTTGACCTTCCAAAGTATATCACTTCACACTTCTCCAGATCATGGGTCATGGGTTAGGGGTGAAAGGTGAAGAGTTTAAGGGGAACATGGGGGGAAACTTCTTCACTCAGAGGGTTGTGAGAGTGTGGAATGAGCTGCCAGTGCAAGTGATGCACGCGAGCTGGATTTCAATGTTTAAGAGAAGTTTGGATAAATACATGAATGGTAGGGGTATGGAGGGCTATGATCCCAGTGCAGGTTGTTGGGAATAGGCACCTTAAATAGCTTGGCAAGGACTAGATGGGCCAAAAGGCCTGTTTCTGTACTGTACTTTTCTATGACTCTATTAAACTCCATCTGCCAGTTCTCAGACAAGCTCTGTCAAAAATTAATGTGCAACAGGTGTTCACAGTAATGGTTTTCTATGTAACATACTGATCCTTTATTCTCCACCACCTCTTAAACCCAACATATATGTGGTTGTTTGTTGGATCATTAGAGTTATTCCCTCCACTTTTGGCACTTGAGTCCAGTCAGGAACCTGTGCTCACTATTTCAAACACAGTATGTTACAACCCTACCAAAGCAAATAGATCTCTTGGCAAGCAGATCACTGAGAGTTTTATGTATAGATTTCATTGCATGGACAAGTGTTTGGATATGGTCCTGTACAACACACAAAGGACTTCATCTACCAATGGGCCCTGTGCATGGAGATCGCAATGAAGGAGAGCTTGCAGCATTGGAGAAGAAACAGAAATCTCCAACACGGTCCTGTACCTGGAGCTCTGCGGTGGGGAATTTCAGCTGAACAAATCCTGCTCCTTGCACTCGCAGCTCATCCAACATTCGTCCCCATCCTTTGCTCCTCCAGCCACCTGGTATGGAAATACCAGTGTCCAACTGCAGAAAGTGATGAATACAGCCCGGTCCATCACAGGAAAAGTCCTCCCCACCATTGAGTAAAATTACATGGAACATTGCCACAAGAAAGCAACTTCTACCATTAAGGACTCTCACCATCCAGGCCATGCTCAATTCCTGCTACCACCATCAGGCACAGGCCTTAGTTCCCACATCACCAGGTTCAGAAACAGTTACTGATGATGGCTGGTTCTTTGCTTGTGAAGATCAGGATGGAAAACTCCATGGCCGTAGGACTTTTCTTCCTGCCTGCACTGCGTAGGTTTATAGTGAGGATTGGTGTGCGCGGACCAATTCCACTTTTAGGTCAGGGTCGTTCCTCAATGGCACAGTGAGCTGTGAAGACTGCAGCGACTGCAAGGCTGTAGGTTGAGTATCGGAGTTTTCCTTCTCCTAGACAGACTGCCTGGCAAGGCTAACGAGTCCCATCTACCCGGGTTTGGAATCAGAGTTGTCCTTTTCCTAGGCTGGCTGCCTGCCAAAGCAAATGAGCCCAGCCTGCCCTTTGTTACCCTTCAACCATCAGGTCCCTGTACCAACATGGATAACTTCACTCACCACAACACTGAACTGGTTCTACCAGCTGTAGGCTCACTTTCAAGGACTCTTTACAACTCATGTTCACTATATATTTTTTCATTTTCACAATGTCTTCTTTTGTGCATTGGTTATTTGTCAATCTTTGTTCATAGAGTCACAGAGTAATAGAGCACTACAGTACAGAAACAAACCCTTTGGCACATCTACTCTGTGCCAAACTATGCATCATTCTGCCTAGTTCCATCGACCTGCATCTGGACCATGGCCCTACGTACCACTCCCATCCATGTTACTTGTCCAAGACTTTTCCTAAACGTTGAAATCAAACCCACGTCCACCACTTCTGCTGGCAGCTCATTCCACACACTCACCACTCTCTGAGTGAAGAAGTTCACTCTGGGTATTGAGAGAAGGCTGGTACAGGGTTCTGAGTTGGATGATCAGCCATGATCATACTGAATGGCGGTGCAGGCTCGAAGGGCCGAATGGCCTACTCCTGCACCTGTTTTCTATGTTTCTATGTTTCCCACTTATGTTGCCTTAAACATTTCACCTTTCACCCTTAACCCATGACCTCTAATTCTATTCTCTGAATCCCAGTGGAAAATGCTTGCATTTATCCTGTCTAAACCTCTTATAATTTTATATACCTCTATCATATCTTCCTTCATTCTCCTATGTTCCAAGGAATAAAGTTCTAACCTGTTCAACCTTTCCCTAGAACTTAGTTCCTTAAGTCCAAGCAACAGCCTTACAAATTTTCTCTGTATTTTTTCAATCTTCTTTACATCTTTCCTGTAGGTAGGTGACCAAAACTGCACACAGTGCTCCATATTAGGCCTTACCAATGTCTTATACAACTTCAACATAACATCCCAACTCCTGTACTCAATACTTTGATTTATGAAGGACTTTGTGCCAAAAGTCTTCTTTGCAACCCTATCTACTGTACCAGCGATGCCAGTGGCAGTGCATTACGGATCTGTATTCCCTGATCCCTCTGATCTACCACACTCCTCAATGCCCTACTGTTCACTGTGTAAGTGCTACCCTGGATTATCCTCTCAAGGTGCAACACCTCACACTTGTCTGCATTAAATTCCACCTGCCATTGTTCAGCCTATGATGCATAGCCCACGATTAATATGTAATTTTTTAAAAATAAATTTTATTGTATTTGTTTATTTTCCAGTGAATGCTTGCAAGTAAATGAATCAAAGGTAGTACATGTATGGACTCATTGTAATAAATTTGACACTGATGACTTAATCAGTCCGAAGGTGTGGTCAGCCAATGATGCAGTCACTAGCTACTATCAGAAACCTCTAAACATTCACATTCATCTAAACAAATATGGTTTTGTACTAAGTGATAACACCAGAGATTTACCTGTGTCAATAGCCTACCCCTATCCTGCTAACAAAGTGAGCCCACAGTGACTGCATCATGGGAAGTGAACGGTTGCAGTGTTTCTAATGAGGCCCTGACAGAGGGTCATTATCCATGAGCTCAGGGATGGAACGGTTCAGGCTGCAGATCCTTCTGGCATCAGGGTGGATATAGGCAAGGAAGCAAGGTCGGGGGGCAGGGGAGAGGTTCATTCTCATTCTGTTTGTAAGTGTGAGAGTTAGGCACGGTATTATCATTAGCCAATGGTAGAAAGGACAGCCAATATCCATGATCAAATTCCACTCAATGCTAGCTAGAGATTCAGTGGAAACAAGTTGCAGTCGATGTTCCCTCTGTAGTCTGTGCGGGTGCACGTGCACACATCTTTTGTTACTAGTGCACAAAGGAATTTAAACTGTGCACAAAAGGTTGTCACCCTCTACTTCATGGCATGTTAAGTATATTTCACAATCATACACAATCACATCTCCTTTTCGGGTTTTTGATGCGGACGTTGTTGGCAACGTGGAGTTTGCGATGATTTGTCTGCAAATTTTAGAACTGGCTTATTTATACTGTTTCTATTGAAGAAATTATTCAGTGTGCACATGTTGTTATGGGCAAAAAATTGTGCAGCATAAGGTTTTTGTGCACATTGGTCATTACTAATTAGAGGGAACATTGGTTGCAGTGGGTTTAGATGGATTAAGCAACCAGAGTTCAATGTAAGAAAACGCGGAATTGTCCAGTTTGGTACCAAGAAAGCCTGGAGGTCTGAGTGAGCCGAGATGTTCAGGACTCAGGAGTTAATATTTTATTGTGTTTAAAAGGCTCTGGAATGATGAAGCTGTTTTGGAATAGTTGTCTCTTTTGAACCATGATGAGAGATTTCTGATAGTAGAATGTATAGTGTATTTAATATTTCAAAGATTCACAGTACATTTATTATCAAAGTACGTTTGCAGAATTCAACTCTGAGATTTGTCTTCTCGCAGACAGCCACAAAACAAAGAAACACCATGGAACCCGTTCAAAAAAACCATCAAATACCCGTCGCGCAAAAAAAAAAGAACAAATTGCACAAATGGCGACAAGCGAGCGGACAACACATAGCATATCAAACTTCGAACCAGGAGTTCAGTTCAGTGCCGCACTGCTAGCCTGCTGCAGGGTGGAAGGGAAAGCAACCTCTGCTGACGCACCCCAGACTGCAATGATTGCTTCAATCAACCCGCTCATAAACAGCAAGAGCAAAGAATAAGCAGAATTCAGGAACACATGCGATATGAATGGCATATGTCATTATGTCACTTTACGAAAGGGTTCATTTTAAAACTTCCTTGTCATCGCTGTTATGTTTTGTAGAGCTGCTGCCGTGCTTCCTTCATAATTGTACTTGCATGGTGGGCCCGAGACTGGCCCTCTGAAACAATAACACTGAGGAAAGTAAAGTTGCTGACCGTCTCCACTTCTGAACCCTCGATGAGGACTGGCTCATGGACCCCTGGATTCCTCCTGTTAATCAGCTCCTTGGTCTTGTTGACATTAAATAAGAGGTTGTTGTTATGCCACCACTCAGGCAGGCTTTCAATCTCCCTCCTATGTGCTGATGCGTTACCATCTTTTATTTGGCCTACGACAGGAGTATTGTCAGCAAACTTGAATATGGCATTGAAGCTGTGCAATCATAAGTAGATCAGGGGGCTAAGCACACAGCCTTGTGGTCCACTTGCGCTGATGGAGGTTGTGGAGGAGATGTTGCTGCCAATCCAAACTGAGTGGGGTCTGCAAGTGGGGAAATCGAGGATCAAATTGCACAAGGAGGTATTGAGGCCAAGTTCTTGAAGCTTACTGGTTAGTTTTGAGGGGATTATAGTGGTGAATGCTGAGCTGTAGTCGATGTGAACATCCTGAATAACTCATCTTTGCTGTCCAGATGATCCAAGGTTGAGTGGAGAGCCAGTGAGATCTGCCGTGGACCTGTTACTCTGGTAGGCAAATTGGAACCAATCCAAGTCGCTTCTCAGGAAGGAGTTGATATGTTTCATAATCACCCTCTCAAAATACTTCATCACTGTGGATGTAGGTGCTGTTAGATGATACTCATTGAGGCAGGTCACCATCTTCTCTGGCGGCAGTACTATTCCAAAAATTCTATTCAAAAGGTTCAAAGGAACATCTAAACAAGCCTGATGCATTTTGGAAACAAGTCCTGTGAACTGATGAAGATAAAATAGAACTTTTTGGCCGCAATGAGCAAAAGTATGTTTGGAGAAAAAAGGGTGCAGAATTTCATGGAAAAAACCCTCTCCAACTGTTAAGCAGGGGGGTGGATCGATCATGCTTTGAGCTTGTGTTGCAGCCAGTGGCACAGGGAACATTTACTGGTAGAGGGAAGAATGAATTCAATTAAGTACCAGCAAATTCTGGAAGCAAACATCACACCGTCTGTAAAAAAGCCAAAGATGGAAAGAGGATGGCTTCTACAACAGGATAATGAACCTAAACACACCTCAAAATCCACAATAGACTACCTCATGAGGTGCAAGCTGAAAGTTTTGCTATGACCCTCATAGTCTCCTGACCTAAACATCATCGAGAATCCGTGGATAGACCTCAAAAGAGCAGTGCATGCAAGACGTCCCAAGAATCTCACAGAACTGGAAGCTGTTTGCAAGGAAGAATGGGTAAAAATCCCCCAAACAAGAATTGAAAGACTCTTAGCTGGCTACAGAAAGCATTTACAAGATGTAATACTTGCCAAAGGGGGCGTTACTAAGTACTGTCATACAGGGTGCCCAAACTTTAGCTTCGGGCCCTTTTCCTTTTTTGTTATTTTGAAACTGTAAAAGATGGAAATAAAAAAGCTTTCTTGCCTAAAGTATTAAAGAAATGTGTCATCTTTAACTTTATGCCTTTTGGAAATCAGTTCATCTTTTACTCGCTTAGCTATTCACAGTAACAGAAATTTTTGACCAGAGGTGCCCAAACTTTTGCATGCCACTGTAGTCCAGTGGTCGTGGAGCATATGGATCTTGGACCTCCAGAAAGTGCCCATAGCAGGGGCGATTGATAAGATCGTGGTCCATGGTAGAAGGAGATGAGTTATACAGCTCTCATTACGTGCACATGCAGTTGAACTCTTTCAGTGATTATGCAGAAAGTTTGAAGTCAATAACTCATCTCCTTCTACCTTAGGCCACAAACTTATCAATCACCCCTTGTAGAAAGTCTGTGACAACCATGGTGTATTAACCCAGGTCCGTAGATGAGTCCGTGAATATGGCCCAGCCTACTGACGAAGCGATCCTGTATCCACCCCTCCACCTCCCTCGACCACCTTGCCGTTGTCCTGATCTCTGGAGCCTTGCTCTTTAGTCCCTGCCTGTATGTAGGTAGGAGAGGGTCAGCCAACCGATTAGATTTCCTGAAATGCCGTCTGGGTATACCTTATCTTAATATAATAATGGTCTAGTGTGGTGGAGCCTCTGGTGCTACAGGTTATATGCTGATGGTAATTGGGCAAGGATTTCTTCAGACGAGCCTGGTTAAAGCCCCTGGCTATGATACGGGATGCATCAGGATGGACTTCCCTGTTCGGTGATGGCATCATGCAGTATCTCAAATGCTTGATTATAGTCATCGCTGGTGGCATGTAAACAGCGGCCAGGATCAGCAATGGTAACTCCCTGGGTAAACAGAATGGATGGAATTTGATTGTTCAAGGTCAGGTGAATACGAGTTTGACAAATCCGCCACAGCGGAGCAGCACAGAGTTTATCATGAAACACACATGCACCTTTTGCCTCTTCCGAATCAGCAGTACAGTCCATCCTTTGTGTTGAGAAGCCTTTGTGTCTGATCGCCATTTCTGGTGTGCTGAGAGTAAGCCATGTCTCGGTAAAACACAGAACGCTTCAACTTCTCGTTTCCCTTCGGTACCACAATCTTGCCCTCAGGTCCTCAATTCCTTTCTCCAGTGACTTGCACATTTGCTAATAAGATGCTGGGTGGTGGGGGGGGGGGTCCTAATTCCTTTCTGTTTCTGCCTGGCTTGGAGTCCCTTCCTCTTGCCTCACTTCTGGCCATGGCGTTGAACCTTCTTCCACTTCAAGGTGTTGTACCTGCTTGCTTGAGAGTTTAGTTCGCTGAGTCCTTCAGAAGATCATGAAATCTGTAGATCATTAAAATTGCTTAAAGTGAAATTATATGCTGCAGTTTGCAGTGAGAGCAATTCAAAAGAGGTATGTTGCCAGGTATTGAATGTTGCCCACAGAACGTTGCCATGGTTCACCAGCGCCATCTTGCTGATAACTCAAGCTCAAATTTCAGTCATTTCTGAAAATGAATGGACTAAGACGTATTACTTCTGCACGGTACCACCAGCTACAAATGGGTTTGTCCAGAGTCTAAAGAAGACTCTGTGAGCAACATCAGCAGAACACACTACTCTAACACTGAATCAGAAGCTCACCAATTTCCTTCTTCAATAGGTTTCAATAGGTACATTTAATGTCAGAGAAAGGTATACAATACACATCCTGAAATTCTTTTTCTTCGCAAACATCCACGAAAACAGAGGAGTGCCCCAAAGAATAAATGACAGTTAAATGTTAGAATCCCAAAGCCCCCAACAGCTCCCCCCAACGCATAAGCAGCAGCAAAGCAACAACCCCCCCCACCTCCACCAGCAAAAAAGCATCAGCACCCTCCACTGAGCACTCAAGCATGCAGCAAAGCATCAATAAAGACACAAATAAAGTACCCCAAAGACTACTCATTCACCTGGTATTCAACACACCACAGGCTCTCCCTCTCTCCCTAATAAGGGAAAAAGAGATGTCCCCATTTCATTGCGAGAGGGGAGACGTAACAAAACAATTCACCGACTTATGGTGTTAAAAGTCAGTTGCGTCCTTTTTTCCAAGGTCTGTGCCTAAAGAGCTCGGGTCTCTGGCTACACAGCCGCAGCCAGCTCGCTGCGTATGATCTTCCGTTTACTCCCATGACACAGCAGGCGGTAGTATCGACCTTGAATCCGCCTGCCTCCAGAGTCACGAAAATCCGACACATCGAAGGCGCTCTAGTCTTCCAGGCCGCGTCCTTGGCATATCGAGAAGCAGCTGGGCATGAGGCCCTGAGAGCGGGTCCCATTTCCACAAAGAACCAAAGTCAGCATGTAACTCCAGGTCAGGGTCGTCAAAAGAACTCTAAAAAGGAAAAAAAAGAGATATTAAAGATAGAAATAGAGATATTTCTGAAGATACAAGCAAAGGAGTCACTGTTAGGTGCCATCATCTTGAGCTCTGCCCTCCGTCCTTGCATATCATAATGCAACACACTCACAACCAACAACTCACCAGCTGTGCTGTTCCTGGGTTCCCCTTTGCGCTCACGCTTGGATCTTCTCAAACCCAATCTCAGAAGGAGAAAGCAAGACAAACAAACAGCTGAAGCAAATTGGGGGGTCCTCAAACAAGGAGTTTTAACGTTTCACTCCGGGACAAGCAGTCCTGGTGAGGGACTACACAGGTGATCGAAAGTGGGTACTTGGAAAGATTGAGGACAGAACTCGCCTACGTGGCAGAGATTGCATCTGATATCATCTGGATTCAACACATTGATCCGTTGGAGAGAGCAGAGTCAGTTGTTGGAGAAGAAAGGTGTACAGAGCTGTCAAAACCACCTTCTGCAGTTCCAGAGTCAACTCCTACAACCACCACGGAGGAGGCCCAGAACCCGAGATTGTTTCACAGCCACAAGTCTCACCTGCCAAGCAGAGTAATCCCCTTTATCAGGAAAGACGTTGGCCCACAGGAGTAAGAAATCTTTCACAGCGATTAAATCTTTAGGCCTAATTGGGACAATTTGAATTTTACTATGCTGTAGATGTCTGTATAGTAGTTGTATTATATAATATACTGTGCATATCAAATGACTAGAGAGCAATATTTTACATATTTGAGTTAAGATGCATTCTGTTTATAGCTAAGCAAGGAGGAGTGTTGTGTATTTAATATTTCATTACTATTTGACTAATTTTGTAACTATATTGTTTGATTAAGCACTGTTGTTTACATAATTTATTATGGGTTATCTGTAAGAAGCACGTAAAGTACATCATACATGAGCATCTTACTAAAGAGGAAACTAAGTAGACACATTTTCCCAGCTCCTGTGATTTTCTTTCAATTAGTTTCTGGAATTCCAAAACATAACAGAAGGGTTAGCAATTATAATTAGTAACAGTTATCACAGTCACAGAATCATACAACATGAAAGCCAACCAGTCACGCCTGCACCGGCCACCAAGTAATATTTGCACTAATCCTACACAAATCCCATTTTGTTCTCCCCACATTCTGCCCCTCACCAACACAACTTACGGCCATCAATGAAGCTCCTAACCCACACATGGAATGAGGGAGGAAACCAGAGTAACCCAAAGAATCCTACATAGTCCACATAGACAACACTGAAGGGCAGGATCGACTCCAGATCACTGAAGCTATGAGGCAGCTGCTTTGCTAACTGTGCCACTGAGTTTCCCAAAGGCAGCATTATCCATCACCAGGTCCTTTTGCAGATTACATGAGTGTTAAGTAAGTATAAAGAAAGAAAGAGGGAAAGACAACAAGCATCTTGCTGACTTCAATACTGCTTGACTTTGCTACCAGAGATTTAAATGCCATTATCCTTTGGATTTAGAACTCTGGACCAGTGCCTGGCCATGTGATCTCCCTCTTGTTTTGTGCCAACTTGTCCTGCAAGAAGAATGGGAGTGGGTTAGTGAATGCCAGTGAAGGACCCAGAAGACGTGTGAGAAAGCTGAGCATTGTGGTATCTATTCTTTTCTAGAATAAGAGCATCATTGGCCTGGAAAGTGTTTGTTTCGGATTGTTGTTGTGTAGCTGGAGGTGAGCCACCTTCTTTAGTAATTGCAGTCCATTCAAAACAGCAGTTCTGATACAACTGAATGATTTTCTGGGCCTATTTTGAAGGGAGTTGGCCTTGAATCACAGATAGGCCAGATCGGATAAGGACAGCAGATTTCCTTCCATGAAATGCATTAGGGAACCAGATAAAGTTCTCTCAGCTTTTCTTAATGTTGGTTCGCAAGTACTGATAGAGTCCGAAACTGATTTGCTGCACTTTCTGACACAGAAGTTACTTGACTCCCATGCCCCGGCTTTTCTCAGTGTAGACCATGTTCTTTGAGTGCAGATTTCCCTAAAATGCTCCCTTTTTAATAGCTTTAAATTTGTCTGATGTGTTAACCAACTTCAGTGAATGAAAATATCAAAGGTTCATTTATTATCAAAGCATGTGTCTATATACAACTCTAAAACCTGTATTTCTCCAGATAGCCACGAAACAAAGAACATGAAAGTCATTTAGAGAGCTACATCAGCCCCACCTCCACCACGTACAAAAAAAGAACAGCATCCCAATCATCAGCCCCACCCCCAAAACCCCCTCCCCGGCACAAAACAGAACAGGACCATCGACCCCCCCAAAAATAACTCCTCCCCTGCACAAGAAACTAACAGGGCACTAACTGAACATCAACCTCCAAACACTCTCCATTTAGAAATAAAAACAGAAAATGATGGAAAGTGTGGAAAGACAAACAGAAAATACAGCCTGACTTGACTGAGTCAGCCTGGAATGCACTGCCAGGGTAGTGTTAGAGGCAGCTACATTACAGACTCTTAGATAGACACATAAATAAAGGAAAATGGAGGGCTGTGCATTTAATATTTCAATAATATGTGAGTAATAGTGTACGTGTATTGGTTGATTAAGCTTTCTTGTTCATTTAAATAATATATTACAGGTTATAGATAGATAGATAGATACTTCATTGATCCCAAAGGAAATTACAGTGTCACGGTAGCATTACAAGAGCACAGATATAAATATTAGAAGAGAAGTAAGAAAGAATAAAAAAATTAGTTACCATAAACAGTCTAACAGGAGGGGGGTCATCACTTTCCTGGCCATGGGTTAACTCATTATAGAGCCTAATGGCCGAGGGCAAGAATGACCTCATATAGCGCTCTTTGGAGTAGTGCAGTTGTTCTAGTCTATTACTAAAAGTGCTCCTCTGTCCAGCCAAGGTGGCATGCAGAGGGTGAGAGGTATTGTCCAGAATTGCCAGGATTTTCTGTAGGGTCCTTTGTTATATGTATAAATACATGGACTGCATACGTCATCACACTTACCATGTGATTTGTGTGTGCCTCACTTAAAGTAAACTCGAAGTTAGACCCACATTTTGGACTCATGTGTCTTCCTTTGGATTACTCTGATGATTTGCAGCTACAAAACGTAACAGTTATGGGCTATGAGGAAGGGAAGGATTAATTTGATTATGGAGGGGGTTAAAAGGTTGGCACAACGTTATGGGCTGAAGGGCCTGTACTCTGTTGTACTGTTCCATGTTCTGCTTTTGCTCAGTGTTTCCAGCATTTTCTGTTTTATTTTCAATTTCCAAGATCTTCAGGTATGTTTGCTTAATTTTCACTATTGTTCAGAAATTCCATCCTGATTTTTCCTGCGGATCAAATGCAAAAGTAGATATTTTCACTCACCTGCCACTGCATGGATTCCACCAGGAAGTTAAGAACAATGCTGTGAGTTTTTTTAATTAAAACTGTTTCCTTCTCAGGTACTCAGAGTATCTGAGAAGGAAACAGTTACAAATGGTTTCGGCTGGCATCCATGCAGTGTCAGGGAAGTTAAAATAGAGTGGGCTCATGTGGGAAATACCCTCTCCTTTCTCATCCCAATTTGGCAGCTACGTTTTATAATGCACCAACCTGGGAGATTCAGAATGGAACTTAAGGTTCTTAAGAGGTAGATGCAGAGATAATGCATCTGGAGAGTCTAGAACTAGGGGTCACAATCTCAGAATAATGGGTCCAATATTCATAACTGAAATGAGAAAGGCCTGCTGAGAACATCATCGGGGTCTCTCTCTTTCTCCTCCCACCCCCATTCAAGACATATATCAGAAGTGCTGGGTCCAACATTGTCAAAGACCTCTCCCATCCTTCCCAAAATCTTCTTCACCTCCTGCCGTCAGACAGACGCTCCTCCCCCCCAGGCTGTTAGAATTCTTAACCGCCTGCTGTACACCCTAACCCAAGGGTTCCCAGCTTGAGTCCACATACTCCTCGGTTAACAGCAGTCCGTGGCATGTGGAAACCCCTGCCCTGGCTGAATGCCTAGCCGTGCCTCCCCCACCCCAACTCCTCTACTCACAGACACTCTCTCATCCTGCACCGGTCATTTTTCATCTTTTATTGCCGCTGTTTCGCATATTTATATGTCTGCTTCTTTTATAATAATCTTGCTAGTAACATTATACTGTCTTACATAAACATGCACCTTGCACTTTACGTCAACCCGTCAGTTTTCAGGCTACGTCATTCAAGGGCTTGACCTAATGTTATTTAGTGACTGTCTGTGCTGCATCGTAACTGTTATGTGCTGTGTGTTGCAAACTGGCCCCAGAGGAATTGTAAACATGAGGAAATCTGCAGATGCTGGAATTTCAAGCAACACACATCAAACGCATCTCTCCCATTTCACGTACATCTGCTCTCACTCCATCCTCCCGCCACCCCACTAGGAATAGGGTTCCCCTGGTCCTCACCTACCACCCCACCAGACTCCGGGTCCAACATATAATTCTCCGTAACTTCTACCACCTCTAACAGGATCCCACCACTAAGCACATCTTTCCCTTCCCCCCCCCCACCTTCCGCAGGGATCGCTCCCTACGTGACTCCCTTGTCCATTCGTCCCCCCCATCCCTCCCCACCGATCTCCCTCCTGGCACAAAGTGGAACAAGTGCTACACATGCCCTTACACTTCCTCCCTCACCACCATGCAGGGCCCCAGACAGTCCTTCCAGGTGAGGCGACACTTCACCTGTGAATCGGCTGGGATGATATACTGCGTCCGGTGCTCCC